>NW_027202270.1:112205832-112723332 GCF_024711535.1 Dipodomys merriami
TTTCATGTTCACATATAAATACCAATCCACACAGATTTCTGGTTTTTTTTCTTGGCAAATTGATTTGCATTCTCCTTTTTATGAGCAGAGTTGATTATATGACTGTGTTATTAAAACATTTACTCTAGTCATTTACTGTGAGATATTTAAGAAGACACTGGAACAAAAAAGGAGTGTCAATTATCATTTTTTTCACAAACAGCACTCAGAATGAGTTGCATTATCATTTTTGTATCCCCAGGACTGGCAAAAAATAGATTTTTAATAAATACTGCTGAATAAATGTGTGCTGTCTTTGAAAATTATATTATATCATAAGATGTGGTTATCATAATCATGTAATTGCAAGACCTGAATGGTTAAGACTAGAGGATCCTGAGTTCAAGGCCAGCCTGAGTTACAACAGTGAGTCACTGTCCCACAAAACAAATTTTCAACATCATCAAAATCATCACCATCAAAATCATCATCATCAATATTAAATAAAAAGTAAATAAAACTTGAGGACAAAATCCCCACCTAAATATTCTTTCTTATCATGCATGTGACCTTCCTCTCCAAAAATAAGAGCAAAACAAAATAGTGTGAAAGCATACAACGGTAGAGTCAGGATTTCATGAGCCACTTATTGACAAATAATAACCATGAAGACCCTCAATTTTTCATTGCTGAAGACTGTAAAGGATTCCTCTAAGAAAATTACTGAACTATTCACAAAAATTAAACATTTAAACTCCTTTGTACTTAAATCTGATAGGAAAACACTATTAAGAAACAATGAGCCAAAATGTGTCTCTGAAAACAAAATAAAGGATACCTGAATATTTTTAGAAGATATAGTATGTAGACTATTCAAGTTAGACTTTGGGTGTTTCGCTGTTTTGTTTTTGTTTGTCACCTGTGAGGCTTAAACTTGGGGCCAGGATGCTGTCTCTGAGCTCTTTTTTTTTAATATTTTTATTGTAAAAATACTGTACAGAGGGTCATGAGCATTGTTACCTCCTCCTTTGTTTTTCCCCTACCCTCCCTTCATTCCCACCTCCACAACTACACTCCCCTCTTTCCCACCCCCCAGCACCTAAATTGCAAAATTTGTTTTTCAACATAGTGTCTTGTACATCTTATTGTTACACTGGGTCAACCTGTATCCCTATTTAAGCATTTTGTTTTTTCCCTTCCCCTCCCCAAGCTAGAGAAGTGTATATATAAAATGCAGGGCACTGACATCAAATACAGTGAAAACAGGGGTTATACCGTGGGGGAGGAACATACAAAGAAACAAAAAAATCACATGGTACATTATAAATATGTTAGGAACAATAGCAAGAAAGAAAAAAAACCACTTGTGTCTCTATCTTGGGGTTCATTTCGCTTAACATAATCTTATTTTCTGAAGGCTCTACCACTTTGTAAATCATAGCTCCACTTCCAGTTTTTCAGTGGTTAATTGGAGAAAAGAGTCTCTCAGGAACTTTTCTATCCCAGCTGGCTTGGAACTGCAACCCTTACTCTTAGCCTCTTGAGTAAGTAAGATTATAAACGTGCGCCACTGACCCCTCAGTTTCAAGCTAAATTTAATTTATCAGTTGAGATTTGAGACATTTTATTCCCTGTGGGTACTGAGGCTTGAACTCTTGGTCTGGGCATTGTCCTTAAGCTTTTGCACTCAATGCTAGGGCTCGACTACTTGATCCACAGCTCCACTTCTGGCATTTTCTGTGATTAATTGGTGATAAGAGTCTCATAGACTTTACTGCCCCTGCTGGCTTCAAAAGATGATTCTTAGATATCAGCCTCCTGAGTAGCTAGGATTATAGGCAAGAGGCACTGGTGCCTGTCTCTGGAACTTTTTTCTAAGAGTGATAAAACAATAGAATAGAAAAAAAATGAGGCACCAACTCTGATAACATCTGTATTTTTTTCTTAAAACTTTGGACTTGGTGAAAAGGTACTCTTAATATTGGTTAAAATTTTTGTTTTATAAAGATCACTTTTAGTTTTCATTACCAATTTTTGAAACACTTTGTTTCAATGTTATATTTTGAGCTCTTTTATGATCCTATAATTTCTTTTCATAGTAATGTTGGGTAAGGTTTACCTATTTATAACTAATTTTGGAAAATAATATTGAACAGATTTATTGCTGGTGACCCTCAGTTGTTAATGTACTCAGCAAGGAAATTAGTTAGATAATTTCTTTTTGGGGGGGTGTGGGGGTCCAGTCGTGGGACCTGAACTCTGGGCCTGGGCACTGTCCCTCAGCTCTTCAGCTCAAGGCTAGCGCTCTACCACTTGAGCCACAGCACCACTTCCAGCTTTTTTCTTTTTGCTTATGTGGTGCTGAGGAATCGAACCCAGGGCCTCATGCAAATAAGGCAAGCACTCTACTACTGAACCACCTTCCCAGCCCAGTTAGATAATTTCTAAAGGACTACCTAGAGCAAATTTCACTGATGATTAGGAAAATTCCTGGATACAACTCCTCATGCTTAGGTTCATCAGATGTCTAAATTGGTCCCATGATATAGCAGAGATAAAAATCACATCAGAAACTTAATTAACCTGGTCAGTGATATCTACAAAGTAAACTGACTGCAAACAGATGTACCTGTCTTATTTTAAGAAAATTCTAATTTAGTTTATGTTCTTTAGGCAAAGGAGAGGCTGTGATGTTGGCCACGTGAGAGATCAGAATAAAACAAACAAAATTTCCGTTTCCATGGAGTTGGCAATTAGATGGAGAAAATTATTGCCTTTAACATATAGGAGATATTCTCCAAAAATTTGTATCTGTTATCCCTTTTACTTGTATGAAGTAGGGCTTTCAGGAGGGGTAGAGGAAGTGGAAATGTTGGCAAGATGTTGGTAAAAATGATACAAGGTTCAGCTAGACAAGAATAATTCATTGTAGAGAACTATTCTACATTATGTGACTAGGGTTAATTGCATCCTTTAAAGATGCTAAGATAGTAAGTATAAAATATTCTTACCACAAAAATAATAATTAAATATTATCTAGACTTCATTATTCTTCAATGCAACCACACTCCAAACTAGGATTCTGTACAAGATAAAATAAAATAAAAATAAAAATATTGAATCTGTCAGTTAAAAATGAAAAATATTCAATTAAATATTTTTAATGTACTGTGCTTTCTTGATGCTTTTGTGTGTTCTTCCCTGTGGTTTATCCCCTGTTTTCACTGTATTTGAATTTTGTACCCTGGTATTTTATATATGTTTTTCTGAATTAGGGAAGGGAAGGGGAACAACAGAATGGTGAGACAAAGAACAAGAGGGGAACCAACGCAACAGTAATATTCACAAGACAATATGTTGGAAGTGATCCTAATAACTTGTGGGGGAGTTGGGGACTGAGGGAAAGTAGGAGAAAAATGAGGTAGGTGAGTAACAAGTTCAACAAGAAATGTACTTATTACCTTACTTATGTAACTGTGATCCCCTAATATCTAACCTTGACATAAAAAAATACTTATAAAAGCCAAAAATACAACTGAAAAAAGAAAAAAGAAAGATTTCATGGAGATATTAGTACTCTCACATTCACTGCAACAAGTATAATACACCCAAGTGTACACCAACAGATAAACTGAGAGCATGTACCTAAAATAGAATCTCTTATTCTGTCTTAAATGTAATGAGATATGGCTTGCCTGAGGCCATGGATGGAGTTGGAAAACATAATAGTAAGTGAAATAATCCAGCCCCAACAAGACAAATGCTGTATGATTTCACTTCTATTAAGTACCCGACAGCTGAAAAACTGGGAGAAAATGAGAAGGGGTGACACTGTTCAAAAAGAAATGTACTCATAACCTGACTTATGTAATTGTAACTGCTCAATAACCTTGACAATAAAATTTAAAATAAAAATATTTGTAGAGTCAAAAAGTATAGTGTTGATTACTGGAGGCAGGGGGATAGAAAATTAGAGAACCACTAATCAATGGCATAAAAGTTCAATTAAGCAAGAATATAGGCTATATATAGTGATTAATGGTGCATTTATATACTTAAAAATTTGGTAACTATAGATCCTGTATCCAACTTATCAGTAAAATAATAATGTATTATATTTGCTTAAGTGATTTAGTGAATATAAATTCCTACTATAAACAATAAAATTAAATATATTTTTAATCTTAATTAAAAAATAAATAAATCAAACACAGGGGCTGATTCCAAGTGGTGTGTGTGGCTACAGCCATTTTAGTGGAGTGGATTACAAAGCAATGAAACTCTGCTTAACCATGGAGAACGTAACAACTTTAAAACATGAACTTTGGAGCTGGTTTTGCTAAAGGATCAGGTAAACTTAATATAAACAATGTTGCTTAATTCTGCATCTATACCTCTAGTTCAAAACAAAGTCAACTCAAGTCTAACCACTTAACTAGCTACAATTCTTTTCTTGGAGTTTCAAGGAATATTTAGGATGAAAGGGGTAAACTGATCAAGATCCATTGTATTCACAAACTGACATGTTTAATTGAAATCACTGTACAACTACTTAAAGACAAAAACAAAAATAAACATAAAACATATTGCCACATTCTGGATCATTGTAGCAACTTAATAAAAGAGCTACCCTGTCAATGACATAGATGACACAGTCATAGACTTAGTTACAGGAAGTAACTAAGCTGCAAAAAATGAATACTGGCTGGGCACCAGTGGCTCATGCCTGTAATCTTAGCTACTTAGGAGGCTGAGATCTGAGGATCACAGTTCAAAGACAGCCCTGGCAGGAAAGTCCATGAGACTCTTATCTCCAATTAACCAGGAAACCAGAAGTGGTGTTATGGCTCAAGTGATAGAGGGCTTGCCTTCAGCTAAGGAGCTCAGGGACAGCGCCCAGGCCCAGAGTTCAAGCCCCATGACCAACAACAACAAGAGAGAGAGAGAGAGATACAGACAGACAGACAGACAGACAGACAGAGAAAGAGAGAGAGAGGTGAAATATTGCTTAATGAAATACTGCTTAAAATAAAATTGTATTAAAATAGTTAATGCTGTTTTACAATGAAAAATAAACCACTCAATCAATTCTTAATTAACTTTCATTCTGTATAAAATAAACGGACATATAGAATATCCTCTTACGATAACTTTCATAAAGCTATTGAAAAGACAGCTTTCGCATTCTATTCCTGACCCTATTGATTTCAATTTTTATAAAAACCACATTTCCAATGCTTTCTTGATTAATGAGCTACTAAAATATCTGCCCCAAACAAATATGTACCATGTTTACAATATAAACTTTTTTCAAGTTCATATTATTCATATATATGTTGATTTGTAGGATCTGTACATATACAAGAGAGCTTTTGTAAACATGTATCCATATTTAGTTTTCTTCAAACACTCCGTATTTAACCAGCAGACTGCTGCATTTTGATGTTCCTTGAAAAATACAAGCATATCTTTTTTCCCTCAATGTGACATTAGTTATAATGAATTTGAAGCATTCTCTTATCTATTCTTTACTATATGAAACTGCTCATTTTCACAATTTCAAAACTATAAGCTGTTTTCAGTAAATTCAAGCAAATCATATTGCTAAGTTTTCTAAAAAGACAGAATACTACCACATAATGCTTTATCTACTTGACTAGAAATTGTACATTACTCATGGTTGGAAAAAATTTTTTCTAATGTGTACTTCTGAGAAATATCTGTTTGGCTCTCCTGCCCATTTATTAACCAGGCTATTGATTCCTTGGAGATTTAATTTTTTGAGCTCCATGCATATTCTGTTTATTAGTTCCTCATTAGATATATAGCTGGCACAGATCTCTCATTCTGTTGGAATTTCTCTTTCATTAGAAACTGTATCCTTTGCTGTACCCTCAAATGTAGATAATAGACTCAAAATACAACCTCCTATACAGAGGCACACACACACACACACAAATATAATTTAGTTGACTGAAGTATATTATATGCAGGAGTGAAACTCCAGGGTAAACCTTTTCTGAATAAGTAACAGTTTAACCAAACAAATATCAGAATGTTGAAATGAGATTATGCGGAGAGATAATGGGAGTGGGTTAATGAGTGAAATAGGTCTAGCCAGGATATTCAATGTACATATGTGATTAAGGAAGTGGGAAATGTGAGATCCCACAGGAGGGAGCCAGCAGTGTGGATGGCAGAGAAAGATGGAAGGGGCAACTGATCCAGCAGCACTGGACATTTAGATGAAGGTGCTTAACCGTAACTCCTTAGTATAACCATTGAAGATCTGAAAATAACAATGGATAAAATGTCTTTTACCCAACTGAATCAGTTTGCCCATGTGGCAAACTAGAAATTTCAATATTGAATTCACACAAATGCTAAAGCTATAAATTTCTCAAATTCCATTCTTACTCTTCCTGATCACTTTTATTCTCTTTCAAATCAATGAAAAAAAAAAGTCCACAAGTTCTTATTACACATCTTGTCCATCAGAAATCAGTACAGGTCACTTTATTGTACATTCACTGGAGTATATGTGATTGAATAATGCAGTCAATAAAAACGTTCAAGTAGTACAATACAACAACACAAGCCGAGTGACTAAAGAAGCTGACCGAAAGTAATGCTATTCAAAACACAAAGGCATGCTACGAAACAATTGGGCATACCTATTTTCTGAAGCATTACAGCAGCAAGCTGAATATGGACTTATCAAAAAATAAATAACACAGCTTTTAGAATAGACTTTGCAGGAGTCAGAAATTGAGGGAACAGTTAAAATCATGTGATGCTCTGGAAATTGTTGATGCAACATTAAACCAGAAATACATGTTGCCCTGGACATACAATCAAAAAATTTACATTAATTTATCTCTGATGTTCTGCTTCTCCATTAATTCCAAACCTATCCACCTTCCTCATTCCTTGCAGAAGCTACAGATATGCTCTGGGTTCTCTAACCCCCAAACAGGAACTTGTACTTGGAATCTCATGTTCAAATTATATTAAAATCCTCACAAGAACCGATGCAGCTCTTTTGAACTGGATTTTTGTGGCATAACACAGTGCCAATGGGCTACATTCCTCATATATCTTATGATGTAACACTCTCTGCAGATTTTTGAAAAGGCCATTATTTTGGCTTAAAGATTCAACACAAACATGTACAAATCCTCATATCAGAATATAAAGAAGTAAACATACTTGTGTGGCCTACCCAAAGGAAAGCTGGTGGAAAACCTAGTCATTAAAAGGAAAAAATATATTCTCTAATTGAGGTTGGTGAAATAATAAATATTATTTCCAATGTAAACTTTTAATAATTTTATATTTACTGCAATTTTTCAGGTTGCTTCATTTAAAGAACTGATAAAAATGGTTAGATTACTCCATGATGGAAAATATATTGCACATTAAAAGCTTTAAAAAATCCAACAAAATAAAAATAATAAATATTCTCACTTTAGTAAACAATATTAGCAATATAATTTTAATAAAAATAAGGCCAGGCACCTATAATCCTAGCTACTCAGGACGCTGAGCTCTGAGGATCACAGTTCAAAGCCAGCCTGGGCAGGAAAGACCGTGAGACTCCTATCTCCAATAAACCATCAGAAAACTGAAAGTAGAGCTGTAACTCAAGTGGTAGAGTGCTCCCCTTGAGCTGAAGAGCTGAGGGACAGTGCCTAGGCCCAGAGTTCAAGCCCCATGACCGACAAAAAATAATAATAATAAAAATATAATGCTTAGTTCTGTAGTTATTGACAAAAACTTGAATTTAGCCAAGATTTAAGTTTTCTGCTAGAAAATATAGGTTTGTAAATTCTATCATTGATACTCTCCAGTAAATAAGACAAAAAACAATCATGAAGTCAATGAGCAAGATGAAAAGCTTCATTCCTTTCTTTACAAAGGAAAACAGTTTATATACATATACTTTTTTGTTTAGTTTTGTTTTTGAGACACATTCTCACTATGTTACCCCACACTGGTCTCAAACTCATGATTCTTTTTATGGTGTAAAGGGATAAGACTACAATCAAGTATTCACATTATCGAATTCCTACAAGACTTGCTTTTATGGACTTTAGAACTCAAGGTTTGTAATATACATATGTATGTACTTTACCATTACTTGATTTCCTCTAAGTTTAGTTATTTCCATAATCCCAAATAAAAATGAAAAATACAGTGGGTATTCTCTTTTCAACACTTTGTAACCTAACCCAAAGAGTATTGTCAATATGATTTAGTCACAAATCAGCTTCAAAGTGATTAAGGAATTCATTTGAACACTGAGGAGAGCCAGAATCCACATCAGGTTTTTGCATGAGTATTTCTTTATGTAGAGTTGCTTAGACTTTAGATTAAGCAATGGGAGATTATAGATTAGATTATAGTTTACATGCTATACTACATAAATGCAGGCTGGATATTGGATTAGATCATTGGGTGGCCAATTGAATTGTTGTGCAGAGAACTGCATGTTTCTAAGAATATGAGAATTTTATTAAGTTAGAGATGAATCAGGTGGTGGGTTCTTCATCTTAATCACAATTTTTTATTGTGAAAATACCATACAGAGGGGTTACAATTACATGGGCAAGATACATTTCTTATCAAGCATTGTTGCCTCCTCCCTTCCCATCCCTTCTCATCTCGCCCCCGCCAAAGTTGTAAAGTTCATTTTTTGACATAATGATTTGACAGTTTGACATGGAGTATCCCAAGATGTGGCATGAATAAGCATCATAACTAGCTGGGAACTAGCTGGGAACTAGCATCATAACTCAGGGAAATGATTGCATGTCAGTCATCAAATTACAGGCCTGTAATCCTAGCCACTTGGGAGGCTGAGATGAGAAAGAACACAGTTCAAGGCCAATCAGACAGAAAAGGCAGTTGGGCACAATTTACATGTATGTCATCCTAGCTACACAAGAGGCTAAGATTGGTAGTCAATGGAAAGTAGTTGGGTGTGGTGGCCTGTTGATCTTCCAAGCTATAGCAAAGTGAAAACTAGGAGGATAGAGATCAAGGTTGGTACTTTGGCAGAAAGCAAGGATAGCACTTGTTAGGCTAGTGTTTTACCTTAATAAACAATTTCTGATCATTTTGTTTTAGTTAGTTTTCAAATAGTGTCTTCTGACTTTTGGCTGGACAAGTCTCAGACCATGATCCTCCTGTGTGGTTGAGATTATATGTGTGAACCATTGCATTTGTCTTGTTATGATGAAAGCTTGTTAAACTTTTGCCCACACTGGATTAAAACCAGGTGCCAATTCTCATATCACTACTTCCTAAGAATTTGGAATTACTGGTAAGAAACAGATGTTGGATTTTTTCATCATTATTTGATATTGTACATCATATTTGTGTTAAATATTTTATGGTCTTCACCAACCTTTATTGAGAAGCAAACCATTGTGTTGTTTTCAAGTATAGAAAGGGAATCCTGCTTCTATTATTCTATGAGTTTTAACTGTAATTGCTTTATAACTGAATTGTGTTGATTTTTAAAACCATTTCAGCCGGGCGCTGGTGGCTCACGCCTGTAATCCTAGCTACTCAGGAGGCTGAGATCTGAGGATCGTGGTTCAAAGCCAGCCCGGGCAGGAAAGACCGGGAGACTCCTATCTCCAATAAACCACCAGAAAACCGGAAGTGGCGCTGTAGCTCAAGTGGTAGAGCGCTCGCCTTGAGCTGAAGAGCTGAGGGACAGCGCCCAGGCCCAGAGTTCAAGCCCCACGACCGACAAAAAAAAAAAAAAAAAAAAAAAAAAACCATTTCAATAATTTGTTTTAAATGATTATAGTGCTGCTGCTTTTCATTTGACTAACAAATTTCTTTCTTTTACCATCTTGCACTTTTTAGTTGTTCATCATTTATAGGTTATAATATCTTCAGGGAAAGTTACTAGTTATAGAGTATTTCTTTTGGGTTTTGCTTTTTTATTTTTATTGTATAAGTGATGTACCGAGGGGTTAACATTACATGTCATGATTATATGAGTAGATTTCTTTATGAAAGTCTCACCTCTTCCTTCATTTTCTCCCAATTTTTCTCTCCTGAACTCCCTCTCCTCCAAGTTGTATAGTTGATTTTCAATATAGTGTCTAGTGAGTATCACTGCTGCATTTGTTCACCCTTTCTCCCAATATTTCTGTGCTTCCTCTTGCCTTCCACAAAACAGATAAACTTACATACAAGACAGAATGTACAGAACCCCCAAACAGCAACAAAAGAGAAAAGCAAAACAAAAATTATAAAAAGTAAAATTAAAGAAAAAACCTCGTTTTCATTTCTTGGAGTTCATTTCAATAAATATCAATTTATATGATCATATAAGCATAGCTATTGAGCCTCTGCAATCCTCTCCTAAGATTATCCTCCTTTGAACTCACTGTGTGAATGTTTAGAGTCCTGTTAAATTATTATGTCCAAGTGCAAATTTTTGTCTTTTACCATCCATGTGTTTATTTGTAGATTCATAGGCACAGTCTAAATGCTAAAAATTAGGGAAACCATGCTCCTTATATCTTTTGAGTCTGTCTTAGTTCACTTAATATGATTTTTTCCAAGTCCTTCCATTTCCTTACAAATGGGGAAATATCATTCTTTCTGATGGAAACATAGAATTCCATTGTGTATACATTTTCTTGATCCATTTTCTTGATCCATTTGTCCACTGAGGGAAATTTTGGTTGATTACATATTTTGGGTATGGTAAACAATGCTGCAATGAACATGGTTGTGCTGGTAGCTTTAATATGGCCTGGTTTGTGATCATTTGAGTAAAAGTCCAGGAGTGGAATCCTGGGTCATGAAGAAGCTCTATGTTTAGTCTTTTGAGGAACCTCCATACTCCTTTCCAGAGTGGTTGAACAACTTTACTTTCCCACCAACAGTGTAGGATTTCCTTTTGGACACATCATCTCCAGGACCTGTCAATATTTATTTTCTTGATAATGGTCACATTAACTGGGATGAGATAGAATCTTAATGTTGTCTTAATTTGCATTTCTTTTATGGCCAGAAATGTTGAAAATCTCTTCATTGCTCACTTTTATTTCTGAGAAGTCTTTAAGTCTTTAGCCCATTTATTAATTGGGTTGTTATTTCTTTGAGGAATTGTTTTTGGGGGGGTTAATTTCTTGAGCTCTAAGTATATTTTAGGTATTAACCCCTTTTCTGATGTATATTTAGTAAAGATCTCCCATTCTGTGGGCTTTCTATTTATCTTGCTGATTATATTCTTTGCCATGCAGAAACTCTTCAGTTTGATGCAATACCATTATTTTTAGCCTTCCTTTGATTTGTTGTGATTCTGGAACTTGGGAAATTTTGGATCTTAGGAAATTTTGGGCTATGCCTAGGAGCCCTAGTGCTTCCTTTATTGCTTCCTGTAATATTTCCATGGTGGTTGGCCTTAGATTGAGGTCTTACGTCCAATTGGAATTGATTCTGGTGCAGGGAAATATAGTAGACTCTGGCTTCGGGTTTTTTGCACATGTATAGCCAATTCTGCCAGCACCATTTGTTGAACAGGCTGTCTTTAATACATCCTGTATTTTTGGCTCCCTTGTCAAATGTTAGTGGATATAAGTCTGTGAGTTAATTTCTGGGTTTTCTATTCTATTACATTGATTCTGAGGCCTATCCTGGCCAATACCAAGGTGTTTTTATTAGTCTGGCTTTATAGTAGTGTTTAAAGTTTGGTATTATCTGGCCTGGTGCAACTGGCTATTTTCTGTCTTATGTAAGCAGTTTATAGTCTTCCTTTTTGGTATATATCTCTATATAATTATAGCTTACTTGCTGTGACTCTCTAGACAAGGAGTGTCTGATGGAACCCTAAAACTCTGCTTCTTTGGAGGGAGCTTAGATTGTTCCCTGTTCTCATTCCACCATCTTCCATCTCTTATAGGGGACATTTTATACATGAATGTACAGTTTTAAAATAAATGTCATGCCCAGAAACTTAATGAACTCATTGCTAGGACAACATAATACACAGGTACAGGGAGATCTGAGCCACATGCAAACTTTCTGTTACTATGGTAATGCAATTTTAGAGTATCTGGGTCATCGTGTTGCTCTGGAAACTATTTGTAGAAGACCAAAGTTGAAATTCCATAATGACCAGGAACATTGCTTTAGTCCCTAATTCATGGCCTCATCATCATTTCCATTTTCATATTGCTGAGGTTACATTAGTGAGAATGGGGCCTATTGAAATTTGATTACTTTAGGAAAGGACAAAGCACTTGGATGGATAACATTTTGCATATCAAAAACCTTGCAAGTTTCTTTGGTTTTCCTGACATCTGTTTCACCGAAACTATTTTATAATTATGTTCAACATATCTGTTAATAAATAAGTTACATAAAAACATATCCATAACATACATTTCTTTATTTTCTGGAAAATATTATCTGGTATATATGCCTACCAATCCATCATACATTATTCATAATGAAATTACTCTGATTATGTAAAGATCATTAATCAATTACTCTATAAATTTCCATGGGAAATTCTATGATTATTTATCATCTCACAATAATTATTGATGCCACTAAATCTTTCTATTGTCTAGTTTAACAACAGAATTAAAACTACTAGTTACTGAATATGTATTATGTCCCCAATACTTTTCTGAGTTTTAAGTTTCTAGCATTTGCTGCCTACAAAAAAGTTTGGTTTTTGTGTCATCATTTTTAAGTTTAAATGAATTTAGAGAAGTCAAGTAAATGTCCTTTAATACAGAGAAATAAAACTTGAACCTTAAATTTTCAGAAATGTAATCACTACCTTACTTATGTAACTGAAACCCCTCTGTTCATCACTTTGACAATAAATTTTTTAAAGATATAAAATTTTAAAAAGAAAGAATTGTATTAGATATCATATTCTCAAAAGTATTTTAATAATGTTTGTGATTTTTCTACTGCTGTCATTGTAATTAAGTTAATTTAGGTAACATAAATTACATAAATCTTTTAAAACATTCAGATCTGCACTGTTTTAGAATTCTAAATGGTGAAGTCATATTTGTTCCTTTAATTAAGTTAACCTCAAAACAGAAAGAAAATCATAAAAACTTGCTCAAGTTCATCAAAACATTATTTGTGCCCTTATTCTATTATTTTCATCATAAATTTCTGAATGTCAGTACTATGTCAGTTTATTCCTCTCAAAATTTCTTATCCTATCTTCCTCCTTCTGGGGTACCTTCCGAGAATATGGGGCCATAAGTACTCACAATAGAGTTACACTTTTACATTTCCTATGTCCAATACATTACTTATACTTTATAATGTGTGACCTTTTTTTGGTTTATCATAGTAGGAATTTATATCCAAATTATTGACTTTTTTTTGGTTTATCATAGTAAGAATGTATATCCAAATTATTGAAAGAAAAGCCATATTCTAAATTCAAATACTACTTTCATTAATTTGGAAGTGTTAGGAACTGAATTGAGTCCCCTTTCCTAATTTGTTTGTAGAACTCTTTTTACAGTGTGGAGCTGGTAGATGATGCAGGCACTTGGGTATGGGGCCATTAGAAAGGTAATTCAGTTTAAATGATGTCACAAGGAGATCCTAACCCAAATAGCTGGTGTCCTTACATAAGTAAGAGGGTACATTATGGCTCTCTCTCTCTCTCTCTCTCTCTCCATGGAGCTATACAGGCACCCAGAGAGAATACAGCATCTATAAACTAGGAAGAGAATCCTCACATGGAACCAATAAAAATATTCCCCACTTGTGCTAGAACGATGACAGCATACATTTCTGTTGCTTAAGACTCTGGGTCGGTGTTTCCTGCTACAGTAGCCCAAATTATACAATACAGTAATATGGGGCATCTTTGCGTTTCTCAAAATTGGTTTTTCTAATAAATTTATTCTTGAGGAAGTAAATATCTAGCTCCTAATAACTATCACAGTGGTAGCTATTTTAATTAAAACTATTAGCTAAGGAAAGTAGCTGAGTACTCAGGTACATTCAGAGCAAGATTCCCAGTGTTACTATTTTTTTTTTAACACTTCAGCTTGCTCTCTGTAACCACATTCATACGCAGCACAAAGGAAGATTTCACATATTGTTTCATACCTACATGTTTCAAAAATTTCTATAATTAACCATCATTTCACATAACATGTAGCTTACATTCCTCTAAACATAGATTATGATGAATAGATCAAACTATTCAAAAGCTTGGTATTGAGGGTCACAATAATAGTTGGGTACAGATCTTAAAACGGTATGAGTTATACAAAATAGTAACAACTAATAATAGTTGTTTAACATGAATGAGATGTTTCTCAACTTTATCTTCTGTAATTTGTTGAGGCAGATTGAAGAAAGAAACAGAGTAGTGTGTGAGGAAGGAAAAGAAGAAAGTAGAAGAAAAGATGGAGGAAATGGAGGAGGAGGAGCAGCAGCAACAGCCACAGCAAAAAGAGGAGAAGGAATAGGTGGGGCTATTGCTTCCAAGTCTATAATCAGTAATACTTTTGTGATGACATAGTTTCTTAATGTAATGCACATTTAAGGAAGACATCTTAATTATAAATTTTTTATAAATGCTGAGTTCGAGTAGACTAAATCAAGGGACCCATGTAATTATGTAAAATTAGCTCCACCTGTCCCATTCCTTTATAGAATTCATCATATCCTCTGAAGGCAAGTACAAAATATGTTTTTCATCCTAATATAGGTAATCTATTTAATTCTTATTTGCTTTTGGAATCATGAGACATCAAAACATGAGTGCTTGAGGTACATTAAAATAAATGAAAATGTATAGCATAATTCATATGTGCCCTTATATCAGAAATAGATATAAGCTGAAAATTTAAATAATTTTTGCCAGGTTTCCACAATTACAAATATGTCAAAATACACATATCTTTATTAGTTTTCTAAATTTACAAATCTCAGCAGGTTTATTTAAATACCCATGATAAATAAAGTTATATCAATAGTTTGATGATCAATGACTAAAATTATTTTTTCTTTCAAATGGCAAGTCATGTTTCTATAGAAGCCTCTGGTTTTGTAGCTCCATTGGTTAGTGGGCATAACAAGAAATAAACATAGTATTTTATCTTTTCTGTATAAAATGTTATGAACTATTATACTCAGGCAATCGATTATGCATGATATAAAATATTTATGCAACAGGAGGATTTTCAGAGTATGTTGGACAATCATTAATACTCACAGATTATTACACTCTTGGGCTTGACAGAAATTATGATCTATAATGCCACATCATAGTGGAAAAGTTAGGAAAGTGTATAGTTTGTTAACCTATACATGACAATGGTTTTTAAAAATGCTTCCTAGCTAATGCTCTTCCTAGATAATTTCTCTTTTTTTTGTCAGTTGTGGGGCTTGAACTCTGGTCCTAGGCACTGTCCCTCAGCTCTTCAGCTCAAGGCTAGCACTCTAGCACTTGAGCCACAGCACCACTTCCAGGTTTTTGGGCTTATGTAGTGGTGAGAAATTGAACCAAGGGCCTCATGCATGCAAGACAAGCATTATATCACTGAGCCACCTACCCAGCCCCTGATAATGCTTTTCTAAGTAGTTCCAGGAACCTGATTTCTAGCTACAAATGTTCATATTAACAAAATACAATATGTATGCACATGTATGCACACACACACACACACACACACACACACACACACACACACACACACACACACACACACACACACACACACCAGCCTGATAACAAAAACTACATTATCCAAAGCAATTATTTGAGCTCGTTTAAAATGTATGCATTGCAGGATATCCATCAGAAAAAATTAATTCAGAAGATATGAAATAGAGCCACAAGTCAACTCCATGGTGAAATTGTTGTTATAAAACTTTGAGCCAGATATGGTGCTACATGCCTTTAATCTCAGCACTCTGAAAGTTAAAGTAGTAGAATCCGGGGTCTGAAGTCAGTTTGAGCTCCATAGGTATACTTCTCAAAACAAATAAATAAAAAGAATCTTAGATAAATTCTTACCTACATAGATACTATTTCTACTTTAAAGTGCTTCATCTATTGGGCATTGTTCCAATCCAGTCCATACACTTGGCAATTAAGAAAGGTTATTTGACTGTAGAGATGTTACAATGAAAGTTTCTCATTGTTTCCAGAGTTTGCACTTTCTTAAACAAATTTGTTACAGGAACAGAGTAAACGTGTTACAGTACTCTCAATGTAATTTCCTGTCTCTCTAAAACTACAAGCTTCGTTAACACCGGGCTTAAAATAACAGCAGTTCATCTATGTTCCTTAGACACAAGAGTTGAGAATCGCGTTATCAGCTGATCTCACACTGTTTCAGTGGCGACTTTTACTACCTTCAGATGTTGGAGGAGCAGTGAAGTCTCTCTGAGCATGTTTAGGGCGTGCATGCATGAAGCTACTCTAAACTGAACTTATTGCTCACGTATTTGAGAGCCAGTTCAATGAGTTTTCCCATTTGAAATGCACACATATTTTCAACTATGAGCACAGCAGATGGAAAAGTTGTCAAAGCAAACCCACAGTGGACATGTAACCAACAGACACAACATAATAGTATGTTATAGTTATTGGAAGAACTAATCAGGTATTAGCTTTTACTTTTTTTTGTTTGCGAGGGCTGAAGACGGAACCCAGGGCGTTGCGCAGGCCAGGTGGGCGCCCTTCCACTGAGCTAAACCCTCAGCCCCTTAGCTTTTACTTTTTAAACTCAGTTATTTATGATAACGCCAATATTCATTTTGGTTTGTGTTGTTATTGTTGTTTGATCCATCTTGATAAACATCACCTAAAAATTCACTTGATAGAAAAATCGGCTGCAATGAAATAACTATTTCAGGTTTTGCTCTTTCCAGAAGCAGCAAACTATAAGCAAAGTGCATTAATAAACCTCAGCTAAAGTACAAGGCTGTTTGTAAGTACTGATATGTAAGTACTGGTATATTCACTGTGTTCTTCTCATTAAATGGCAAAACCTTTCTCCATCCCATATGACCACTGTTCATTCCATTTTAATGTTTATCTTTCTGACTTATTGGTATTTAACAATATGTGAAACCTAACAAAAATGAAATCAGTTATAATAAGTCATACAAGATCTCATTTCAAGAAGAACAAGGCAATTACAACCAGTTCTTATATATTAATCTTTGTTTATGTTTCCCAATATCCTATTTCATTTTTATATGAGCTTATTAACTGTGATAAGCTGTAGTCCTACTGAGATTTTATATTTCCATTTATTTTCTGCAACATAATTCCTATCAAATATTTCTTGTTCTTATGGATAAGATTTACCTCTCTTGGCAAAATTGTTTTTCACTTTCTTCTAATGACTTTTATGGTGTTTATCAGAGTACCTCTACATTGAAATACTTCTGTCTCAGTCAAATATCTTCCCTACATTATAAATTCTGACTTATGACAGAAGCCCAAGAAGTTACTGATGAACAAAAGAATAATGGATAGAAAACTGTTTCAAATTTTTATCAACTTAATGGAACCTGTGTTGGCAAATCAATTATTAACATGGTTGCTTTCTTTCATCATTCAGTAAAATTCTAATTGTAGTCTTCTCAAGAGATGATCTAGTTAGTGTTTGCTGACCAGCTTTGACAGAAGCAATGAAATGTGTTCCATATGTTTACATAGATCAACTCAGCAATACTTTCCTCTAGTTTTATGAAGTTATGAGGAACTGGGCTAAGAATAAAGTGACTTTATCCAAGAGATCAATGAGCTAGTGAATGGCTAAACTAGTATTTACCTCTAGACATTACAAAAGCCAAAAACAAAGGATATTTAAAACTCTGTGGTGTGAAATAGTTATTTAAAACTAAGAATTTATCACTGCTACTGAAAAATGGGGAATTTCTCATCACAAGTTCAAACACTAGAAAAAGATTGATAAAAATTCATTCCAGTCTTTTCTATTTGCAGTTTCTTCTTCATCTGTAAACACAAGCTAACTTCAGGAGCAATCATGTTAATGTTTTATTTGACTTTTCTATAAAACATATTGTCCAGAAATCACCTACATGAAATTTCCAATAAGTTTTCTTGGTTTAAAGAAGACAAAATGTGAAGTTCTTGCTTAGTTTAGGAATCACAGTACACTTTTGGCATAATTTTTATATAGAGTACAATATTTTTTTCTAGATTCTCTTTAAATAGGATTTGCTTATGACATTTATGTAGTCAACATCTTAAGAAATACAAATTTTCATATTGTATACACAAACATACTATACAGGGTATCCTGAAATTATATTTTACCTTGTTCATTTACCAAAAGCATTTAAGACTTTCCTGAGGAAAACAAACAGACACTAGTCTACATATGTCATAGAGTATTTTGTCTACAAGAAAGTTAAAAACTTAAAAAAAAACTGTTATAAAACTGATGAACATGGGCTGGGAAGGTGGCTCAGTGGTAGAGCGCTTGCCTTTCATACATAAGGCCCTGGGTTCAATTCCTCAGCACCACATAAACAGAAAAAAAGGCTGGAAGTGATGTTGTGACTCAAGTGGTAGAGTGCTAGCCTTGAGCTGAAGAGCTGAGGGACAGCGACCAGGCCCAGAGTTGAGGCCTCACGACCAGACACACACACACACACACACACACACACACACACACACACACACACACACACACACACACACATACAACTGACGAACAGCATACAGTGATAGATTCATACCTGTTTTATTGGAGAGTCTAAATGATACCATCTTATCAGGAATATTACAAACGTTCCTCACTGAAGCAATGCAACTGTAGTTAGCATAGTCCTGAGGTCGAAGATTCTTTAGTTTTAAGATCTTTGTTTCACCCTGAAAATATAAAAAAGGTCATTAGTGAAAGCTAAGGGTAACCAGAATGAATGAATAAATCATAATCTTATACTATATTAAATCATTATTATCAGAAGGTGGCAGATTGTCTTATTATTTTTAGAACCATGTCCTCAATTAAAGATGAAACACTGCATTTTAAAATAATATGTAATATGCCTAGAGGTAAAAACTAACAGACTACAATGAAAATTCATAACATTCTTTTTGCAAAATAGCTTCCCAGGAGAGGAAAATATCTATTTCTGGTGGTAGTTATGCAAAGATCAGAATAGCACACTTAATAATAATTTAGTTTATTTAACAAATGCTGTAATCTATGCAGACTTTAACATGAAATATTATGAAAGGTTCTGAAGAAGATCCAATAAATTAGGGTTTTTTTAGAATACATGAAGTAAATATAATGATAGTAAACATCTCTGTTTAAAAATATTGTGTGTAGATGGAAAACTGACATATGAAAGATGTAAAATGGAATGTAAGTATTTATAGATATTTCTGTTATTCTTTTTGTTTTTCTATTTAGGAGTCCAAGAATAGGGTCTTTCAGTTAAATTTGTAAGGTGGTATGGTAGATGGTACAGTAGTTTAGACACATGCCAAGAAGTATCTTAGAAACTTCTAATGAACAAGGAATGACTATGGAAAACGTTAAACTGAAAATTTTTGAAAGAAAAAATATCAACAATAAAATGTATTCTCCTTCAATTAACATTAAATCCTATAGAACTAAATTTACCCAGGTAATGTCTCTGTGGGACAATGTGCTTTCTTCATTTCAGTAAAACTTCCTGCTTAGACTTTTTTCTTTTCCTTCCTACTTGCTTCTATTTTTTTAAATTATTGTAAAGCTGTTTACAAAGGGGTTACAGTTACAAAAGTCAGGTAACTAAGTACATTTCTTGTTGAACAGTGTTACCCCCGCCCTCATTTTCTCTCAGTTTTTCCCCCCTGACCCTCTCCTTTCAAAGTTGTATAGTTCATTTCCAACATAGTGTCTAGTGAGTAGCCCTGCTGTATTAGGTCAACCTTTGTCTCACTGTTTCTGTGCTTCCCCATCTCCACCCCAAAGCAGATACACTTAAAAACAAGACATATGGTACCAAGATTAAAATCCTCAAAATCAAATACTCAAAGAAACATCCACCCCATTCATAAGTGAGCTAAAGACTTAAAGAGAAACATCTTAGAAGAAGTAAGAATGACCAATAGACACATGAAGAGATATTGAACATCTCTGGCCATTAAAAAATGCAAATCAAGATAACATTGAGATTCCACCTGACATCAGTCAGAATGCCCATTATCAAGAAAACAAATAATAAACAGATGCTGGTGGGGATGTGGCCAAAAAGAATGCTACCACATTGTTGGTGGGAATTTAAACTTGTTGGCCCATTCAGGAAAGTGCAATGGAGATTCTTCAAAAGACTAAACATAGAGCTTCCTTATGACTCAGAAATCCTACTTGCTTCTGATGTGGACGTAATGATATTCTTTGAAATTTTACTTTTCCACAGTAAATATGACTTAAATTTTTTATTAGAGATATGGTATACTAGCTGGTGGATTTCTATGACAAGCTCTACTTTCCTGTCCCCAGTAGGTCCGGATCCTTGTTCTAGAATTCTCCCTTAGGTTTCCATAGATACCTGTCTCCTGTCCAGATTTGGACCTTACCATCTCCATTTGCTGCTTCAGATACACCAAACTCAACATCCTATGAAATACTTTAAATTTATTCCTCTAAGTCCCTTTTCCTTCTTTAACAATTCTTATTTTGTCTTCTTAAAATGTCTTTATCATATGTTCAGCATCAATATCTCAGATCTTTTAATGTTTTAACACATTTACTCTAAAATATTCTTTTTCCTTCTTTTTAATCGTAATGCCCTAAACTGTATACTCAGTTGAAAAGCTTCTAATTGGGCTTACCATGTTTTCAGAATATAAGCAGCTGCAATAAATTGTACTTCAACCCATATATACTTTTTACGGGTATAATTGATAAAAAAAATTAGATAAAACTCATAAATAAAAATTAGATAAAATATTAAATAAAAGAATCTAACCCCATGGTTTGATATAATCATACACAGTGATGGTTGATAATGCTGTAAAGAAGACAAATTAGGCAGGAATATTGTGATTTCAAGGCTTACAAAGAGAACTCTTGCCACCCTATGAGATGATTCCTACTCTTTAAAGAGCAGCTGGTATTATCCAATAATGGTTGTTTGTCTATGTGATAGGTTAATTTTGTTCTGAACAGAGCACATTAAGGTGGAAATATGTCCAACATACAAAAGGGACAGCAAAACATTTAGATCCATGATTTTTCAGTAGATCAGCTATTGCAGGATTGGTGAACTGGCCTGGGTGAAATTAAATAGTTACTTTCAATAGTCAGAAATCAAACCAGAAGGTGTCAACGTACAGAATAATTACCAAAAATAATTACCTACGTTAATAGGTTAATATGGTAAGTAGTTTCCTAAGTTATTTCATGGTGAGAAGAAAAGGAGCTAATGTAAAATTTGCTGAAAGAATATAAGCAACTATATCACATCCAGGGAAATAAAGATTAGTTTTTTAAAATACATTTAATTTAGAATTAAAGGAGTACTACATATATATGTGAATGCATAAGTGCCTTTGTATACTTACACTATATCAAGTGATATGTATGTATAATGTAAACATACATATATATGTAATTTATACTTTATTACATATCAGGTTTAATCATACAGCATAAACTTTAAGTTTATATGGTGATCATCTAAATTTAGTGTTCTGTGATTTGTGGATGATTTTTGTTGAAATATTTAATGTGAGAATGTCTGAATTTCTTTTTTGCATGTGAATTTCTATGATTTGTTAAAAGGAATTTTGAGTTGATTATTATCTAATTGTATAATTACTCTAGTTAGCCTAATTAAAACTAATTATGTAATTGATGTAAATATGTTCAGTTTTATAATTAGTTTGTGTAATTGCAGTACACAAGATGATGTCATGAACAGCAAACATGGCAAGTGAATGCACAATTTATAAAATTTAAGTATACTTTTATTGAACAATTACAATAAAATTTTCAGAAAATATATTTAATTTTTCAATATTTTTATAACAAAACTAAAAAGGATGCAGCCATATATTAGTCAATGGCACTTATCAATATTCAAATTGCTATAGTTAACCATATATCCATGGTCACAGTTATGCTACTTTTAAGATATATGAAAACTTTTAAAAATAATTATTTTATTATTTTATTTCTTTTTAAATAATTTCATGTTTAATACATTTTTATTGTAATAATACTGTACAGAGGGCTTACAGTTACATGAGCAAGTCATGAGTACATTTCCTATCAAGCATTGTTGCCTCCTCCTTAGTTATTCATTATTATCCTCAAATATGGTAAAAGTATAAAGTCTTTCATATTCATTACAAACATATATATATATATATATATATATATATATATGGTTTTTGCCTATGTTTATTATGTCCTTACGGTTTTGTATCATTCTCAGGAACACAACTATTTTCATTCTGGAAATATTACCAATAAAAAATTCTTAACAAGATTGTTTTTCATTCAACTGTGTTGTGAGGCAAATATTCTATTGAACTTGATTACTGTTAATAACCTTGTATTCACAGCATACAGTATAGAGATGTCTAATCATCTGAGAAATTATTCTTATTAAAAAATAAGACACTATTATTGAACAGCATTATTATTCACAATTTCATATTCTTCAAAGAAGTTTAATTCTCTCACCCTGAAAGACTAAGCAGACATATGATCCATCATCTGAAACTTTACACATATTGCCTTCCAGGATTCTCGATACACTATTGCCCATATGTTTCTATTGTTGTACTGGCCGATACAGATGTAAAAAGTCCCTGGAGACATTATCTTCCTTTTGTATTATTTATACATGCTCCTTTCACAGAATCATTTGTCTCTGTTTCCACTGTGAATTTTACTTGCTATAATAATCACCTTTTGTTCACCTTTCCATATATATCAATAAAACTAGGAAGAGAGGACCAATGCTTAGTAACCTCTTAATCGCTGTAAATGATTTGCCCTCATCTTGCACATGGTAGCTCTAAGTGGCTTTAACCGGATCTTATCTGCCGTGATACCACAAAGATCATAGGCTATAGATCTATGGAGATAAAATAAATTATCATTGAAGTATTCAGCCTGGGTTCATATGTGTGCTCCAAAACTAATGTTGAATGACTCTCTGATGGTATTGGAGAAGTGGGGCATTTAAGAGCTTATTAGGTCAAACAGTCTCTTTCTTCATGAATAAATGAATATGCTTATCATAGTAATGTATAAGTTAATTGTACAAATGCCTTTTGTTATAAAAATGTACTTTCTTCTCATTTTTGGCACTAGGTCATGATATGGTAATAATGCTCTCATTAATGATTATAGCTTGATCTTAAACTTCTTAACTCCATGACTCTGAGAAATGAATTCCTTTCCTTTATAAGTTATCCATTTTATGTTTATAACAGAAGCAAACAGACTAATATATGTGCTAATACAAGTACTACTAACATTGAAAATTTTTCATAATATACTTATGGCAATTCATAGGAAATATAGCTGAAGAACACATTAATAAAGACCAGGAAATTGATAATACTAATAAAACCTATTTAAGGATGTAAAATGCCCTTGCATTATATGCAACAGTGAAAAACATTCCTATTCCACTACAAATATCAAAGTCTATTATGAAGACAAAAAAATCAACTGTGTAAAATATTTTAAAGAAACAACACAAAATGAATTCAAACTTAAATGTAAATTTAGTTTACAGATCACAAAACTGATATGTTTAATTAAAAACTAAAATGATACGTGATTACTTTAAACTGGTTTTATCTTCTAAGCAGGGAAAACACTAACCCAATAAGATAAGTGGAGTTAGTTCCTACCTGAAGTTTGTATATGATTATTGTAAAAGTAAAAAAAAGGTAATACCATTGTGGGACATTCTTCATTGGATAACAAAACTCACAGAATCCATCTTAAAAGTAGAATATAAATATTGCTTCAGAGGTTGGATTTTTCTAACTAGAGTAATCTTAATATTGCTAAAAGTTATTTTTAATATATAGTTACATTCTCTTTATTATTTTGTTATTTAAAATTAGTTTAAAATTATAAGTATATTTGTTCCATAGAAGTCACAGCACAAATGAGGGCATTGTTTATTGTCAATTAAATTCATAGATAAAACCATTACTCTATCTTCATTGAAATGTGCCTTGGAGCTTTGAATCAGTCCTAGATTCCTCAGTTAATTCATATGAATTTGGTTTTTGTCGTTTACCCTAATTTTAAAGTGATTCTGACTAATCTGCAACTCATCATTTGTAAAATCATACAGAATGAGTGATGCTATCATATGTACAATTACGCCTTTCCTGAAGAAACTATGGATTCAAATAGAGTTTCTACATGCTAGCGTCGTGGTCAGAAGGACCTAGAAAATTGTCAACAATTTAGAAATCAGATACATCAAAATAGATTCATGTATGGCATCATTCTCCTTTACACTACACCGTTTTTATAGTGAGTGAAGCAGGGGAGAGTGACAGAATTATTTGGGAGTTATCAGTAACTGGGAATCAGTACAACTCTCCTATGGTACAGTAATTCAGACATCTCCATCATGTCTGGTTCACTGTGATGCACATTTGCTGAGTCCAGCACTGTTAGAGTAATTGAAATGACAGGCTAACTCTATTTACAGTGAGCTAATGTTCAAACACAGAGCTAGAACAATTCAATAGTTTCAGTCTATGGGTGTGTGTGGGGAACACCAACCAAGAGTAACCGTAGGAAAGAAGGAATGATTCCTCACATCGACTTTGGAAGGGAAGGTCTCTCTGAGGTGATGACACCTCAGTGGGAAGAGGACCCCTGCCACAGAATTTAAGTTAAAAAAAAAAAAAGAGCCACCTATGTCAGGCTGAGGTATCATTTGACAGACCTAATCTGTGTAGGGATAAGGTGATCAGAGCAGGGCAGTAAGCTGAAGTTGGAACCAGATAGGTCAGCAAGAAAGGAGAGGTCTAGCCAGACGTTCTCAGTCACCACACATTACTGGCATTTCATGCTACATATTAGAAGGCCAAGGAAGGGTCCAGCATGAACAAATATTTAATCAGCTTCATCCTTTTTTGTTCAGCTTCATACTTTTAAATGGTCACTTTAAATATTTTGAGTTTTGTGCAATCAAGTCTTGATAACAAGTTTGTAGCCTGTTGTACTATGCTACGAACAAATAAAAAAATTTGTATAGTCAGATTTGGATATATCCAATCTAGTGATCTAGATCTAGTGATCAACACACATGTGATTGTGTGTACTAGAAAGAAAAATCTACACTGTCTATTAAAAGATACTGATTTGTAGTGATAAAAATTGAAATTTCCATATACTGAGGCTTGAATGTTCCCTTGAAGTTATATATGTGTGTGGGCATGTGTGTGTGTATATGTAGCTCAGAAAGAAAAACATGACTAAGTAAGCAAAATTTAAATAGAAGCTGAAACTGCATGCCACTGCCAATTATGTACAGCAGCAGCGTAATCAGAAACACAGAATTGAGATCAGGCATGGTGTCTTATTCTGGTTAATTCCAGCTACTGGTGAGGCAGATGTGGAAAATCATGACCAAGTCTGGCCGTAAGGCAGGGAGTGTGAGACCTTATCTAAGAAATAACTAAGGCATAAAAGTCTGAGATGTGGTTCAAGTGGTAGGGTGCTTGCTTGGAAGGTCCAAGACCTTGAATTCAATCTTGGTACCATAATACCCTCAAAAAAAAACAAAGACCACAGAATTGCAAGAAAAACTTGTTTCATAAAGATGTGTTAAGATAACTACATGTAATGCTACATCAGATCAACAGCACTGCTAGTACAATTGCCAGTCAAACATGAAAAATGACTGTTACATGCAGTAAAGTCTGATATGCTGATAAAAGGAAGCATCAATTTTGAAGCATTCATATTTAACAAATTGTTATTCTCTATTAAAAGAAAGGGGGAAGAGAAAATAATCATTGCTTTTGAAAGGGAGATCAATAGCTACTAGCTGGAGAGATCTTGCATGATAGTTTCTGAAAATTGCTTACATAGAAACAGAATCAAAAGGAATACATAAGAAGTTCTCTTCAGCTTGCTTTATAACTTTCAAACAAATACTTGTTTTTTGTCAGTAGTGGGGCTTGAACTCTGGGTCCGGGCACTGTCCCTCAGTTCCTCAGCTCAAGGCTAGCACTCTACTACTTAAGCCACAGTGCCACTGCCCATTTTCTGGTGGTTTGTTGATGAGTCTCACAGACTTTCCTGACCGGGCTGGCTTTGAACCATGATCTTCAGATCTCAGCCTCCTCAGTAGCTAGGATTATAGGCGTGAGCCACTGGCACCCATCTCAAACAACTTCTTAATTATGTTAACAGTATAAAACACTTCCCCCAAATTGGATAAAACACATGTATAAACTTCTAGGTAATTAGATCTCTCTGCAGGTGAGCAATAGGAAATTCTCCTGGATTTACTAGACTGTGAGAATGACCTAGAAGAAGTTTAGAAGAAAATATATTTGGGGCTGGGAAGGTAGCTCAGTGGTAGAGCGCCTGCCTTGCATGCATGAGGCCCTGGGTTCAATTCCTCAACACCACAAAAGCAAAAAAAGAAAAAAGCCAGAAGTGGCACTGTGGCTCAAGTGGTAGAGCACTAGCCTTGAGCTGAAGAGCTGAGGGACAGCGCCCAGGCCCAGAGGTCAGGCCCCATGAACGGACCCCCCCAAAAAAAACAATATATATATATATATATATATATATATATATATATATTTGACATTTTAATACTGCTCAAATTTTAAAAAATAAATTGGTAAGAGCACTGTTAAATACATAACGATGTGATTATCTAGATGAGGTTAATTGATCTTTAAAATTTGTTTAACTGAAAACCATAGAACTGAATTGAAAGATGATTGATAAAACTGCATCCTGCTGACCTGAGCCAAGAAGGGTCAAATGGGAGCTCATTTTAATAGCATTTCATGATAGACCACTGGTACTTCTCCAGCATTTATATTTTGTCAATTCATAAATTACTCCACCTTTAACAAAATATAGATCACATCTGTAAATTTATGATACAATGTAGCAAATCATGTATTTTAATATCTGCGCACATGATGCACATGTGTGTGCATATGCATACATGTACATATGCATGTATGAAGATCTGTATCATGTGTGCAGTTATTATTGTATATTCTCTGCAGTCTTCCCAAGGTAATATCTAAAATGTTGCTAATTATATTAATCTATGAGAATCAGGAATTCATACTATTTAAATAAGTATTCCTTATTTTATTTTGTGTGTGTGTATGTGTGTGTGTGTGTGTGTGTGTGTGTGTGTGTGTGTGTGTGTGTGTTTGCGTGCTTGTTGTAGGGTTTGAACTCAGGGCCAGGTAGCTGTTTCTCAGCATTTTTTCCCTCAAGGTTAGCCCTCTATAACTTGAGCCTTAGCTCCACTTCTGGCATTTTTGATAGTTAATTCGAGGTAAAAGTCTTAAGGACTTTCCTGTCTCTGCTGGCTTTGAAACCTGATCCTCAAGTCTCAGTGAGTAGGTAGGATTTCAGGCATTATTCTTAATGGTTAATAACATACAATAGACTGTTGTGAAATTCACAAATTTAGGATAATGTTATAAGAATTTATTTCTATGAATATTTAAAATTACAAAGCGTAATATTTGTAATATTTAAAGAGCACTTATATATGTTCCGCACTATTGACATAAGGATGTTGCTAATCTAAATACAGCATGCTTTATGGACAATTAATCATTTTTATTCATTGGTTTGAACATTAGCACAAATGACATTTTTAAATTTAAAACCTTTTTTGTGTATCTTTCTGCTCATCAAAAAATCTTATTATAATGTCTCTCAAATATTCATATAAAGTACAGTATCTTTCTAAAGACTAATTTGCTGTTCTTGAGACATTACACTACATTTACACAAAAGTATTTTTTATTGTAAAGATATTGTACAGAGGGTTTACAGTTAAATGAGTAAGGTAGTAAGCATTATTAGCCCCCCTTTGTTTTTCCTCTACTATCCCTTCCTTTCCCACCTCCCCAACTTCTCCCTCCCCCCTCAAAGTTGCAAAGTTCATTTTCAACACAGTGTCTTGTAAGTCTCATTGTTGCAATGGATCAACCTGTATCCTTGTTTCAGCATTTTGTTATTTCCCTTCCCCTTCCCAAATTAGGAAAATGTATATACAAGATGTAGGGCACTGGAATTAAATGAATTAAATACAGTGAAAACAGAGGTTATACCATGGGGAAGAACATATGAAAGACACAAAAAAATCACATAGTACATTAAAAACAACAGCAACAAAAGAAAACCTTCTTGCGTCCCTATCTTGGGGTTCATTATTTACCATAGCTAATATATGGAACCAACCCAGATGCCCCTCAATAGATGAATGGTTCAAGAAAATGTGATATATATATATATACATAATATATATATATATTTATATATACACACAATGGAAATCTATGCATCCATCAAAAAGAATGGCACCGCCCTATTTGTAAGGAAATGGAAAGACTTGGAAAATAAATTATATTAAGTGAAATAAGCCAGACCCAAAGAAACATAGGTCCCATGTTGGCTTCCCTTACTTTCAATAACTAGTATGTATCTAGGATAATCTTAGCAGACAAGCACAAGAGTATTTCATATCATATTCAACTTAGGTGAATATAATTCAATTTTTCTTTTTCTTGACTCATTTGACATTTTGATTTTTTGTATAATTAATGTTCTATACCCAAATTAAGCCAAAACTAAAACAAAGATGAGAAATTCTTTAAAGACATATTTTTCCTAAAACCAAAGCTAAGTACATTATAAATATATGTCTCCATGTGTTTTAATTATTTATTATTGAAAATTCAGAAACAAAATATCTCCTCTTAACAAAAACAAAAAACAAAAAAATCCCATAAAAATCAAATCCATCATGAAAATGTATAATTAATTACCTATTAAAGAAACCAGGTTTATTTGTGTGTAACAACATATAAGTTAGCTTACATGAACCTAATACTTTTCAACGTGTTCAAAGTGAACCTAACACTTCTTAAAGTAACCACCTCATAATTAAACAAGTTATCCTTCATATCACATTTGGAGTTTCAGTTGAACACATTGTGTTTTTCAAAGAGCACTCTTAGCAGAAATTCTCTTTTCAACTAGCTATACTAATGCAGGGTGCCTGAACTTGGAAAGGATAGAAGGAGAAAACATTATAAGTTCATTCTTACCTGGGTAAAGAAGGGCTCATAAATCTCAACGCCTTTATCAGACCCTTGTAATAACACCTCCTGGCCACGCCTCCAGCTATACCGCACGGGGGGATTGGAGTTGGCCACACAGCGGAGGAACACCGTTCTCTCGTAGTAGAACTGTTCTTTAGCTTCACCTATACTCTGATGGACAGTAACTACTGGATCATCCAAATCTGGGTAATAGAAAAACAAGGAAGCATAAGATAATGAGTTACAAAAGTTGTAAATGGACAAACTAATGCATATTATTTTTGGGGGGGTCCGATTGTGGGGCCTGAACTCTGGGCCTGGGCGCTGTCCCTCAGCTCTTCAGCTCAAGGCTAGCACTCTACCACTTGAGCCACAGTGCCACTTCTGGCTTTTTTCTTTTTTTGCTTATGTGATGCTGAGAAATCGAACCCAGGGCCTCAGGCATGCAAGGCAAACACTCTACCACTGAGCCACCTTCCCAGCCCACTAATGCATATTTTAAAGTGAGACTGTATCTTATCAGTAGGTTTATTTTTTTCTATTGATCTTATTGAATCTATTTATTAAGAAATTTCCTAATAAAGACAAGCAAAACAATGTGAAACTTATTTATTCTGCTCTCTAGTGAGATAGCAAAATACACCTTGCGAATGTCCAACTCCTTGTCAACAGCCACGTGTGAGAGAGCTCAATCAGTGAGATTCAAGTTCAAAGCTCTTAATGTTAGAAAAATGCACAAGAGGGTGAACTGGGGAAATCCGTAATGACAGAAAAAAAATCAAGATCACAATGCCCACATGGCTGTTTTCTTTGATCTACTTCCTTTACCAATTATTACTATTTTATATTATGATGTCTATTAATTATTATAATCTTTGTAGTAATAAAATATGATTTGAAACTCTGTTCAATTTATCCTCATCTTAAATTCTACATCCAAGATTATATTTCTAATTTGAAATGTGCTAACAGAAGGCACTGTTAAAAGGCGTTGCTATTTCTACTGCTGCATATTGGAAAACTAAGTGCCATTTTGCCTGTGTTCCAAGCGACTGTGCCCCACAGCATTTAGCATTTTCTGGAAAATGCCTATTTGTAAATAATTGGGCTTTGTGGGTCATGCAGTCATTATTTTAACTACTTATCTCTAATGCTACAATGTGTAAGCACCCAAAGAGAGTAGGCAAATGAAGGAAGGATGAGAATTGCTGAAATTCCAGTAACACTTTAATAGAAACACAAGCACTACCAGCACATTTTGCTAATGGGCCACTTTGCCAACCTCTGATTTAGTATATTCTAGGTTTTCCTTAAGAGAAGAAGAAATAAGCATGTATACTGGCCTTAGAGCAACAACAAGTCATTAGTTCCACTTAGTAGAAACTTACCAACTATGAGGGAACCAATTGCTATTAATTACCATCTTCACCCTGCTTTATCCCTGTTAGCTTTATAACCATAACAATGGTTTAAATATTTTGATCTTCAAAGGGCTTATCAGTAAAATGATTTCTTATTTTTATGGTTATTGGAAGATTAAATCAGATAGCCCATAAGACACTGTGCACATCATAAATACTCATGTAAGCTAGCTTTTAATATTAATAATTTCTTTTCATTATTTGAATCTCATTTGAATAATGGCTCATTGATTCTGTTTTCTTCGTTCCTTTAGCTCTACAATGATAATGCACTCAATTCTCATTATAAATAGGTACCCATGTGTCACTTACCCATTGGTTATTAAACACTATTGCACGAGAAGAACTTTCATATGAAAGTCACATATCCCAACTGTATTTATATGGATATGAGAATATCCAAGATTGTGAGCATATGCTATCCTATATATTTAAAAGATATTTCTCCCTTAGAAAAGACTCTTTTGAAGTGTGAAAATAATAAATGCTAACACAACTTGTAAGGCAATAGATGCATTATGGAATAAAGAAAAAACTGAATCCAAACTCTCCCCATATTTTAAAAAACTTTTTTTTAATGTGAATTGTTTGACAGTCTTACTTTGATATGTAGTTTTGCAACATTCTGAGCACTTTTTTTTCCAACATTAGAATCTTTTTACAGTTACCTCAAAGGCCTCTAATTTTAGTGGCACAAATTTATAGAACAACTGGTCCTTTTCAGTAAAAATTAAGGAATTTTCAGTTCAAATTCACCCTTGCTGTCCTGGAATGCTTACAAGTTCTAAGTTTAACATATATTCATATGTTCAACAATTAGCTCTCCATATACAAATACAATCCTGTGGGAGATTGTTGAACTAAAATCAACCTTACTGTCTATCGTTTATATACTATATTTCCTTTCTTGTTTAACATAATTTTCTTCAGTCATAAATTGTGTTTTAGACAACATCATCTTCTACACAACAAAATTCTGAAGTCAGAACAGTTAAAGAAATGAAGGAGAAACAGTTGACTGATAACAGAAAATAGTGACTCTCCTGAGCTTTAAAATAGCTATCTATGTAAGATCTATCTATCTATCTATCTATCTATCTATCTATCTATCTATCTATCTATCTATCTATCTATCTATCTGTCTGTCTGTCTGTCTGTCTATCTATCTATGTAAGATCTATCTATCTATCTATCTATCTATCTATCTATCTATCTATCTATCTATCTATGTAAGATCTATCATCTATCTATCTATGTAAGATCTATCTATTATCTATCTATCTATGTAAGATCTATCTTCCTATGTAAGATCTATCTATCTATCTATCTATGTAAGATCTATCTATCTATGTATCTAAGATCTATCTATCTATCATCTATCTATCTATCTATGTAAGATCTGTCTATCATCTATCTATCTATCTATCTATCTATCTATGTAAGATCTATCTATCTACCTGTCTGTCTGTCTGTCTGTCTAGTATTTGCAAAATTTATTTGTTGATGTATCCTTAATTGCTTTCTTGTTAATCTCAGTCAAGAACAGACTAAAAAACAGCCATTTAAACACACTTTTTCCAGGTTTGGATGAGTTTGTGGTCACTGGCCTTCTGAGAATCCAATCCTGTGATACAGATTACTGAACATTCTACTGGCTGAGTTCTCACTCATATCTAAGCATTTCTATCTTGTAAGAGTCTTGAGAGAATTTTTTTTCTCGTTAGAAACAAAAATTAACATTAATGAACAATATTTGTTTTACACAGACAAATAATACAGGGATATTTCACATAATAGTTTATATATGTAGCTATACATATACCAAATAAGATAGAGTTTAATAATCCATACACACATTTAAAATACATATTTAAATATATTGAATATATATATATATATACTCTATACATCCAGGAATATTTAAAATATATGTGTGCTTTTATGTGCATAATTTATGTGTTTTTATATATTTGTTTTAGGTTAGATTTCTGAGAAAAGAGAAACTATGAGATACCCCATCTCTCGGGCAGAGGGGGGTTAAATAATACCAGCCTTGGGCCAAATAAGGCTGGAGAAATAGTTGAGTACATGACATAATACATGTATTATTCTTATCCATTTCCCATATAGCCTGTTATCCTGTATTGATAATTTTGTATGGCCTACAAATAATGTTATGATATCCAAATGACCCTAGGAAGATAGTGCATTTCTATGGGGAATAAAGTATGGAGAATTAACCAGGGGAAAGTTGCTACAAAAGTCTAGATAGTTGTGGGAGGATAATGGAGCAATGAAGTCCCCTCAGAGCTAGCATGCCCTGAGGCAAGAGAGCTAAGCTTTTCTATACCTATTCCAATGCTAACCTGTCAACCAGTTATTCAATTTGTGTTGCTTCTTCTAGGAATTACAACTTCGTTGAGGACCAACTCTGTTGGGCTCCGGGCAATTTGTACAAAGTCAATTTGCTGTTAGCCATTAGTTGCTAATACCCTCAGGAGCTAGAGGAATGAATCCTGAGAGACCTGCCTGAGAACTTCATATCCACTCCCATCCTCTGGCTACATGAGATAATTCTCTCTGAGCAAAGGGAATCCAGGATTCTGGTTATTTGGGGGGGGGGACATCTTAAAAAAGTAACTGCACTGGGATATTATTATTATTATTATTTCCTCATATCTCTCATCAGTTCATCTTGCAATATAACTTCCCAAAGGTCCCAGACCTTTGTTAGAGAGAAACTTCAGATTTGGGTTATCATGTTCTTCTCAAAACATAACTGATGCTCTGATTTCTTTAATACCAACACTGGATGTGAGTATATGAAATCGCCAACTCAGTAGAAGACCTGGGGATTTAACACATTCTTTTTCTTGGTGTTATTTTTATTTTCCCCACTTTTCTAGTTTTTAATTATCTTTTAAATATGCCATTTAATAGAGCAGTTTGTGGATACAATGCCTCTTGATCAATGTCACCCTTTCAACCTTCTGTACTTCCCTGCTATGTTACTGCAGTCCTATCTCCAGCATAGCTGGTGAGATGGTTACTCCTGCCAGGACGGTGACTCTTCTTATCTGTTATTTCCTCATTCAGGGCCCTAAAGTCACTGAATAAATGCCATTGGCTTAAAGACTAATAGGAGTCTCATTATGTCACTTAATAAAAGCTTTTTACCCTTCTGGGAACAGGGACCTCAAAACAGGCAGAGCCCAGAATTGCAGGAAGAAAAGAATAGATTCCCTGAGTGAGTCACTGGGTAGGATAGTACTGAGGGCCACTGCTTAGTTCTTAGATCTATGAATTCTACCGAAGAAAAGCATCTTATAAGAACGCTAGCTGATTTAGGATTTTACTCTTACTAGAGTCTCTATAAGACATCACTGGTCCTTTAAAAAGACATCCTGTCATTCTATTAAGCTGACATTTTAGATGTATTATGTGCTATGAAAATACTTTTCCTGCAGAATCCTATATGACTAGGTCACAATAAACCCTAAGTTTAATGGTCCTCAAACCATTTTAGGAAACTATTAACTAGTGCATTATAATGTAAGTAGATTCAGGATCTTGGTAGAATAATCTTGGAGAATCAAATTGTGAAACTTGTCCACATTGAGTTGTTTGTCCTAATTTAAAATACACACACACACACACACACACACACACACATACATACACACATATTTGAGTTAAGAGACATAGATTCATTTCAGTTATCTGTTTATTAAAGAAATTGTGAAAAATAAGCACTGTCATCCAGTGACAGTGATCTTGAAGACTGCTATCCTTACTTTTATCAGTGATTCCAATTTTGTAACAATTTCCTGTCCATCAACATTGGCTTGCAGAAAATAGTCACCACTAAGCTTCTTTTTTTTTTTTTTACTTTTCTTTTTCTTTCTTTCTTTTTTAATTTTAATTTTTATTTTTTGTGAACATACTGTACAGAGGGGTTACAATTACATGGGCAAGATAATGAGTACATTTCTTATCAAGCATTGCAGCCTCCTCCTTTGTTTACCCTTCACATCCCTTCCCAGCCTCCCCCCGCCCTCCCACCCAATCTCCCCCCCTCCTCCCCGCACCAAAGTTGTAAAGTTCATTTTCGACATGACAACTTGTACTTCTCATAGTTGCAATGGGTCCACCTGTATCCTTAAACGACTTGTTTTTCCCCATCTTCTCCACAAATTATACCGACATCAAATATAGTGAAAGCAGGGGTTATACTGTGGGGGAGGGACATACAAAGCAACAAAGAATCTTATAAATACGTTAGAAACAAATGCATGAAAGAAAAAAAAACATTTAAATACATATCTAAGGGTTCATTTTCCTAACATCACATTATCTGACCTTTTCCGCTTGACTCATACATATACTAGATATTGCAAATAAGGGAAACCATGGGACCTATGTTTCTTTGGGCTTGGCTTACTTCCCCATTTGTTAGGAAATGGAAAGGGTTGGAAAAAATTATATTAAGTGAAGTAAACCACTAAGCTTCTTATTGATGCGTGTGTCTCAGTTATTTGCCTTTTCTTATTGCTTTAGTCTGTTGTTCTCTAGTCCTTGAGTTAGTTGGTGAAATGTCTGCTCCTGATCTAATACATTCATTTTAACAATCGCATTATCTTCGGTTCTTCTCATCTCATGCAATAGCGTTTATGGCATTTACCCTGGATCATTCATCCCAGAATTTTGTATTAAAATGTCTCCATATTAATAAACTTTTATCTTGTTTTCTATTCCAACTCATCTTTTTTTCTATCCTCAAACTCATTCACTTATATTCTCTGTCATGCTTAATCTAGCCATCCTAGGATCCTTCCCAGTACCCATCCTCCTAACTTCTGCCAGTAAATGTTGGTGAGGCTTTAGTCTAGTTGAAACATTCTTTTCCTTTCTATACATCCTTTCCTCCTTCTTTCCTTCCTTTTCTCTATCTTTCCTTCTTTCCCTTCCTCTTCTTCTCCCACTCTCTATTATACCCCTCTTTCCCTCTCCCTCTCTTTGTAGGCAAACACTCCACCACAACTTAGACATTTTTTCTCTTTCTCTGCCCCCTGAGTTGCTGGGACTTCAGAAGTATTCCACCATTCCTAGACCCCCCCCCCCCAGCCCCTCCATCACGCTTTCACTTTGGCATTAATTTAAATTCAGTAAAATGTTCTATCATTTGAACCATGCCTTAGCCCTCATTTTCTATTCTTGAAGACCAACCATTTCCATTGCAATATAGTGTTGTTTATTGTCTCTACAGGTAGAGAAATATATCCTGTCATGGTACATGTTGCCTCAAAGGGGAGAAGTTTCTGCATCAATTCAAGAAAAAAATGGAGGTAATACTCTCTAATCAACAGGAACAGGGTATTTCTAAAGGGTATTTCTAAAGGCTTGTGGAAATCTGAGGTTTGTGAGTTCTTTTCTCTGAAACAGTCCATCCCTCTAATTTGTATTCAGACACTATCTGAACAGAGAATGTAACTTCCAGAAGCTGCTATACTTTCTTCTTCTATTTGTTTTTATTTTGAGTTTATTTTTGCTATATTTAAATAGTTGCTTTCCTACATTCTTAATTCTTTTGCTATTTAATGGTATTTTCTCATTTTCCTAGGGTGGTTAGTTGCATGCATGCTTCCTTGAATTTTGTGTCCCCTACATGAATGAGACCCTGAAGGGATTGACTACATTGCTTTAACACTTATTATTCTCTCCTGCACTCCCAAAAGCCTGAGATACTGGACTCACATTCCTTCTCTTCCATCACTATTTCTTCTTGTTCATCCTCGGTGAAGATTGCAATAATTCACTGTGATAGCACTGGAAGGTTGTCAGTGCTTCAACTACTGCCATCAAGAAGGAAAGCCAGATGATCAGTTGGCTAATTAATGACACACCTCTAATAGCCCATTGTAGAGATAGATTCCTCAGAAAATTTGCAAGGCATTTTTAGAAATCTGACTTTTTAAATGTAGATATGTGTGTAGGACATTTTTTATTGAGAAAATACTGTGCAGAGGGGTTTCAATTACATGGGCAAGATAATGAGTACATTTCTTATCAAGCATTGTAGCCTCCTCCTTTGTTTCCACTTTCCATCCCTTCCAATCCTCCCCCCACTCCCCTGCCAAATGCCCCCCCCCACCAAAGTTGTAAAGTTCATTTTCCACATAATGACTAGTGCAACTCATTGTTGCAATGGATCCACCTGTATCTAGGACATTTATTAAGTATTGCCTTAAGTGGTCTCAGTAGCAGATCTCTTGCCTTCTGACGAGCAAAAAGCTCTGGGTACAATTCTCAATGCCAGAACAAAAGGCTGGATTGGACAGTGGAAGGGATTAAGTTGTGATTCATCATTATAAATACTCTAGATAATCTTAAAAGGTATCTTGAGTTGAGAAACTTCAGTTTTACTGCAGTTTTCCTACAAAGGAAACAGTTGTCACTTTGGTTAGTACTTTTGGTGAAGATGCTTGATCTTTGGTAGTGGGCTTTGGCTGAGGAAAGTCCATATTATCCAAGGATAAATTTATAATTTATACTTCAAGGAACATACTATTGGTCTCTGTACTTATTCAACTACCAATATTTGTCATATATGGCTTTCATAATATTATACAAAGTACATTATTTTCTTTGTTGATATATTTTATCTGTACAATTTCTTCTTGAATTTGGTAGGCATGATCTGTGAAATTCAGACTTCTATAAAATATAGATATAGGAAATCCCTGATCAGGAAAGATACTCTTTAAAGAGCATGTGGTTCTTATTATTGAATAGGACCAAGTGTTGCATATTGATAAAATTATTTAATCCTCTAAATGTATTATTGATACATGATCATTTAATTGAAGTAACTTTAAATGACATGATTTACTATACTGTATATCCCTATGTGAATAGGACCCATACCTTAATTATGTTTGAACTCCTAAAAACATAATTTACACAAAGATTCAAAATACTAATGAATTATCATAAAAAGAGTAATATGTTGTCAAGGTAGTCAATCTCAGGGTTCAAGAAGGCCACCAGTACACATCATAATAATGATTTAGTAGAATTCATTTCTACCATTAGTTCACCAGCTACCCATTTTTATTACCATTAGTTCACCAGCTACCCAGCTTATTTTTGTGACAGATTATAGTCATCTGAAGAATAATTTAAAAAGATGATATGTGTTACCTTTCTGAACTCTAGAAACACATCTCTCAAAAGAATTTATAGCATGAAAAATTAAGCTAGGCTTTTGAGGGAATTCTAAGGGAAATACTCAAAGACAATCCGGTTGTTTCCCATCGTTGCTCTTTGTGTATTTATAAAAATTATCTACTGACCCAGTTTAATTGGCAAGCATTTTTTATTTCTACCAAGCCACAACGTATGCAAATCATTGAATAAGGCTGATGGTACTAGTATTTATTGAATAAATATTTGGAGCCTGGATTTCTGCTACAAACTTCACATATGCCAACTAAAATCATCTTTACAGAAATCCTGCCTCTTTTGACCTCCTGAGTTTCAGAGATTAAATAAATTTCCAGTTTCTAAATAATGGAATGTTATAAACACACTGACTAAATGTTATAAACACATTTGGCTAAATCTAAGAAATCTGGACAAGATTCCATGCACAACCTTACATATCTCTATTGTGTGGGGTAGGCATTATATAAGCTCTTCAGTTTACAAATATGCTGCAATTTATGGCTCAAAAAAAGAAAAGAAAAACAAGTGAGATGAAACAACAAAATATGATTACATAAAGCCCTATAGAGATGTATATCAAAGATGGAGATATAATTCTGTCTTGAAAGAATAGTAAAGGCTTTCTAAACAGATATGTACATGACACATTCTGAATCAGGAATAGAATAGTTTGAGTAAGAGCATGAAGTGGCATGTATAAAGTTTTGAGATATCAGCAAACCCCAAATATCATATATCTAACAAATGGTAGGGAAAAAATTTGGAGTCTGGTTGAACAGTAACATTGTAGGATGTTTGGGAGTTAGAAATGGGCCAAGTTATTAGTTACTCCATGAATGGTAAAGGAAATGGATTCTAATATGTTAACACTTTTAAACTCCAGTATCCTTTGATTTTAGAAAGATCCTAAGGCTTCTTGCTGGATAACAAAATTGAAACAGTTAAAGACAGAGGCTTAGAGCTTACTATGAGGACTACTGTAGGAATCGAACTGAACAGTGGTAAGAGGTCTGCCCTGAAGTGATGGTATGATGGTGCATAAGAGAAGGCCTGAATGAACTGAGTCTAACTTACTGAAAGGGGAAAGTTAATGGAAGATACCTCTGAATCTGGCAGGAGGATAAACAGTGCATTCATGGTTACATGTGATTTAAAAATGACAGATGAGCCTGGTCATTGAGTGGGGTGGGACAGAATTTGTGGAACATGCTGAATGTCAGGCCCCCATAGCTCTTGCTATATCAAAGCTCATGGCCTTGATCCAGAATGAGAAGTCTGGGGCACCGACATGTATTTGGGGAATCATCAGTATGCCTTCAAGGAGTGTGCAGAAAGAAAACAAAAATTAAAGGACCAAAGGGAGATCCCAGAACAGCAGCAAATGTATCCAGAAAGAAGGAAAATCTTATTTTAAATAAAGCTGAGAGAAGGCAATGGGAAAAAAAGTAGAGTTAAAACAAATCAGTGATAAAATAAATTTTTAAAGAACATTTTCTGTCATGGAGATGATACCAAAGGGAATGAAAGATGAAAGGAGGTCAAGGTAAGAACAGATCAGGGAAGTTGCTTCCAATTTAGTAAGTAATAAGTTACTGGCAACCTTTGTCAGATGTGCCAGAGATCTTACAGGACTGATAGTCACTTTCCTGAGCTTTGCTGCATGCAATTAAGGTAAAACTATGATGACAATAGTAACAAGGCTTTCAGAGAATTGGGCTTTGATAAGAGAGATGTGGGTAATCCAAAGATAAGTTGTGATTCTGAGCCCTGTTTCATTTTGTCCTTGTTTTAGTTTTTCCTAAGCTGAGACATTATGTTTAGAGTGTCTGTATAACATCATATCCCAATGCATTTTAGACCTAATTTCTACATATCAGAGAGAAAATGTACTGTTGGTGTCTCTGAGCTTGGCTTAACTCACTTAACATGGTTTGTTCTAGCTCCATCCATTTCCCTGTAAATGACATTATTTTATTCTCTATTATAGCTTTGTAAAATTCCATTGTGCATAGGTAACCTTAACTCATGGCCCAGCATGCACCACACAATGGATCTAGGTGCTTATGATTAATCAGTTATTAACTGCAGCTAAAGTATGGGGTGTAGTTACAAGTTAAGAAATCAATTAATCTAAAAATAATCACAGCAGAAACATGTTTTCCACAGGGGTTTATTCCACCATTTGATCCAATTTTTCTGTCTTTAATCTTTGAATTAAAACAAATGAATCTGAAAACCCAGATGGCAAAGACATGATAAATACTGTATTGGATGATACCTTTCCTTCGGGAAAGTTCCAGAATTCTTAAAAATTCAATACAGAAAATATGCCTTAGTGTTTTCTTAAGGAAAATAGCTGTCTCTATACACTTGAAGCCACAGAAGTAATAATAGATTATAAGCATATAATTTTGACAATTAATGGACAATAATTTATACTATCATTATAAATAAATATGATAAATAAGTATGATAAATGCACCTAATATTTGATAATACTGATGTATATTCATATCTGTCAATTGCAACAACCTGAATAAAATTAAGTTGCCCTGAATTCGTATAAAAGTGAAATCTATTAAATTATTATAAATATACCAAAATGATGAATAAAGCATTTTATTATTAACAAAATCATAGGTAATTGAAGCTTTGTACCATTTTCTGGAGCTATTAGTTCAAAAACACTGTTTACTTCATAAATTAATGAGAAATTTTACACACGTGTTGGTAAGGATTTTTTAATCTTTTCCTACATAATCATTTAAGCACAATAACTAATTCCTTTCCGATAACTTAAAGAAAATAGAATTAATACTTACAGTCTAACTTAAAAAGAGTAAGGCTAAATAAAACATTTATACTTAGTGTTGGGTGAAATTTTGAATTTTACTATCTACTCTCACAAATTAGAATCTGCTAAATTTCTGCATGGTTTTAGAAATATATGTAGCTACATGTATAAGAGTTCTAAAGCAATACCATCCTGCATGTAATTCTGATAAGTTTTTAAACTTTAATGGGGAAAAATATTACTAGGATATTGCCTTAATTATAAAAACATTTTCTATCAAACTCTTGAAAGGTGGATTAAGTGACATTAACTTTTAAATATATACATATATATAGATGTATATGTTTATATAAAGAGAAGAAGTATTATATGGTGACAGATATATATATGTACCATACATATCACTATGTATTTTTATGAATTAAAGCTTTATAATGTTTTGTTTATGGCTATTGCATTTTTAAAAATTTTTTATTGTGAAAATACCGTATAGAGGGGTTAAAATTACATGGACAAGGTAATGAGTACATTTCTTATCAAGCATTGTTGCCTCCTCCTTCCCATCCCTTCCTATCTCCTCTCCCATCCCCCCCCCTCCACCCCGGCCAATGTTGTAAAGTTCGTTTTTCAACATAATGACTTGTACATCTCATTGTTGCAATGGGTCCACCTGTATCCCTATTTAAACAATTTGTTTTTGTCCTTCCCCGCCACAAATTATACCAACATCAAATACAATGAAAGCAGGGGTTATACTGTGTGGGAGGGATATACAAAGCAACAAAGAAATCATCTTACAAATATGTTAGAAACAATCACAAGAAAGAAAAAACAAACAATTGAATACTTATCTTGGAGTTCATTTCACCTAACATCAACTTATCTGACCTATTCTGTTTGTCTCAGACATGTACTAGTTATTGCAAATAAGGGAAACATGGGACCTATGTTTCTTTGGGCCAGGCTTACTTCACTTATTGTCTTCTTTTTTTTTTTTTTTAATTTTATTTTATTTGAGAACATACTGTACAGAGGGGTTACAATTACATTGGCAGGATAATGCATACATTTCTTACCAAGCATTGCAGCCTCCTCCTTTGTTTACCCTTCACCTCCCTTCCCAGCCTCCCCCCTCCCCCCCACCCAATCATACCCCCCTCCCCCCCCACTCCGACATTGTAAAGCTTGCTTTGACATGACATTTTGTAATTCTCCTTGTTACAACAGGTCCACCTGAATCCTTAAACGACTTGTTTGTCCCCCTCTCCTCCACATGTTATACTGACATCAAATAAAGTGAAAGCGGGGGGTTACACTGTGGGGGAGGGACATACAAAGCAACAAAGAAATAATCTTATAAATGCGTTAGAAACACATGCATGAAAGAAACGAAAACATTAAAATACATATTTAAGGGTTCGTTTTCCTAACATCACATTATCTGATCTTTTCCGCTTGACTCATACCTATACTAGATATTGCAAATAAGGGAAACCATGGGATCTATGTTTCTTTGGGCCTGGCTTACTTCACTTAATATAATTTTTTCCAAGCCTTTCCATTTCCTAACAAATGGGGAAATGTCATTCTTTCTGATGGAGGCATAGAATTCCATTGTGTATATATACCACATTTTCTTGATCCATTCATCTACTGAGGGGCTTCTGGGTTCTTAATACATTCCTTTCCACACTCTTCCTTAATGTCCTACCTCCAGAACTAATCCATTTGACACTCTGGGTATTCTGTGTTTAGTTTTAAGTAGAGTATGTAAAAATTTACAAATTTATCTGCATTTGTGTGTATGGACTAAGTCTTTCTTGTTATTTTATAATTTTATTGTTATTATTAAGATGTTTTACAAAGGGGTTCCTGGTTGGCAATGAGAAAGGAGTTTATTGTGACATTTCCATGCATCCAATGAAATTTACCCTCTCCATCTCCTTCCCTCATCCCTCTCCCCATCCTTAAAACAATTCTTCATTGTTCTATTTTCATACATGCATAGAAATACTTTTTTATCCTCATTCACACTAGTTTCTGTCTCCCAATTAACCTGTTTTGTATTTCTATGGCTCATTTATTTCAGCATATATTAAATGTAAAAAGGGGGTTCACCATGGTCATTTACACATGCATAGAATGTAATCTGATTAATTTCATCTATTATTCTCTCTCTTTTTCTGTTCTCCCTAACCCACTTTCAGCAAATTTAATTTTAATAGCTTCCAGCAAATTTCCTTATACTATTTGCATATATAGACACTATATTTTGGTATTAGTTCTTTTTGTATGTTTCTTTTGAATTAAGGAAGGGGAATGAAAATTGGTGAGACAAAGGACAAAAAGGAAACCAATACAACAATGATACTCACAAGACAACATGTTGGCAATGATCTGTACAACTTGGGGGTGGGGTGGGAGGGGAAGTAGGAGAAAAATGAGGGAGGGGATAACAAGGTTGATCATATTTTCCCTCCTTCACTTACTCCATTGTCCCTGCTTCTTTCCACTAGTATCCATCCCTAGTAGGACTTGAATTTACAGTCTTGCTATGCATTATTTATTGCATTCAATGATTCAAAAAGATTTCAGAGTGTTGCTTTTTACATAAGCATGCACAATGTTTTAGTCAGATTGACACACTAAATCTCACTTCCTCCCTTCTCACTATGCTTTTTTAGCAGCTTTCAGTATATTAATGTCTAACATATTAGAATTTGTTTTCCTCTTATTCATTTTCCCTAAAACTGTGGAACTGCATTACATCCTCCAAATCTCTTGTCCACTTCCCTTTCCTCACAATTTTCTTACCTTCATCATTTTTATTTGTTTTGAGTTATTTCTAGCATTTCATACCCTAAGCCACAAACGTTGCTCTCATTTCTAATATATTTATTGAATTATTTGATTATGATACTATGATTTTTTTTAGTCCCCAAAGTCTACTACTTAGACTTTCAATGCATGTCCATGGAAAGATATATGCCTAGCATGTAAAACTGCTTACATATTCAACTTCAGCCTTTTATTTTGTTATTAAAACTTTAATTTGCGCTTTGTTTCATGGGTGTAGATTTGCTGGACCTATAGTATCTGATTACACAACTCTGGTAATAAGTTTGTCACATTTGGGGCTCTAGTCTTGTTCATCTATCCTTATTGTAGACACTGTTAAAGATGTGGGGAGACCAATAATTCCTCTTTATGAGGCAGTGGAAGACTTTCCAAGGAGTCTCAAGGCTCTGATATTGTGCCTTTAAGTTTCAGGGGCCCAAGACACTAGCCCAGCCTATTCTCTGCAATGTGTTCTCCCATCTGCCAGCAGGAGGACTAAACACTTACAACTGATCTTTGTTCCCACAACTCTAATCCCCAACTATGTATTGTGAAAAATGAAACAGCCTTTCTAGTATGGTAAATATCAACATCAACACACCACAGTTCTCTCATCCCCGATGGATATCAATAATATATTAGTTTAGCTGTAAATTCCAAATTCATCCCAGCTTATCTATTTTATAAGGTAGACTTGACATTGTTGTGGCAAACTTTCTACCATCTTCAATAAGGAAGCATTATATATTCACCATTAAGGAGAACTATATACACATAATATATATATATATATATATATATACATACATACATTTTTGCACTATTAAGCACAAATAAGTGAAGCAACAGAAAAAGATTTTACCTGTTAAGCAATTCTTTGCCAGAATTTAGGTCTATCTTATCTATATCACATTTCTTATAACATGGCTCTGATTGTTCTTAAATGCTATTGAACATAGAAACATAGAGTAGTAGAGAAGTAAAGTTTTACTAAACTCGAGAGAACTCTTCCATCAGAATTATGCTTGCAAACTAAAAGTAATATTTACTTGATTGACTAATCTTACATTATATATTTTTCTTATGAAAGGTATCTGAACAGTTAAAATGTTTTCCAACCTAAAGGACTTGGCTTATTTTATGTAACTTATACATCGATTTCACTGATATTTGCTTCTATTAATGTTTATTCAGTTAGTTTTTCTCATGATAGATTTCTGTCTTGAGTATTTTATTCGTGCCAGTACATATATGTAAGTCCCTGTGAAATAAAGACTGATATACATACATAGTTTACCTATAAGCCCAAAACAGACAATTCAGAAAGCTATGGAGCATCAGCTACTACAGCATTTCTGAACTGTGTGCTTTGATAATCCTGAGCTGTAATTTACCTTCTCTGAATGTAATGCTTTTAGAAATTATATGTAAGGCAAAACCTCCTATTACTTGTCATGTTAATACATTCTAGGATTTAGTTATTTATCTCCTTATAAAACATGTTTCTTCTTTTAAAAGCTCTGAGAGTAAGATAATACTAAACTATCATTCTTGAGAGTTGATGCAGATAGGTAATAGGTAAAACTGATCATCCCATAAAGAAATAATTATGAGAAAAATAAGTATTATCTTACTGACCACAGATAATCCTGAAATCTGTGAAAGTGAAATAATTTTTTAAAGTGTATATATATATATATATATATATATATAAAATGTTCAAAAATCTGATGCCAACAAATAAAGAAAATAACAAAAAATAAAATTTCTGTTATAGAAAAGGTTTATTTATTATATCAGGAGTATGTATGTCTAATTCAATTTTATGATTATAAGATAGTATCTCTACTTAAAAATAGGGCTTTGTGTTGGATGAATGTTTTATATGTATTAAATCATTATACTAACAAAATGTTATTCTTAATATAAAATTAATGTTTTTGGAAAATAATTATAGCATTATACAATTCTTTTCCTTTTACCATTATTTAGTTACTTGAATGATTGCCTGAAAATATGCATTTATATTCAAAGAAATCTGTAATTATCATCAAGTGAATTATGTGGAAATTAAACAGGAACTTTGTGCATCACCATATATATTGCAAAAATTAACAAAAAGTAAATAGGAACATAAAGTGCTTGCTTCTAGATAAACATACATGTTAACATACATACATATATTCATAAATACATACATATATATATACACATACGTACATACATATAAACACAACATCCACACAGTATCAATGATTTAGTTCCACTCATCAAGCTTACATGATGAGAACAAATGATAACAGACAGAATGTGTAACTTTTTGGTCCAAAATATTTGTAAGTTGGCAAGTCCTAAAAAATGAAAATGAAATACATAGGTATTTCTTTAAATATATTTTTCTTTAATAGCTGCCAACATGATTAAGGAAACATGGAACATACATGAAAGTATTTTTAAATCCTAAATGCATTTCAATAGGCTAATAATACTGCATGTAAGTTAACAACTTAAGTGTTCATTGACTTGTCTAAAATATACTTGGAACTGAAAAATTAAATCCCCCAAGAAAAAATCCTCGAAGAAACAACTGCCCAATAACTAAGTGGACTGAAGACTTAAAAGGAAACTTCTCTGAAGAGGAAATAAGAATGGCCAATAGACACATGACGAGATGCTCAACCTCTCTAGACATAAAAGAAATGCAAATCAAAACAACATTTAAATTCTACCTCACCCAAGTTAGAATGGCCATAATCAAGAACTCTAATAACAACAGATGCTGGAGAGGATGTGCCCAGAAGGGAACCCTACTGAATTGTTGGTGGGAGTGTAAACTTGTTCAACCACTTTGGAAAGTAGTACGGAGGTTCCTCAAAAGACTCCACATAGAGCTCCCCTATGACCCAGCAATCCCATTTTTGGGCATTTACCTGAATGATCACAAACAAGACCATATTAAAGCTACCAGCACAACTATGTTTATTGCAGCATTATTTACCACAGCTAAGATATGGAACCAACCCAGATGCCCCTGAGTAGATGAATGAATCAAGAAAATGTGATATATATATGTGTGTGTGTGTGTGTGTGTGTGTGTGTGTGTGTGTGTGTGTGTGTGTGTGTGTGTGTGTGTGTGTGTGTGTGTGTATACATACATATATACAGATATATGTATATATATATACATATATATATATAAATGGAATTCTATGCCTCCATCAGAAAAAATGACATTGCTCCATTTGTTACAAAATAGAAAGACTTGGAAAAATTATATTAAGTGAAGTAATCCAGGCCCAAAGAAACCTAGGTCCCATGCTTTCCCTTATTTGTAATAACTAGTATATGTCTGGGACAAGCAGAAAAGGTCAGATAAGATGAAATTAGTCGAAATGAACCCCAAGATAGGGATACAAGTGGCTTTTTCTTTCTTGCTATTGTTTCTAACATGTTTATAAGGTACCATGTGATTTTTTTTATTGCTTTGTATGTCCCTCCCCCATGGTATAACCCGTTTTCACTGTGTTTTGATGTTGGCATAATTTGGGGAGGGGAAGGGAAAAAACAAATTGTTTAAATAGGGATATAGTTTGACCCACTACAACAATGAGAAGTACAAGACATTATGTCTAAAAATGAAATTTACAATTTAGGCAAGGGGACTGGGAATGTGGCTCATTGGTAGAGTGCTTGCCTTGCATGCATGAAGCCCTGGGTTTGATTCCTCAGCACCACATAAGCAAAAAGAAAAAAGCCGGAAGTGGCGCTGTGGCTCAAGTGGTAGAGTGCTAGCCTTGAGCTGAAGAGCTGAGGGACAGCGCCCAGGCCCAGAGTTCAGGCCCCACAACTGGACGCCCCCCAAAAAACAAAAAACAATTTAGGCAAGGGGGACAGTGTACCTAAGGAGGTGGGAGGGAAGGGATGGTAGGGGAAAACAAAGAAATAGGCAACAATGCTTGATAAGAAAAATACTCATTACCTTGCTCATGTAACTGTAACCCCTCTGTACAGTATTTTCACAATAAAAAAACTTATTTAAAAAGTAACAATAAAAAAAATAAAAAAGTAACAATAAAAATTAGTTAAATATGTACTACATGTGATTAGATATTTCATAATTAGTAGATATAAAAAATGAAAATATTAAAATTACACTATTAATTTTTTATATTAATAAACTAATATACCAATAGGATTTTCTGTAAAAAATGATGGATATTTATGACTTTATCTGTTCTTTAGTATTCATTCTATTCCTCTCTTTACCATTCATTCATCTTCAATTTAATCAATCTTAGGCACACTTTAGGTACTGAACATTTAATATGAAAGAAGAAAAGAACAAAATGAAGAAAGATAAGGAGGCCAGTGTTTACTTTTCTGAAGCTCACATTCAATTGAAATTAATACAAGCATTCATAATAAATTGGTTAAATATTTGTTAGCAATAACATATAATTATGAAAAATGCTAGGGGAAAGAATTGATCAAATGTCATATCAATGTGCCTACCTATGGTATCAAGATAGTTTCACATTGGTTGCTAGAGGCTAATGGCTATAATACTAACTACTCAGAAGACTGAGAACTAAGGATCAAAACTTGAAGACAGTCCTGGCGTGAAAATTCATCAAACTCTTATCTCCAATTAATCAGAGAACAAGCCAGAAGTGCTGCTATAGCTCAAGTGGTAGAGCTGTAGCCATTGATCACAGGAGCTTAGGGATAGCACCTAGGCCCAGAGTTCAAGGCCTAGGACTAGCAAGAAAAAAAAAAAAGGAAGTTTCCCTATGAATACAAGATAGATTTTAGCATTAGGGACTTGTGGGGAGAATTGTAGACTAGAGCAAGTGTGTACAGAGTCCTTGGGCTGAACAGAAAGTTGGTGGGTTCCAGAACTTGTGACAAATGTGGTATATCTGAAGCAAAGGCAGGGAATTGGAGAAGACCTAGGGCTGATGCTTTGAAGCTCTACAAAGCTCTGCAGAGCGAAGTGCCAGTGGCTCAAGCCTGTAATTCTAGTAATCCTAGCTACTCAGGAGGCTGAGATCTGTGGATTGCGTTTAAAGCCAGCCTGGACAGGAAAGGCCTGGAGACTCTTATCTCCAATAAACCACTCAGAAAAGCGGAAGGGGCGCTGTGGCTCAAGTGGTAGAGCTTTTGCCTTCAGCTGAAGATCTCAGTGACAGCACCTAGGCCCAGATTTCAAGCCCCATGACCAACAAAAACACAACACAACAAAACAAAAAAGCTCAGCAGAAGCAAGGGTTCACAGCAATAGACAAGGGGAAGCCAAGGAAGGGTTCCAACACGGTCTGGAATGAGCAGATTTGACTTTTGATGACAGTTGCTTCAGCTGCTAAGCTGAGTTTAAATGGCAAAGGGCCAACAATGCATAAGAGAAGACCAGCCAAATGAGTTATAGCTGTCAGGAAGCTAGGGCGGTACCAAGAAAATCAAGTGATTTTATTTTTCATGGCAATACAATAATGCAAGACACTGAAAATAAAATTAAAGTGAAAAATAAATTGGAAGTTTTACAAAATTAATGATATCAAGTGCATGATATATGGAAGATACTTTGAGGCTCTTTCTTTAACATTGGCTAGCAGAGGTATTGATTGGATTTAGCTATAAGATGACCTAATGTACACATGACCTATTGGGATGGATATGCAAAATCATGCCAGCCCAGAAGTCTGAAATAAAGATACTGCAATGGATTAAGGTGCCAAAGAGGGCCTCTGAAACCGAACTTTCTATTTTATTTCTTAAAAGTGCTATTTGTGCCTGGTGCTGACTCCTGTAAACTTAGCTACTCAGGAGGCTGAGGTACAAGGATCACAGTTCAAAGCTAGCCTGGGCAAGAAAGCCACGAGATTCTAATCTCTAACTAACCACCAAAAAACTACATGTGGAGCTGTGACTCAAAGAGGTAAGGTGCTAATGTTGAGCCAAAAAGCTCAGAGACAGGGCTAAGCCCCAAACTGACAAAAAAAAAAAAGGAGGAGTATTTTGTAAAGATATGATTAAATCAATAAATGTATGGCTTATGTAATGTACAGAAATAACATCGTATGTGTATGTTGTATGGTTTGTGTGTGTGTGCGTGTGTGTGTGTGTAAATGCGTGCACGCACACACAGGGGCTCATTACTAGTGTCTGGGCCTCAAGCTTGCTAGGCAGTTGCCCTACCACCATACCACATCTCTGTTTTTCTCCATGGCAGGGCTCACAGTGTAATCCTCTTACTTACAGCCTGCTAAATAACTGAAATTTCAGATAGGAGCCTCAATAACTTACTTATTGTTAAGATGTGGGGATTGTAAACTACACCCAGTCTGGCCTTGTACTCTAATACTCCTCCTGATCTCTTCTTTGTATGTAGCTGGGCTTATAGGACTGAGCAACTATGATCCATTGGGAACTAACATTTGAATACTCTTTTCCTCTTTGGTGTATTTGCCATTTCCATTCAAAAGTCTGAACATGCTGGGTACTGGAGGTTCCCACCTGTAATCCCAGCTACTCACGAGGCTAAGATCTGAGAATCACAGTTCAAAGCCAGCTTGGGCATGAAAGTCTAAGAGACTCTTATCATGAATTACCTATCAAAAAAGCTAGGTGCATTTATTCCTCACACCACGTAAACTTTGAATGGTAGTTGTTAACGAAGGAAGTTGGGGCCACAGAAGGTCCTTCCTTTGGCGACAAAGCTGAATTCCTTGGGGCACTAAAGTAACTGTCTGAGTGATATTGCTCAATGCTAAATGTGAACAGCCAAGACACTTGTGAGGAAATGCAGCGCAAGATGGCAGCAGAATTACAATCCTGGCTTTACCTCTGTGGAAAGATTGGGCTGTGCTAGATCACAGCCCCACCAAAATCACTCTCCAAACTTCTCCCTGCAGTCTGAAAGCAACTCTGTAAGATTAATTTACATACTTACCTAGTTACCCAGAGTTATATAGGTAGGTAGGCAGGTTGTTGAAATCAGCCACATTTGATGTCTGCTGCTTTGATGGTTTATTGAATTAACACTCTTCCATCTGAGGAAGCTATAAAGCAACCTTACTCCTTCTCCCACTGGCCCTTAAACACTAGGTGACAAGCTATTTCCTATCCTGCGATTTGATGCAATTTTAGGCACATTTCCCAGTTTTTCCAAATCCCTGTGGTCAGAGACAGAAATAGCTCCATTTCTGTAATTAAAATGTCTACTTCTATAATTAAAGAGAAAGACCTGTGAACTGGGTAGGTTTTCTCTGTTCCCTCTAGATGCTGGTGGGCAAGGGAGGGGGGCAGGTAATAGCATTCCATGCCCCTTACCTTACTAGTTCTTTGACTCCTCCCTCTAGTCTCCCAAGTCACAGAGCATAGTCAGGTGAGACTGCAGGAAAGATGACTCAAAGAGGCAAGGAGGCATGGACAAAGTCATCTAAAAAAAATCTGAGGGTAGAACTCTGAAGGTCTTCCTCATTTTCTTTCCTCCCTAGGGCCCAATCTCAATTGCATATATGAACTGAATGGAGGAAAGGTGTCCAATGCTGGTAAAGAGAGTCTAACAACTTACTTTTCCAGAATGTTTGACAATTTCTAGGTGGATATCAGCTTCTAGGGCTAGGCCAAACTAGAAAACACAATCGGTACATGCCAACATCCAGGTACTTTGCAATTATGAGCCATGATGTACAGGTTTTTGGCTCTTCTAAAAAGCTTTGTCTTGAGCTAATTTTTTTCTTGATGGATAGACAAAAATTAAAATGCTCATTTTTGTGTTGCTTTGATTTGCATAACTAAGCAGAATCTTGGTAGTGAAATAGCCAGTCATTCCATTTTTCTAGGCAAATATATAATTTCTCTTCCAAAGTCTTATTTCTTCAACATTTATAAAAAGTGCTGATTACTATTTTAAACTTTATTTATTCTTAGAAACTGACAAATTTAGTAATAGCTAATAAGTAGGCAGTACTTATTTTATCAGTACCAAAACGCATTTCTAGACCATTCAATTTATTATTTTTGTACTTTTCTTTAAAAAATGTAAGTTCTATTTCCTTTTACAAAGCCAGCATCTCATAAATAATGTATGTATCAGAAACCAGACCTCCAAATAAGATACAATCATGACAAACTTATTCATCACAAGTTTTAGACTGTAAAACTCAAAGGAATGACACGTGAAAACGATGTGTAATGACTGCAAACCAAAACTTGAAACAGTACTACAAAAAAGATCTAAAAATATCTGTTGAGGTAAAGTGATGTTTCCCCTACAACTCCAGTTAGTAGCGATGGGTACTGGAAAAAAAAAAGAAATAGTTTTGTACCTCCCACTGATTACCAAATGTTCCTCATTTTAATTAATAATTTAAAAACAAACCAACAGGGGTCCCACACAGGCTGGCAAGACAATCTGTGTCACCTAGAATGTATCAGGCAATTCAGCCAAGCATCTAGCACACAAGATTTGGCAATGGGTCATCATTCCCTAAGGTCTGGGGTTAGCTTTCAGAATCTGGAGAAAATGAGCAATCCTCAAATCTGTAGCCTGCCCTGGTCATCACTATCGTTCCTCATGTGAGAATCCATCTACTTCTATCTACTTCTCTGTGGATTACCTTTCCACAAATAGATGTGCCTCTCTTTTTAAATTTTTTTAGATTAAAAAATTCTCTGCTTCATCTATCCAACCCTACTTAGTGCCTAGCTTGTTGTTTGTTTTTCTATTATCATTTCCAAATGAAATAACTGTTTTTAAAACTAACTAGAAGATACCAGTTTCTCACTAAAGTTGAGTAAGAAGTGGTTTAATCTACTGGAGGACTCAGTAATCATCATGTTCTTTGCTGTGTTCTTTGTTAATATAATCTGAGGCAAGTTAGTGAGTCACTCTATTTACTCCCAATTTCTCCTTACAAAAGCTCTGCTGTGGGAAAGATCTCTGACCCAGTTGACCTTGAAAAGCAGTCAGCACTTTCTGCCTGGGTATAGAAGGAAAAAAGCAAAGGGCAACCAGAAAAAATGTCAGTAACATTGAGCATTCTTCTCACAAACTAACAGTTGGAGAGGCCAAAACGAGCAACAGCAAAACATCAACAACAACAGAAAAGCTTTTAAGCTTCATGCAGGGATCTCAGTCAGTCTTTGAGGGATATCACAATTGAGGGGTGAGCCACCATCTGGCAGTGTAGGCAAGCATCTCAGGGATTTTTGGAAATACTTGGGAACATCCAGTTCTGGAACGGTGTATGTGAATATGGAAGATGATGATATACATGAAGTTATTTGTTTGTATTGAGAATCGGGGACCACCTAGGAATTATCATAGATGAGGTTTGGCATAATGGGTAAAGACTATGTTTGTGTAATGTTCCAGGTATATAGCTGGGGCATCAATTTTCTTGCATGTTTAAGAGTACACTTCCATCCCATTTAGCTTCAGGTGTATTGTTTCCTAGTAAATGTCTATAATAATTCTCTATTGTTAACTGACCATTGTCAACATATCGGACATGTATGTTATTTGTTATGGTCTGTGCAACTGAAATCGGCCTGGCTGCTATGGGATTATGTGTATCTCTCCAATTTGAGTTTGTTTGGTTTTTCCACTTAGGGCATTTTATATAATTATTCAAGGTTTAATAACATCCTCTTATATTTAAATAATAGATAGATAGGGCAATACATAAAATGGGAATTTCAGCAGAAATGTCATAGAAGTGTCATCAGTGACGGAATGGCCTCATGTATTCAAGGCATGGCTTCCTTCCATTCCCTCCCTTCCTGTTATATGCAGTATGATTGTGCATTGACTCAGTACTAAAATTCCTGAAGGGAGGAGCGCAGGGATCAGTGCTCTGTAATAGAAAATGTTAAAACCCAAATCATTGATTGCTATCAGATTCATTTTTTTCCTGCAGACCTGAAAGATGTATATCAAGATGTCCCCTGTCCAGTTATTCATGAATGAGTCAAAAGAGCTAAGATGTCTCTGTAGTTGCATACAAATAAACTTCTAATGAGGAAAAAATAATAAGGTCAGCTCTTTTCAGAAATTTACAAAACAGTAACCTATCTAAAATGTAATGTTTGTACTTCTAACACAGTGGGAAGACATCGAAGGCAAAAAGGCCTTATGTTAACAAGTTATCAGTATTTGCTTTATTCAAGAAAAAGATTGTTGATTTATTTATTTTTAGAGACCATCCAAGTAAGGTAATATATCTGTATGCATTTATTTGTTGGTTTGCTGCCAATTGGGACTTGGACTCATGGCTTTACAGACTTTCTCAGTATCTTTTCTCATGGTTCACACTCAATGACTGGAGCAATATTTCTACTCCAATATTTTGCTGGTTAATTGGAGATGGAATCTCTCACACTTTTCTGAATATGGTGACTTGAAATTATGATCCTTTGATCTGAGCCACATGAATACAGTCAGGTGGCAACTGTGCTCTGCCCCACTATTACTTTGGATGGACAATTCGTACATAATTCTGCATACAAAGTGACATGAAATGTTATAGCTTGTGTGTGGATCTCTGTGCTGGTTGTGAAGGAGTTCTACTAAATTAGAGACAACTATCATCATAAACTTTAACATCATGCCACAATTAAAGCTCCACTTAGTTTTCAATAACTTTTCCACTCCATGTAAGTTTTTCATCATTTCCTCAGCATAATTTACATAAAATTAAAAAAAAACTCTTGCAAAAAAATAAAAATCAGAAAATATGGTATATATACACAATGGAATTCTATGCCTCCATCAGAAAGAATGACATTGCCCCATTTGTTAGGAAATGGAAAAACTTGGAAAAAATTATATTAAGTGAAGTAAGCCAGCCCCAAAGAAACATAGGTCTCATGGTTTCCCTTATTTGCAATATCTCGTATATGTATGAGTCAAGTGGAAAAGGTCAGATAAGTTGATCTTAGGGGAATGAACCCTTAGATATGTATTTTAATGTTTTTTTCTTTCATGCATGTGTTTCTAATGCATTTATAAGATTATCTCTTTGTTGCTTTGTATGTCCCTCCCCCACAGTATAATTCCTGCTTTCACTATATTTGATGTCAGTATAACTTGTGGAGGAGATGGGGAAAAACCAGTTGTTTAAGGATACAGGTGGAACTGTTGCAACAATGAGAAGTACACGTTGTCATGTTGAAAACAAGCTTTACAAAGTTGGTGGGGGGGGGAGGGGGCAGAGGGGGACGATTGGGGGTGGGGGTGGGGGTGGGAAGCTGGGAAGGGATATGAAGGGTAAACAAAGGAGGAGGCTGCAATGCTTGATAAGAAATGTACTCATTATCCTGCCCATGTAATTGTAAAATCTCTGTACAGTATGTTCACAAAAAAAAATAAAATATAAAATAAAATAAAATAAAAATAAAAATAAAAAAATAAAAACCAGAATAGCCAGGAGAAGAATCAGTGAGAAACTGACAGTTTTCAAGCTGACAGTTTTCATGATAAACCAACCCTATAGTAATGAATGTGGACTTCAAGCTTTCATAAATGTACGATAATAAATTTCTCTTTTTTTGGAGGGGAAGGTCAGCCATGGGGCCTGGTGCTGTCCCTGATGTCTTCGGGTCAAGGTGAGGGCTCTACCACTTGAGCCACAGTTCCACTTCCAGTTTTCTGGTGGTTAATTGGAGACAAGAGTCTCACAGACTTTCCTGCCGGGCTAGCTTTGAACCTGGAAACTCAGATCTCAGCCTCCTGAGCAGCTAGGATTACAGGCATGAGCCCCTGGCGCCTGGCAAGATAATAAATTTCTATTATTCAATTTACCCTGGCTTTGTATTCTTACTGTAGTTGGGGCGCAATAAGATATTACAAAGCTGTACTCTAATGTAAAATGAAGAGAATGTTCCCAATTGTAGTTGATGCTTCCAACTAATGGGAATTGACACCAACATTGTAAGAATTAACTATGTTAAGAAATAAGAATTCACTGTGCTGAAATAATCATCCTCAATACAGTCTTCTTTAACTGCTGAACTGAATAATTCTCTGTGCCCAGAACATTGAACCTCTTAAATATATACCAAATTTTATCTCTCTTTACAATTTATGACAATTTTGGTCCACGTTATATCTAATACATATGACTCACCCTTAGTTTCACATAAAACTACATTAATTCTTTACAATATATATTTTAAAGAACGTTCTATCAAGGTGAAGTGGCTCAAACTTAAATTATAGCTAATTAGGAGGCATAGATTAGGGATTTTGTTTGAGAACAGCCTTGACACAAGTGTTTGGGAGACTCCATCTCAATCACTGGCTTGGCTCAGTTTCAAGAGCTTTCTGTATTCTAATGCTGAAAGTGACTTGGATAGTTTTCTATTACTGAAGAATAGCATTCATGTTTTAATGAAGTTTATAAGATGGCCCATGACTTGTTTAGTTTACCTTTTTGCTTCCCTACCCCCCCCCCCCCACATACCCTCTTTCCTAATACCATCACTCATAGTCACGGCCTCAACTCTCATTGGGTTACTTGCCCATCAATAGTGCCCTACCACTTGGGCCATGCATGTTTCCAGCACAGATTTTTGATGGTTAATTGGAGATGGAGTCATGTGGAATTTTCTGTCTTCAAATTGTAAGCCTTTGAATTTGGTCTCATAGCTAAGATTGTAAATATTAGCTATGGATGTCTCACACTTACTACTCACTTTTCAGGTGTGCTGAAATTGTGCTGAAACAATTCTAGGTATAATAGTACAGCATTCATTACAGCAAGAATAGCAGTACACTATTGACTACTTCCTTAGGAATAGGAGCTAAAAACAAGAAATATGCATGTATAAGCATGGGCAATCTCCAAAAGAATTTTCAGATAGACAATACTATTCTTAGAATTTACATAAGTCCTTGCAATAAAATCACTTTCATAATTCAGTTCAACACTAGAATTCAAATTCAGGTCTTCCTGACATCAAAATGTATGAAGCTATTTATATTTATTCTCTTAACTCTGTGTCTTATGGATTTCTTCTGCCTGGAATGTACTTTTCTCTTTTTTTGTATCACTAACTCTTTATTAGTTGCTATGGTCTCAACTTAGAGGACAATTTTATGAGTAAGCCTTTCATGACAATTTCTTCTTTAAGTGAATAATGGTTAGATCTTCTTCCTACATGATATTGGGGAAAAGACTATATACATATTAAACATTCATTTTATAGACATTCTGTACAATAAACCATATATTTTGTATGCATTTATGTAGTATGTATGTGTGTGACTATAGAATAGACATAAGATTTAGAATTGCTTAGTATGGGAAAATACCCAGTTTTTGTATATTTTGTTGATTTAACTTCTTCTGCTTCAATATTCCTGAATTAAAATGTATTAGTGGTCAATATTTCCTTGAAAGCTACTCAAGAAGTCTTTATTCATGCATAATTGCTTTGCAGATAATAATAGTGGAAACAATCAACCAGCTGCAAATTGTACTACTATTGGGAAGGATATTTTAGGACATTTTTGTCTGTGTAGTTAATTAGAAATCAACACACAAAATGACAAATCTTTGGAATTGCTATTGGTATAAGAATCTTATGATACTAAATAGCCACCTGGTGCACAGCCTTGTTTCTCTTTCTATTTCTCTATCTGTCTGTCTGCCTCTCTCTCTCCAGTGTTATTAATATATAGCAATTTTTCTTAGAGATGACTACCTTAATTAATATCAGTATGTAAAATATATACCATTCTACTATATATAACAAATACCATTATATTACAGTACCACCCTCCCCCTGGGGAAAGATATTATCAATTAGACAATACCTTAGGTAAAAAGTATCTTTCAGAAAATTAGAGTATGATAGTCTGTTTAATGACCAAAACTCACAATACTATATAAATACTATATAAAGTTATATATATAGTATATATGTATAATACCATTAGAAATGTAGTACATAGAAGACTAAGGTTGAGACTCAAAAATGCTAAAACACACCAGGCACCAATGGTTCACACCTGTAATCCTAGCTATTTAAGAAGCTGACATCTGAGGACTTGGAAGATAAATAAACATACTAAAAGAGTTTTCCATTAAAATACAAAAAATAGATTTTTTGAATGTAAAATCTATTAAAACTCTTAAGAATTAAATCAAAGATATAAAATAAAATGAAGCAAAGAAAGGATATAAAATAGGAATTATTGTGTAATACTCGAAATAACTAAATCTATGCAAGTTATGCTAATATAACTTGACAAGAAAACAATCATACTTTTCAAAAAATTGAGATATAAATGAGTGATAAAAAGTAAATGCTAGTGAAAGTAATATTTTGTTAGCAAATGTAATATTTTTTAGGATAAGGAAAGTAAGGCACAACTATAAATTGTATAAGTATTTTATACAATAAAGTAACTTTGTAGGAAACAATGAAGATTTATATGCCCGGTTATTTTCTTATGTCTCTCCCTTCCTTCCTTCCTTCCTTCCTTTCTTCCTTCCTTCCTTCCTTCCTTCCTTCCTTCTTTGTCTTTCTTTCTTCTTTCTCCCTTTCACTCTTTTTCTTCCTCCTTCCCTCCCTCCCTTCCTTTCCCTCTCCCTTCCTTCCCCCCTTCCTCCCTTCCTTTCTCCCTTCCTTCCTCTGTTCCTTCCTTCCTCCGTGCCTTCCTTCCTTCCTTCCTTCCTCCCTCCCTCCCTCCCTCCCTCTCTCTCTCTCTCTCTCTCTCTCTCTCTCTCTCTCTCTCTCTCTCTCTCTCTCTCTCTCTCTCTCTCTCTCTCTCTCTCTCTCTCTCTTCTGGCTTTGAATTACAGTCCTCTCAGCCTCCTGAGAAACTAGGATTAGATTCGCCAGACCATTTATTGTCTTAATTAATCTTAAAGACATTCTTATGATTTTGGTAGGGTTATTATGTTCATTCTGTAGATTATGAATAATATTAGAAAGGTTAACCAATTTGCCTGTGATTATACATTATAGTATGGTAGCAGTAGATAGGCAATATTTAAACATATGCATGCCCTATTGAAATTAAAGTGAGGGAAAGAAAACATGAAAAGTCTTATAACTCTAGTGAAAACAAATGATAATCAATACTCTGAAATAAGCTAACTGGAAAAAAACATTTTAATTGTTTACTACATTATTTTAGAAAGAGACGACTTACATATTTAATAAAACACCTTAAAACATAGAAAAAATGGACAGTCCTTTTGGTTTCCTGTAGTTATTAAAGTATTAAAGTCTTTGATTTAACCACATTCAAAGGTCATTTAGCAATAACAAGTTACAGATGCACTATGAGATCAAGTAACCACACACACATATATGAGATCAAGTAATCATATATTTATATATATAACTGAAGAAATATACACAGAGACTCATATACACATGAGTCTACAAATAATAATGTGGATATCTCCAAAATATTTATGTGAGTGCAAAAATAATATTGCAAATAATATCCATACATTTTCATATTCCAATAAATATATTCTATATGATATTAAAACACAAAACTGCAATACATACATCAAAGCATAAATATAGAATTTTTTGTCTCAAGATGCATTTTCTGTCACCATGTTGTACAATGCATTAAGTTTAGATGAGATTGTTTAGTGTAATTATAGTTAATGATTAGAAATTTAATTCTAATATTTCTGCATATTATAGCTATATAGGATTATTAGCTGTGGATATTCAATGTGACTAAAGCCTGAATATTACAGAAACATAATTATTTTCACTCTAAGCCATAAATTATTTTCAAATAATTGGAAATCCTCATATGTTATGCAGTTCTTAGGATAAACTAGTGAGTTTTCTCCATGCTTTATATATATTGACTTGTTTAATGTGCAGATGAATCTTCTGAGGATTAGAAGTGATGAATCAGAAATGGAGAGTTTAGGAATTTGTCAATATTGAATAACCATTATTTGATAAATCTAATTTTTAAATCCAAAATGTCTACATCATATTATTAATTTTAAAAAAACCCTTTCAATGAGCCTTAAACACCAGTAGATTTTCATCTGTCATTGGGACCTTTGCCACTTAATCTTTTAAAAATTACTTAGTATTCGTAAAACAACAGATGGATACCAATCTTCTCCTAACATAACTATTTGTAGGATTACTTTGATTTTTCTGGGATTGCTATGAATTGTTGATTTTCTATATTACCACCTTCTTTTGTTAATTTGTTCTCTTGTTTTGTTATGCATTTATAATCATTTGTTTTATCTCCTTCTGAATGTGGCTCCATTTCAATGATGAGTCTGGGCCAATACTCCCACTTATATTTGCTGTCAATAATGAGAGTTAGAACGATGTTATTATTTTAAATGTACGTAGCCACAGCTGCTGCAATTTTACCAATTGTAAGATAGAGAAATGAGGTGGAATATGGGGCACAAACACGCCTATCAATTCCTTAGAATTCAGAGTAAATCTGAAGGAAACAAAACCCAGAAGGAATCATTTTTTTCTAAGACAAGAAGCTTGAAATTTGATGGACCTATATGGATCCTAGCAACAATTAACACATATAATGGTCATAAACATAAGTTACACTTGGGTTTAGCAATTTAAAAACTCAAAAGCTTTGTGACATTTTCCAGAAACCTTTTGTTTAAATTTATTCATACAAGAAATTGTCAAAAACCAGTCAAATGTAATAACATAAAACTTGTATAGTTTCAGAGAATGTTTTATTTAATTCTTATGAAGTAGATCTATTTCAAAATAAGATCTACTTCAACTTTCAGGATCTATAATTTCAATTTTAATAATATCATATATATACACACATTCTGAAATTGATGGGTATGTTTTTGTCATTTTATGAAATTTTGGCTATTTTCAGTAAATGTTTATCTAACTTTCTAGTAAATTTTTTTTGGGGGGGGTCTGGTCGTGGGGCCTGAACTCTGGGCCTGGGTGCTGTCCCTCAGCTCTTCAGCTCAAGGCTAGCGCTCTACCGCTTGAGCCACAGAGCCATTTCCGGCTTTTTTCTTTTTGCTTATGTGGTGCTGAAGAATCGAACCCAGGGCCTCAGGTATGCAAGGCAAGTGCTCTACCAATGAGCCACCTTCCCAGCCCCTCCAGTAAATATTTTAAGAATCTCATGAAATTAAACTATAAGTAAATGGAGTTTAAAATGAGCACTATAATATGTTTAATCATGTATCTGCATATACATATATATACATGTTATATTATATATGCTACATGTGATACATAGCATATATTAAATTATATAAATATATATGGCAGATAAATATAATGGAAAAATTGCTCTCAGTAGAAGGAGACATAGACATAGACATACATTGCCCATATTTTATGAACAACATAGGCTCTAGATAAGGATCTATTCAGTGTATCAATACATCTACATTAATTATTACAAATAAGGGAAACCATGGGATTTATGTTTTTTTTGGTCTGGTTCACTTCCCTTAATATGATTTTTCCAAGTCTTTCCATTTTTTACAAATGGAGCAATGTCATTCTTTCTGATGGAAGCATAGAATTCTACTGTGTATACATACCATATTTTCTTGATCCATTCATGTACTGATGGGCCTCTGGGCTGTTCTATATCTTTGCTATGGTAAATTTTGCTACAATAAACAAGGTTGCTGGTAGCTTTAGAATGGCCTTGTTTGTAGTTAAGTGTGATTGCTGGGTCGTAGAGGAGCTCTAGGCTTAGTCTTTTGAGGAGCCTCCACACTGCTTTCCAGAGTGATTGAAAAAGTTTACACTTCCACCAACAGTGTAGTAGCATTCTAAGTAAGGAATTCCATTGTGACTATCCATGTACTAATATAATCCCTTCCTGCATTGCTTTTTTTTTATCCTCTCTTCCCCTGACACTTCTTACAAATGCAATACATCAAAAGTAAAAGAACTTCACCCTAAATATTATGTTGCAAAGATATTGTAGCTTTCCTTTTAGATGCTCACGCTGGCTTACTTGTGCTACGATGTGATAAGCTGCCACATGAGAAGAACCTTCCCTCTCTAGAGACCAGTGAGAAAAGATGCAAAGCCTGCCAACAGTCATACTTGGAAGTGACTCTTCTCCAGTTACCCTGTGAATTGAGTGCAGGCCTGGCTGACAAGTTGATGACAGCTTTATTGAGACCCTGAACACATTCAACTGAGCTAAGTCAAGAAGGTATTCCAGACACACATAAACTGTGACAGTACTTTAAGCCAACAACTCTCTCTCCCCCTTTTCATTCGTTCCCTCTTCATCTCTCTCTCTCTCTCATACACATTCACTAACATACATGCATTGACATTCATTCACAAACACGTTAAAGTTTATCAACCAACCAGTCAACCAACCAACAAGCCAAAGAACCAGCCCAACAAAATAAATATAAAAGAAAGAAAACAAAAAAAGACTTACCAAAATCATAAGAAAAATGTTAGAAAAGGTGAAAATTATGTCTGTCAAGTACAATTGCTGATACAAGTCATCTGTCCTTTCTGCTCATCCCAACATACCATAGAGATAGTCAGAATTCACACACTGTTCTTTCTCCTTATCACTTCTTAAGCAAAAAGGCTACTGTTCACTCTCAGGTTGAATGATAACTGAAAACTTGTCTCTGCCATATGGAAACAAATATCATTTAATTTTAATTTTAATCCCAGAGTTGTTTCCTATTTTATCAGAAGAGTGGGCAGATTTCAATTTACATTTAATTCCTTACTTCAAGGAAACATAGATATATGATTTGTGGAGCTCAACACCGAATCATTCATTCAGTTAGGAGGATTTACTATGTTGGAAATAATTATTTGTGGCATCTCTCCCATGTCTATGGTGAAGATTAAAACCTAGAAAGAACTCCAGATAAGCAATAAAAAAAATTAATGAGGCCATTTCCCAGCATCCTAGTAAAATGTCATTCTGTAGATTACTTCCCCAGAATTTCGCTTGTTTGTCAACTCTTATTGCTTCTCTTATCTGTTGCTTCAGTTGTGGGGTAATTACAATATCTTACAAAGTAGTTAGGTTTGTAGCTTTTGCATTTACTTAAAAATAAAAATAGAAAAGAGCACAATAATTTCAGTTTATTTATCACTATGCCCAGAATAAGGCTAGAGTGTGTCCTGTGCAATTGAAATGTATGGGATCTTGTCTAATTCTTAGGGAGTGCCTGAAATTGCCACTTCACTCATCTAGGGGTTGGAAACAAACATCAGACTAAATTTAACCATGTCACTAAGATATGTCATTTTTAAGAGATGCTCTGTTTTTTTTAACATAGTCACAGATAATATTTTAAGGACTGTGTTATTCTGGGAACTTTGACCTCACATTTGAGCCAGTTTGTGAAGGTGCTTGCTGTGTTTATGTTTCCACCAATTGTGTGAGAAAATCTGAAGGATGGATGCTTCAAGAGAGGATGTGTTAATACAATATAACATGTTCTGATTACCTAATATTAGAGCTCAAAGGATGGGCAAGCCCTTTCACCCATATAATTGATTTCTATCTGTCTTTCTCTCTTGGGAGACTCTGGGTATTGATGTCTGTAAGAATAGTTACACATCCATAGGATTTTTATCTCATCAGTATTGCAAAGTTGTGTCTTCATATAAACTATTTTGTAATTTTCTTTCCTTTTCCCTTTAAAAATGAGTTTAAACAACCGACATCTTTCCAGCAAAAAAAAATGTACGTGCATAAGTAATTATCAAAATTGCTTTTTCTAGATACATAGTTGACTGCACCTGTGAATGCCTGGGGTAATAGAAGGGAAACCCAATGCAGGAGATTTTATGTGCACTAGAGTTTCAATCTTACACACTGCTTTGCTTGAGACAATACAGTTAGGGGTCAGCAGTACAGGATTTCCTCTACCATAGTTCACTGTCTCAGAAAGCAGTCATGCTCTCAACTATGTGAAAACACATCAGTCAGAGACTTGCCCTAAAAGCTGTTATATCTGACTTAAGAAGGGTGGTAAGTCTTTCAAATGAAATATGAATAAATGACTTTTTAGTTTTAAAAAAGTTTGTAGCATTAGAGTTTAGCTTCCATACGTTACATACCTATATATATAAATATATATTTATATATACCACAGAAATATGTGTGAATTTCTCTCTCTACAGAATATATATGTTTTATATGTATTTCTGTGATGTGTGTACATGAGTGTTTTCTCCTTTAGGACTAAAATAGTATGCATGTTAGCACTTAAGCCTAGAAGTGGTATTAAATTGCTACAATTTTAGCTACTCAGACAGTAAGGACAGGCCACCTTAGTTGTAGTTAACACAGAATCTGTCTACAAAAAGATACTAAAGCACCAAGAAACCAACAAAGAAAACAGGTCTGAGGAATAGCTCAAAAAATTGGGTGCTTAGGGCTGGAAAGGTGGCTCAGTGGTAGAGCACTTGCCTTGCATGCCTGAGGCCCTGGGTTCGATTCCTCAGCACCAAATAAGCAAAAAGAAAAAAGCCAGAAGTGGCACTGTTGCTCAAGTGGTAGAGCACTAGCCTTGAGCTGAAGAGCTGAGGGACAGTGCCCAGGCCCAGAGTTCAGGCCCCACCTCCTGACCCCCCCAAAAAAATATTGGGTGCTTGCAACACAAGCTTGAAATCTTGGATTCAATCCCCAGTATCACATTTATAAAAATATCAGTATACATCTAGAATAATTGTATCAGATGAGCAGAATAGCTCAATAGCTATATACACATGACCATATAAGATGATGCTTAGTGAAATGAACTCCAAGACAAGAACACAAGAGGTTTTTCTTTATTGTTGTTGTTTTTAATGTACTATGTGATTTTTTTGCTTCTTTTGCATGTTTTCCCACTATGGTACATCCTTTGTTGTCACTGTATTTGATTTTGGTACCCTGGTATTGTATATAAGTTTATTTAAATTTGGGAGAGAAGGGGAACAATAGAATGGTGAGACACAGGACAAGGGGGAACCAGTGCAATGACATACACAAGACAATATGTTGGAAATGATCTGTACAACTTGGGGGGTCGAGGGGAAGGGAAAATGGGAGAAAAATGAGGAAAGTGTTAACAAGTTTGACAAGAAACATGCTTATTACCTTACTTATGTAACTGTAAACCCTCTGTATATCACCTTGTGAATCCTAGACACTTATACGTTAACAAAAAATCTGACTTCTGAATCTATTATATGCTGGATGTATGTATGCATATATATGTATGTGTGCCTATTTACATCCTCACATATGAAAATACTAGACACATTTCCGATCCATCAGGATCCATTGTTAGAGATGGCTGAACATGAATTTTCTTTTTGTAAATGTCAATGTCACATCTATAGTTTAACATCTTTATTTGAATAACCTGTTTATTAACTAGGTTTTCATCCAAGATTCATTGCTTGTCTACTTGTTTTTCATCCATTAGTTAACCTTTGAAATGACAGACATGCCATAAAGAGTAAATGTCTAGATATACTGCAGTCAGATATAAGTAGTAATATCATGTATCCATTTCAGCTTTCCTTTTCACACTCAGAACAGAGGAAAATGAACATATTGGGTGATGAGCTCCTATAACAAAGCAATATCAAGGCAGAAAAACATAGATACTAATCAAGGTATTGAATAGCACAGCTCATGCAAATGAATAATGACTGATTATGTCTCACTAAACCTATTGGAAAAGAAAACAGCTCCTGCAATTAACAAGGGCTCTGCTTTTAAACTCTGGACTGGAAATTAATGCAGAAATTTAGAATTTTCTGCATTTAGTAATTAATGGTAAGGTCAAGAATGTGAGAATCTTGGTGCTTATAAGTTTGGGAAATTTTTGACAGACAGGAGAAGTAATTGCTTTTCCAAACCGTGGTATACAATGATAATAGTACCTCTTCAGAAAGTATTGTTTAAAATTTATTATAAAATACTGTTTAATGTATCTGTAAGAATGGGTTGTACAGATTATATTTCATAGGATGTGTTCTGTCATTCTCAGGTAGCTATAACTCAGCTACAGAGGCTAGCCCTGTTTTCTTACTGACTTGAACAATGATGTCTTCTAAACACCAGCTACCTACAGAAATAGACTGATAATCACTGCTATCAAAGATACTTTCTCCAGTCCTGACAACAGTGCACACCTGTTGACTCAAAAGCAGGTGCTATTCACACAGTTATCATGAAAATCTCCCTGACAGACTCTCAGGACTCCATCATTGACATATTCAAAAATCACAGAGAAACAGTGGGACAAAGGGTGAACCAATGTAACAGTGATACTAACTAGACACTACGTTGGAAATGAACTTTACAACTTTGGGAGAGGAGAGTGCAGGGAAGGAAAAGCAGGAGAAAATGAGGGAGGGGGCTAACACTGTTTGAAAAGAAACATACTCATTGGTTATGCAACTGAAACTCCTCTATCCATTTCTTTACAATAAATTAAATTTATAAAAAATAAAAATAAAAATCCCAAGTCCAGCACTGGGCACTGGTGTGGCTCATGCCTATAAAACTATTCAGGAGGCTGAAATATGAGGATTACAGTTCAAAGCCACCATGGGCAGGAAATCCCGTAAGATTCTTATCTCCAATGAACAACCAAAAAGCCAAAAATGTAAAAGTGGAGCTGTGGCTCAAATGGTACAGTGCTAGTTTTGAGCAAAAAATGCTCAGGGTGCTGGTCACTGGTGGCTCATATCTGTAATCCTAGCTACTCAGGAGGCAGGGATATGAGGATCACAGTTCAAAGCCAGCCTGGGCAGAAAAGTTCATGTGACTCTTATCTTCAATGAAACTACCTAGGAAAAAACCAGAAGTCGTGCTATGGCTGAAGTGATAGAGTACTAATCTTTAGCACAAAGAGGCCCAGGGCCTAGGCCATTGAATTAAAGCCCCATGATTACCACAGAAAGAAATAAAGAGAAGTGGGGGAGGGAAGGAGGGAGGGAGGAAAGGAGAAAGGAAGGGAGGAAGGAAGGGAGGAAGGAAGGGAGGAAGGAAGGAAGGAAAGAAGGAAGGGAGGGAGGGAGGGAGGGAGGGAAGAAGGAAGGGAGGAAGGAAGGAAGGAAAGAAGGAAGGAAGGAAGGAAGGAAGGAAGGAAGGAAGGAAGGAAGGAAGGAAGGAAGGAAGGAAGGAAAAAGGAAATAAGAAGTCCAGAAAAATCTTGTTTTAATTGAAGTTCCTAATCATATTCAGCTCAAGTGTTATCTTTCTTGAGGTAAGAAAGCAAACCTTTCTTGGTTCCCTCTGAAAGAGTGATTTTTAAGTAAACTAATGTATCCTTGTTTTCAATGAATTTCCGTGTTATCCAGAGCCTTTGGAAGAAACAATTACAGTATGGGCACTTAATGATTCTTACCATAATATATTAGCTGATACAATCCTTGTAGCTACATTATATTCTGGAATCTTAACTACTGTCTTCTAGGTAGTTAGGCTGAATTAGACCAATCAGGTACATACGTGAAAATGAACCGAGCTAACCTAAGAGGACAGGTGAGTTTAGCGAAAATTGGGGAAAATGGTGGAAGGATGATCCTGATCAAGATGTTTTGAACTCATAAGTTTACACATTGAATTGAAACCCCTTTGTACCACTATTTAAAGATAATTTTTAAAAAGAATTGGGTCCATCAGTCCTATAGCCAGAGATTTTATCCAGGTGAGCATATATATTTTCTTACCATTCTTAATTTATTGTAGCACTTTAAGAACTTATGACAATGTATCATATTCTTATTGCTTATCCCAGGAAATTGTGGTTAGTCTGATACCTCTTCCTTCACAGGAAATATTAGTATTAAATGAAAAATAAATGCAAATGGATTAGCACAATGACTCAACCATATTACCAGATAGAGACCTACTAAGGGTTTGAGGACATAGGAAAAATAGAAAGGTTTAAAATGTTCTAGTCTGGATTTCCAGAGTACCTACAGTAAGGAGACTGATAAAATTGTACTCCTTTCTGGTTCATTCAGATAGCTGCCGAAAATATGTTGTGCCACATATTATATAATTACTTTAAGTACACTAAAGACAGATTTACTTAATTTACTCTTAGGGTATATCTGTCAAATGGACAATGAAACTAGACACACCTGGATGCATTACTTAGCTTTTCAGACACTAAATTAAATGGCACAATAATTTTTAAATCCCTTCAGGAGCAGTTACCCTGACACTTTCTCAGAACATGTATCTCAAAGTAGGGCATGAGAAAATTTTCAAGGTTATCTCTCATATTTCCATTTCCATTTTACTTCACTAAGTCCTGTATAGCAAAGCTGCCTGTGTTGAAATTAAACTAAAAGAATTTCCTGAAACAGAAATAATGCTCTTAAATATTTTGAGAAACAAGTGTGAATTAATAAAATGTTAACATTAGAGGGCTCAGGATCAACTCTATCCAGAAAATGTGGGCCATTTATTGTCATGAATAGTAAAGGTTTTTGTGGGTTTTTTTTCTTCTCAAAAAGAATGTTCAAACAAGCTTATTTTGTATGCAACATTAACTAGCTTATATTTATTTTATCAGAATGTTTGTGCCAAGGAATTTCAGTTATATTTTTATTTTATCAGAATGTTTGTGACAAGGAGTTTCAGTTAATCACTCAACTTGCCTTATAGTTTTCCTGTTTCAAAAACATGATTCAGACTTGAAAATTGTTGTGCCTTTAAAAAGCAGAAATCGTGGGACCGTTTTTTTCACGCAAGTGGAAGCACTGAAAAGTTCTTCAAGTAGGTTAACTGGTCCCTTAGGTCTCTTTGGGAAACATAGCTTCAAGATAAGCACTTGGGGCTGATAAAGAAAAAAAGCAAGCAGCTGAAGAAAAAATTTACAAAACCTCAAAATAAGCAACTGACTATGGCACACAGATAAAGATCTTCTAAGGTAATTTAGGATTGCAATTAGGTAATCAGGTAGAGTCCTTTCTTGAGCTATCTCTGTATCCTATAATAATTTTGCATGGCTATTACTATTATTTTTATTGTAGCAATAGAAATTCTGCCTCAAATAATCCTTTACAACTTTCTCAAAGCTATTTATCCAATGGACAGGTAATAATAGGATCAAATGTATTGTGCATATTGTTCTATTATACCATATCATTTTCTGAAATATGTGACATATTTTGGAATGATTGTGTTTGATATAGGTCACTGTCAAACACTTTCTCTCTCCTGTTAATTAAGTTCAATTTCTGAATTTCAGCACATTGCACTGTATTTGTTAAAAGATCATCAAAGAGATTCTATTTATAACTACCAGCAGGAAACTTTTATTTCATTTCAATTCAAATCATCTTTTCAGATGTATTTGATTTATATTTTAAAATTATATGATTATAATGCATCCCTTAAAGTTCCATCAATATTGGAAAGTTTCATATTGTTTTAGCTACCATAAAGAAATTCTTCATTTTGACAAAATTATTAATATAATAGTATTTAAATTTTATCAAGGACTAAGGTAATCTTCAATGAAGATTTTTAAATCTTTAATTTAAAATTTTAATCTCCTGAAAATACTTTGTGCCAAATAGGATTGCATTAAATCCATCATCTACTGGATCCCATTGCATGGTTTGTTTGATAAGCTGGTTTCACTGAGCCATGTACAAATAAAAAGGAAAAAATAATACAGCCTTACATCTACAGTGTTTAGGCTATATATGTTAGGATTTCTTTGACACTGAGATCAGGAACCAAATTTGCTATTTGAAAAAATAAAAAAAATGAGAGATAAATTCAAACAGCTTATTGACTTTTGTTAAATATCCTGAATAGCAACTTAAAATGTCATTGCATCAAGGACTTAAAGTATGCTTTGGCCTGTAACTCACAATCCAAAGTAAGGAAAGCAACTGAGGAATTTATAAATAGATTACACTACTCTGAAATCTGTGGATTACATCTTAAGTGCTTGAGACCAGCAAATAGCTAGAGAAACTCATCTAAAACCCATGCCTAGTAAAAGAAAATAATAATTCAGAGGCTGAACTTAGAGGCTGGCAATGTAGTTCAGTGGTAGATTACAGTATCATGCCAGCCCCTGGTAAAATCACAATATCCTCTAAGATATAGCTAAAGCAAAAGGGGCCAGGAGCATGCCTCTACCAGCAGTATGTAAATCTAGATGATTCCCTGTCCTCTCTTACTTGCTTTGTGTGGTACTCATCAAACCGAATGTTGCCACTGTTTCAAATACCTCCAAGTGTAGGACACATTATGCCTCACAGTCCACACCCACTATCAAGGTTGCTTTTCCCTAGCCCTAGCCTACCCCTCACCCACCTAGTTTGTAAACCAATTGTAAGATGTCTTTCTTTCTATTTTGGCTTTCAAAAGGGCTCAAAGGATATGATCCTCTTCAAACTCTCACCCACTGTCGGCCTATGTTATCTGCTTCTCTTCCCATTATACGTTGGGATTACAGAGCATGAAGATATTTTTCTTTCTCCAAGTCACCTGAATTTTTTACTCTATTCTGTCCAAATTCTTAATCCCATCAAATACCCTGTCTTAGGACATTGATCCTTCCTTCCCAACTTCAGCATCTGTGGAATTCGACCTGTGCATATGTAATTACATGAAGTATGTGATGTATGTGATACAGAGAATAGCACCTATCATGTCCTATATAAGGTTATCTTATAAATATTAATATGATTTTTGTAAGGTAGTGATGTAATTCTTACATATGAATATAAACAAAATCAATATGGTATAACCAGTGTCTCTTGTCTTTATTCCTACAGTTAAAAATGGCCTTTATTGAGCCCTTCAAATGCCAATCACCATTAGAAATATCTTGGTGTGAGTGTGTATGTGTGTGTGTGTCTGTGTGTTGAATTCAGGGCCTGAATGCTGTCCTTTAGCTTTCCATTCATGACTAGTACTTCACAACTTAATCCACACCTCCACTTCTAGCTTTTTGGTGGTTATTTGGATGTGAGTCTCAGATTTTCCTGTCCTTTTATAAAATGGTTTTATATTGTCATCATTTTGGAACAGGGAAATAGTCTTCACTTTTCAAAGCAAATATTACCTGATTTTTACTAGTAAAAAGAGTTGTGTGGTGGGAGTGTAAACTTGTTCAACCACTTTGGAAAGCAGTATGGAGGTTCCTCAAAAGACTCCACATAGAGCTCCCCTATGACCCAGCAATCCCACTTTTGGGCATTTACCCAAATGTTTACAAACAAGACCACACTAAAGCTACCAGCACAACTATGTTTATTGCAGCATTATTTACCATAGCTAAGATATGGAACCAACCCATATGTCCCTCAGTAGATGAATGGATCAAGAAAATGTGGTATATACACAATGGAATTCTATGCCTCCATCAGAAAGAATGACATTGTCCCATTTGTTAGGAAATGGAAAGACTTGGAAAAAATTATATTAAGTGAAGTAAGCCAGGCCCAAAGAAACATAGGTCCCATGGTTTCCCTTATTTGCAATATCTAGTATATGTATGAGTCAAGCAGAAAAGGTCAGATAATGTGATATTAGGAAAATGAACCCTTAGATAGGTATTTTAATGTTTTTTTCTTTCATGCATGTGTTTCTAATGCATTTATAAGATTATTTCTTTGTTGCTTTGTATGTCCCTCCCCCACAGTATAACCCCTGCTTTCACTATATTTGATGTCAGTATAACTTGTGGAGGAGATGGGGAAAAACAAGTCGTTTAAGGATACAGGTGGACCTGTTGCAACAATGAGAAGTACAAGTTGTCATGTCGAAAACGAGCTTTACAATTTTGGTGGGGGGGGAGAGGATTGGGTGGGGGGAGGGGGGAGGCTGGGAAGGGATGTGAAGGGTAAACAAAGGAGGAGACTACAATGCTTGATAAGAAATGTACACATTATCCTGCCCATGTAATTGTAACCCCTCTGTACAGTATGTCCACAAAAAAATAAAATAAAATAAAATGAAAAAAAAGAGTTGTGATGACTAGATAATAAGTCCATGGGTTATATATCATCCTTTGAAATGGATTTAAACAAAGTTCCAAAAGTCATAAGGCTAGGAAAAGGTAGAGATGGATTCTTGTGATTAGAACATCTTGGACAATTTTTCTCAAGTATTCTTTCCCTTATAAATATTCCACTGATTTCCTGATTTGTCTAAACAGAGATTCTTTTCTAGCATCTACTCATGTATATTTTATAATGTCATTAATGAGGACCATCCTTGCTACAACTCTTCCTATTCTCCCATATTGCTGGCATGACAGTTGGCAATAGCAACTGTGAGCTGAATACCCTGCATCCTGACTGTGCCAGCCATTTAACTCGGAACCAAGTATGCCCTGTCAAATGTGATCATTACAATAACCCCAAGAGCCATTATTGTTATCTCAGCTTTCTTTAAAAAATAAGTTTTTCATTGTGAAAATACATACAGAGGGGTTACAATTACAAGAGCAAGATAATGAGTACCTTTCTTATCAAGCATTGTTGCCTCCTCCTTTGTTTTTCCCCTACCATCCCTGTCCTCCCATACCCACAACTACACTCCCCCCGCCAAAGTTGTAAAGTTGGTTTTTCGACATAACTTCTTGTACATCTCATTGTTGCATGGGTTCACCTGTAGCCCTATTTAAACAATTTGTTCTTTCCCTTCCCCTTCCCAAATTATACCAACATCAAATACAGTGAAAAGAGGGGTTATACTGTGGGGGAGGGACATAAAAAGCAACAAAGAAATCATCTTGTAAATATGTTAGAAACAATAGCAAGAAAGAAAAAACCACTTGTGTCCCTATCTTGGGGTTCATTTCGCTTAACATCATCTTATCTGATTGTTTCTTCTTGTCTCAGACATATACTAGTTATTGCAAATAAAAGAAACCATGGGACCCATGTTTCAAAACAGCTTGGTACTGGCACAAGAAGAGACCTCAGGGACAATGGAATAGAATTGAAAACCAGAAATGAACCCACAGCTGTATAGCTGGGAAAGTTGGTTGATCACTTGTAGAAAACTAAAGCTAGATCCTTATATATCACCTACACGAGAATCAACTCTTCGGAGTCAAAGAAGACAACCTAAAAACATCACAGGACAGAATAGGAGAAATAGGTCTCTTTGGCACAGGCCAAAAATTTTCTTGATAGAGACCCACAAACACAACAAATCAAAGAAAGGTTGGACAAATGGAATTGCGTGAAGTTTAAAGTGAAAATATACAGATTATATGACTACCTAACTCTTACAAGTGACCCAAAAGCTTGGGTCAGAATTGGTGCACAGTTGTTAGACATTCAAATGTCCTTAATGTACAAATTGTCCAGCAATTAACATGCTTGAAGAATTATTGCTTTTGCTACAGAACCATTGTACCAGCTAAATACCATATTAAGAGAATTTGTTTTATGTTGTACTGATCCAAAGTGGTTCACCTATTTCTTTTTAATATATTGGTACATATCAAATCATAATATATTACGTAGTAAGCAGTTTCAAGTGTTATGATGAGCACTGAATTTAATGGAAATTGATCTAACAAGGACAAAGAAATAATTCTGGAAAATTCCAAAGAGGGGAAAATTCTGCAGAAAAATTTTTATGTTCTGTTTTGCTTTGTTTTTTCAAGTCCCAAATATGAAATAATGAGAGACTAGAATCATATGTAGCCAGAGAAAGGATTAGAAAATGGTTTCTCTAGTTCATTTTGAAAATTGAGTATTTCTAAAAGCCTTCCTTTGCAATTACATATAGAATGTAATTTAAAACTATGGACACCTAAGCATGTGTAAAGTGAAACAAAACCTTTCATTTACTTCATTCATTCAAGTTTCTGGATGTCTGGACTGCACGTGGTTCTGACAGCTACCATATGAAAAAAAATGGACTTTGATATTCTAAACTCAAGTAGCCATGGATATATAAAGCACTTGCAGGGTGTTAAGATTTCCTCTTTGCTTGCCACTTAAGACACTGAAAGCTGGATACTTTCCAGACAATTCGGTGCTTCATATCCAACTACAGCAATATGTGTCTTGAGTTAAAAATATGATTTAAACTTTTGGAACTATGGAGTATCTAGGCAAGAGAAGATGTCTCCTCTGGTATACTTGGCAAGAATAATTTTCTTCAATTTTCAAAGGAAAAAATAGATTCTTACTGTAACTTAGTGGTAGATAACTTTAAGTTAATTTTAACTATAATATTAAAGAAAGTATTACCTTGTATAAAACTGGCATCTATCTTCCTTCTTTCCTTCCTTTCTTCCTTCCTTCCTTCCTTCTTTCGTTCTTTCCTTCCTTCCTTCTTTCCTTCCTTCCTTCCTTCCTTCCTTCCTTGCTTCCTTCCTTTCTCTCTTTCTCTCTCTCTCTTTCTTTCTTTCTTTATTGTGAAAATACCTTACAGAGGGGTTACAGTTACATGAACAAGGTAATGAGTACATTTCTTATCAAGCATTGTTGCCTCCTCCTTTGTTTCTCCCTCCCATTCCTTCCCATCCTCCTCCACCCCACCCCACAGCCAAGGTTGTAAAGTTCATTTTTCCACATAATGACTTGTACATACATCTCATTGTTGCAATGTGTCTGCCTCTATTCCTATTTAAACAATTTGTTTTTTCCCTTCCCCTCCAGAAAGGGGAAATTATTACAAATTATTTGTTCTGACTAAAATTATTAAACAAATAGTTTGCAGCGGAGTGCCGGATTTTCTTAGAACAGTGACAATTTTTAATTAGATAATATAATGTATTCTCGGTACAGTCAGAGGAGATATTAACCTAACATGCTAAGTATCTAAACATGCAATAGTTTACTATTCTAACTTTTACTTTATGTGTGTAAAGAGAAAGATATTTCATTAGATTGCTTTATTTTTAACAATGATAGTCCTTCTCCTTTTTATTTTCTTTAATAAAATGTGTATGAAATATAGAGTTAACAGTAGCAGACTTTGCCCTCTGGATTCAGAGAGCGTATGGACTGCCAATCTCAATTCTTAGACTTACTTAGCAGGAAAATCTTCCTGCCTAAGGAAAACTATATAGACCTTTTTTAGACCATCTTGTTAAGGGCCTGTTACTCAGTTTTATCAGTCTATGTACCTATTTAATATGATCAACACTTTTATAAGTAACTTCTGGCTCAGAGAGAATTTTAATAAATCAAGTGTAAATAATCTTTCTCTGTGTGAATCTCTCCGCTTTGTCTCACTTCTCTTTCTATTGTGCCAGTTCTGAGGCTTGAACTCAAGGCCTTGTACTCTTGATTCACTTTGTTTTTACTTAATGTTGGCACTCAGTCACTTGAACCACAGTTCTACTTCTGCCTTTTGCAAGTTAATTAGAGGCAAGAGTCTCAAGGACTTTTCTGTTCTGGCTGGCTTTGAACTTAGATCCTGAGATTTCAGCCATCTAAGTAGCTAGAACTACAGGCATAAGCTACCAGTACCAGGCTCAAATGTTTTTTTTTTCTTTTTTTTAGAAGCATAAGTACAAAAGAATAAACAAATGCATACTATTTATATTCCTTTATCTTTTATGGAAATAATCACAAGCTTTCATTTGCTCAGGATTTAATAATTATTACCCAAGTAAAAACTTGGAAATAAAATAATAATCCTTCATTTTTGGTTCTTTAATATACTTTAGAGGTAGATTTCCAATTAATGTCATATTTTATATCACTTGTCTGTTAGTACTTTTTGTATGTAAAATAATTTTTTACATATTTGTTTCATTTTTAAGCTAGATGATTTTGGGTCTTTAACTTTTGATTCTCCAACTTATATGAATTATCTTCAGGGAAAAGCCTTTGTAATTTTCCTCAATTTCTCATGAAAGCTTCCCACAGCCTCTTGTCAACATAGCAGGTCTTCAGTAGCATTGCAAACTGAGAGGCCATGATCAGAAGTGGCTTTCCAGTAACTGTAGTTCAAGAAGCTCAAGGAATATCTCACTTTTTTAAAAATAAGTTTTTTAATGTGAAAATACTGAACAGAGGGGTTACAATCACATGAGCAAGGTAATGAGTACATTTCTTATCAAGCATTTTTGCCTCCTCCTTTGTTTTTCCCCTACCATCCCTTCCCTCCCATCTCCACAACTACACTCCCCACCCCTACCCCCACCCACCCCCACCTCTTAAATTGTAAAGTTGTTTTTTCGACATAGCTTCTTGTACATCTCATTGTTGCAATGGGTCAACCTGTATCCCTATTTAAACAATTTCCCACTTCTTTGGAATCAGGTTGAATGAGCACAGAGGCCTGAGGGCCACAGACCCAGTTGCATAATGATTGAGGTAAAGCTGAGGATCACTATCTGGAATGTGGAAAGACTCCATCCACAAGGTTTTCTTTTTGCCCTATAGTGAATGGGCAATAATAATAATCATAAAGAGAGGGCTAGACTGATTGAAAGGTACTTCTTTCTTCACATATATCTTCTTTGTAAGAAGCAGTGAGGAAGTATGAAATCGTTTTTTGCTGCCCTTGTATCCAGTTCTTTAATTAAGAAACTGTCAGACAAGCTGATGTTAGGCGAAATGAACCTCAAGATAAGGATTCAAATGTTTTTTTTTGTTCTTTCTTGCGATTGTTTCCGACATATTTATAAGATGATTTCTTTGTTGCTTTGTATGTCCCTCCCCCACGGTATAACCCCTGTTCTCACTGTATTTGATGTTGATATAATTTGTGGAGGGCAAGGGAAAAACAAACTGTTTAAATAGGGATACAGGAAGACCCATTACAACAATGAGATGTACAAGATGTTATGTGGAAAAACGAACTTAACAACTTTGGCAGGGTCAGGGGTGGGGGGTGGGGGGTGGGGGAGTGGTAGGGGGTATGTGGGGGTGGGGAGGGTGGAGAGGGGAAGGGATGGTATGGGGAAACAAAGGAGGAGGCAACAATGCTTGAAAAGAAATGTACTCATTATCTTGCTCATGTAATTGTAACACCTCTGTGTGGTATTTTCACAATAATTAAAAAATAGAAAGAAAGAAATCTAGACTGGATGCTGGTGGCTAACAGCTAGGATCCTAACTTCTCAGAAGGCTGAGATCTAAGGATCATTCTGGGAAGCCAGCCCAGGCAGGAAAGTCCATTAGACTCTTATTTCCAATTAACTACCAGAAAACCAGAAGTGGAACTGTGGCACAAGGATAGAGTGCTAGCTTTGGGCACAAAAACCCAAGCACAGAGCCCAGGACCTGAGTTCAAGCCCAACAAAGGACAAAACAGACAAACAACACTTAATGTTCCTTGTGGATTGAATCCATTATCATTAATAAATAACATCGATGACCAAATATTTTTCATTTTTAACACACATAAAATTGAAAAAAAATTGTGTCTTGATTTATTAATAGAGTAGCTACAAGAAGCACCCATTTAAAAAATATATTGTTCCATCAAACATTATGAAGACTTTCTAAATCCAAAATTGATGTTTCAGGAGCCTGGGTTGTGGGTGGCAAATTTGATTTTAGACATTAGCTTTCTCCTGAGGTTGACTGTATTTCCAACATTCCACTCTAGGTGTCTTGTTTAAAATGATGAATCTTGGAAAACTTAAAACAAAAACAAAAGCAAAACTCTCTCAGTATTTTGAATTGTGCAGCTCAGAATTCTTCTAACATATATAAACTGTGTGTGGAATAAATTGATAACCTATCATCTTAATCTCCCACTAATTTCCCAGGTGAAATGTAATAATAAATAAACCTAACAGACAAGAACCAAAAAAAAAATGACTGCTTGTTCTGAATATATTGAAATGCAGCAATCTTCTTAAGTGAAATTAAAGTAGGGGATATGTTTCAGAAATAAGAACACTTATAAAATGTTTAATGGATATTGGAAAAGATTTGTCTAGTGTATGAACAGTGTCTGCACACATGAAAACTTATTAAGCTAATGCTTCTGAATCTAATTTCTTTTTGAATTAAAAATAAGCTTTAATCAAACTCTAACCTTTAAAATAGTGAGACCTCTATTACCCTGTGAGCAGTAAAGCCATGGCTGAGAATGAGAGGATTAGGTGAACACATTCCTGGAAAACTGTTTAAATGTCCTCGAGAATCTTAAGGTGACAACTATGTGTGATTTTGAGAATTTCAATACTCAGAACCTACTGTTTTCCTATGGAGACTATGCTCTTCTTTCTTTCAAACTAGAGCTGTGGTGAGGGTAGTGGTCCAAAGAATACTATCTTCTCAAAGCAAATAAAACAATACAGGTATGGAGAGAATTCTGGTTTTCATCAGGAATTTTTCAATCATAAAATAGTGATTTCTTTATTTGACATCTCCTGTAAACAGCAGATCATCTTTTAATGCATCCAAAACAACTGGGCATAACTGAACATCCCAGCTTTCAGGCTGAACTCTTGCTCTACCTTAATCCCACCATCCAGATCACTGTGCCTCTTAACCCTGTTCTCTGATTCTCCCTTAGTTCAGTGGGTTTAATAAAAATATCACCCAATAAAGACCCTTTGACCCTTTCTTCTTACTTAAACCCTTTTGCCAAGCTCTGTGTAGGGTCTGGTATATCCCTGCTTGTTGGGTAGCATGTAACTTATTAGGAACAGAATGATGGGCTGGCAAAAAAGCAAATATAAGTTTCAGGTTTTCAATGGTTCTCCATCTTGTGATTTTCACGAGGGCATTCATTCAATGGGATATCCCAGCTGAAAGATGTGTACACAGTCAGTGTGGAACAGAGTGAAGGAACACTCAGCTGTGGAAACTTCCTTTCCTACAAAATCCCTAATAGGAAACCCATCAAACCTCTGCCACTGAAGTCTCCATATGTTCATTATGGTGGTAGAAAATAAATTATCTCTCTGTACAGAACGGAGGACACTGTATTGTTGATGATTTTTTGCTACACAAGTATTTGACAATTTAGCTGCCCTAAGACATACAGGCTGGACATACAGGAGGACAGACTTGTCCTCCTAGCTATAACAGGAAGCATAAATATGAGGAGCACAGCCAAGGCTACCTGGTCAGAAAACCAAACCAAACCAAAAGACATTATGTGTAAATGTAAAAAGAGCTGAAAAAATGACTCAAATGATAGAGCATAACCCCAGATCAAATTAGCCAAGTAAAATTCTCAGTTCAAGCCCATGTTTGGCACTTAGGAAGGAAGGAAGGAAGGAAAAAAGGAAGGAGGGAAGGAAGGAAGAGGGAAAGAAAGCAAACAAAAAAGAAAGAAAGGAAAGAAAATGGGAAGGTATAAGAGAAGGAGAAAGGATGGAAGAAAAAGAATGAGAGGAAGAAAAAAAGGAAGGGATAAAAAAAGAAAAAAGGGAGAAAGGGAAGGAGGAAAGAAGGAAGGAAGAACTTATGAGGAAGAATTACTAATGTATAATAACCTTTCGCAGGGTGATCAAAATATTAATGCTTTAAAAATATTTCAAAATACCTTAAGAGTCAACTCATTTTATATGGTTGCATAGCAAGTTCTTTTTCTAAAAATATTTCCTAGTCAAAATAATGAATTGTTGACATTAAATGTTATATATTTAAGTGGCTTTTAACTCACATCTAGATTAGAACATGATGATCAGTAGTTGTGTTCATTAATATCTCAGAAATCTCTCAAGTTGGCTCCAGTGATTCACTCTGTTACCCCAGCTATTCAGGAAGCTGAGATCTGAAGGATCCAGATTCAGAGCCAGTTGAGAAAGAAAAGTTCTTGGGACTCCATCTCCAAAATAACCAGCAAAAAGCAGACTTGGAGGCATGGCTCAAGTGCCACCCCAGCAATCAAGTGAAGCAAGTTCTTAGGTGGCATTACACTAATATGTGAATGGATAAGAGAATGTTCTCAAAATAACCTAGCATAAGACTCTATTAAATTGTAACATTTTATGTGATCAGTTTTATTAAATTCATATAGTTCTCTGCTTCAGTCTGATATTGCAAATGGAACTTACATTGGACTCTAAATTTTGTACTCTATACTCATGATATGTTCCAAGTTCTACTGATAATGATGAAAATTACACATAGAAACAGATCAGCAAATAAATAAAATTCTAAGAGCATGTGAAAATTTCTAAGTCAAAATTCTAAGTACAAGAAAGTGTCTTATTATTTCAGTATTTCCCAAATTAGTTTAAGTATATATATCTAAAATAAAGCTGATCACTTATTTCTAGTTTGTAAATATTTATTCAGTCAAGAATCCAGTGTCAAACCAAAAGCTTAAGTATTATAATCTGCATTTAGATACCAAAGTTGTCTACTGTAAATACAGCCTTGACATGCTTGTCATGTTCTTATTAACAATGATAGGACCACAGTGCCATTTCCAACTTTTTCTGTGATTTAATTGGAGATAGGAATCTCAAAGAATTTCCTGCCCAGGCTGGTGTTGAACTGCGACCCTAGGATCATAGCCTCCTGGGTAGCTAGGAGCCAATGTGTGTGTGAGCCAATGGCATTAAGCTCAAAATTATAAGATATAAATTCATCAAAGTTCCTAGTTGTCTTTGTAAGTACTATTAATATTCAAAACGTGGTAAAAATATAATGTAAAAGAATTCTTTAGAACATTATACATACTTACATACTTTATGTAAGATGTATTTCTTAGAGTTCAGTATTAAGATCTTCATTGGAGTTGAAAATATTCACTGGGAAATTGAACATTATATTCTCTAATTTTGATAGCAAAGAAAGCCTAACCACCAAAAGAGTACAGAGGTTAATACTTCAACATTGACATTTCACTGAAATGTCTGATAAAGATGTTTGTTTTGTCTGTGTTATATGGGAAAAATTCCAACAGACATCAAAAGAGGTGAAGGAAATGGATCCAGTGCCCTCATGCCTAAAGGCATGGAGGATAGGTCAAGCTACAGGGACCAACAGCTGGGAAAATTGAGGGAGCTCCATTATCATTCTAGCAAGCTGTGCAATGGGAAACAAGCACAACCCAATCTACACAGCAGGAAATGAAGACAGAAAGAAGTAGGCATATTGTAGAATTTTACTGAACGTTTTTGTAGTGAAAGGAGAAATTATTTGCAAATCTCCAAAAAAGAAAGTTCCATCCTTTGCATTTGTTTTTAACTCTGCAATATGATTTTTTAAATAAATATCAATCCCATTGTGGTATCAATATACAGCATAATTCCTTTTTTAAAACCAACAGGGATTGTGATTCAGAAGCTTCCAGGATTTAAAAAGATAATTCAGTACATATGCCCAGCAGGATGTGTAATCAAATATAATCCCTGAGCAAAATACGTGATAATTCATACAATGTAGGGTAAATATCATTTCTATGTTTCTTAACCAAGTAGTTACGAATCATATTTTGTTATTAAGCTGGTTCACATGACGAAAGTTACCCACAAAAAAACAAGGAACCACTTGCTCATTTTCAGAACATTTTAGATCTTAGAATTGTGTTTCAAATTTCAAACAGGAAATTACCTGTACTAAAATAGCAAAGAAAAACAATAAACAAACAAACAAAATACAGAAGCAAGCACTCTAGAAAGTTACATTGACAGATATTTTTGTTACTTAAGTCCAATTTAGTTTAATTTAAAATTACATATGAACAAAATCATGTAAATATATGCAGGTCAGAGGCTTCACTGCTGTTTGAAATTATAAATATATGGCCAGCCTCTCTACCCTATGGCAGTTAGTGGCACATGGGTTAAATTTGCCTAAATTATGCTGGGGTATGCTTCAGGGCTAGGAGCTACTGAAGAATAGAACATTGGCTTCTTTCTTATCCACGAGGAAGTCTGAACCCAGATATTAAAAGGAAGCATAGGTCTTTCCATTTCCAAACAAATGGGACAATGTCATTCTTTCTGATGGAAGCATAGAATTCCATTTTGTGTGTGTGTGTGTGTGTGTGTGTGTGTGTGTGTGTGTGTGAGTGTGTGTGTGTGTGTGTGTGTGTGTATCACATTTTCTTGATCCATTCATGTACTGAAGGTCATCTGGGTTGGTTCCATATCTTGGCTATGGTGAATAATGCTGCCATAAACAGTTGAGCTGGTAGCCTTAGTATGGTCTTGTTTGTGATCTTTGGGTAAATACCCAAAAGTAGGATTGCTGGGTCATAGGGAAGCTTCATGTGGAGTCTTTTGAGGAATCTCCATACCGTTTTTAAGCCAGGCCCAAAGAAACATAGGTCCCATGGTTTCCCTTATTTGCAATAACTAGTACATGTGTAGGACAAGTAGAAAAGGTCAAAACCTATATACATATGACCATATAAGATGATGATAAGCGAAATGAACTCCAAGTTAGGGACACAAATATCTTTTTGTCTTTCTTGTTATTGTTTCTAACATATTTATAATGTACCATGTGATTTTTTTGTTTCTTTGTATGTTCCTCCCCCATGGTATAAACCCTCTTTTCACTGTATTTGATGTCTGTGCCCTCCATCTTGTATGTACATTTTTCTAATTCGAGAACGGGAAAGGAAAAAACAAAATGCTTAAATAAAGATACAGGTTGACCCACTGTAACAATGAGATGTATAAAACACTATGTTGAAAACGAACTTTACAACTTGGGGGGGGTAGTTTTGGAGGTGGGAGGGAAGGGATGGTAGGGGAAAAACAAAGGAGGAGGCAGCAATGCTTGATAGGAAATGTACTCATTACCTTGCTCAGGGAACTGTAACCCCTCTGTACAGTATTTTTACAATAAAAAAAACATACAAATAATCAAAACAACAAAAAAAGGGAGCACAAATACTACTCTGTTATCCACTTTCTAGATATCCCAGTAACTCTGCAAGAGCTCAGTTATGGTGGCTCAATCTAGCTAATCAGAAGGCTCAAATCTAAGGAGCTTGGTTCAAAGTCAGACTGGGAAAAGAAATTCCAGAGACTTTGATCTCCAATTAACATCAAAAAGCCCAAAGTCAACGTGTGGTGCAAATAGTAGAGTACCAACCTTCAGTAAAAAGCTAAGTTAAATGAGCTTTTAAGGAGTTAAAATTAAGTACAGACTCTCTCTCTCTCTCTCTCTCTCTCTCTCTCTCTCTCTCTCTCTCTCTCTCTCTCTCTCTCTCTCTCTCTCTCTCAATCTAAATCTGAATTATGTCAAAGAGGAAAAAATATCTTATATTCTAAACTTGGAGACTTTAATTTTCTTGTGGAAAAAAAGAATAATAGATAAACCCTTGCAAAGGAAACAAATGGAAGCAAAACTAAACAAAACAAATTAAAAAAAAAAACCCTGAATGAACATCCTTAATTTCTTTAGTAAGGAAAAAGAAGCTCAAGAAGATTTTAAATGTAATTGTCAAGAATGAAAAGTAGGGAAAGGTGACTAAGGTCAAAAATAAATCAGCCAATGTTTGTCAGGCAGTATATCACTTCATAGGTTTGGCAGTGATTAGTTTCAATGTACTTACATCAAAAATATATTCTACACACTTGTTTGTGTCATTCAAAAGCCAATCCAGAAAACTTGGCTTTACCTATACAATATGCAGAAAAAAAGAATAATTGTACTCATACTCATATATAGGTTAACTGATCTATAAGATACTTATGGTATAATTTTCATCATAAAACTTATACATGTATGTATATGTATATATACATATCATACCTATGTATATATACATATGTGTATATACATATACACATATGTATATATACATATATATACATGAGTATATATACATATTATATATATACATATCAGTAATATTTGTATCTTCATATTATGCAATTTTAAAATATTCTTTGGTAAATAAGTATCATAAAATTAAAAATATGTCAATTTACAATTAAAATGCCTTTCCTTAGAAAAGTGTTGAAGGAGTTATCCATAGCTGAAACCATTTCTTCCCCACTAATGTTCCAGTTACATCTTTGGTAAACCCATAGTTGTAGGACCGAAGAAACTCAATGAGGCTGTGATGGATTTCTGGGAAAATTACTTACAGTAAACATCCACTCTGATTGACTTTATAGCTGGGGACCCCAGGCCATTCTCCGCTTTACAGTAATACCGGCCTCCTTGGTGTCTCTGGATATTTGTAATTCTCAACGTCTCATTGAAGACACTGGAGTCTTGGAATCTGTCAGAGGCACTTCCTGCTGTCTTGGTCCACCTGATCTGAGCGGGCATCAACAAAGATTGTTACTTTAGCTAGGTTTTCCCACAGGACAATCAAATAGCAATGACTAATTTGCAATGCTTGTCTCATCATTGCTATCTTGCCTTTCTTATCCAATTAATGAGAGATGGATTAAAAGTATAAACACATTTACAGTATAAGATTTTAAGTAAAATGCCATCCTTTATTTAGTGCTTCAATTTAAGAAAATTCATCAATGGTCCAATCAAAGTAGAAGAGGTCAGTAGAAAGCATAAACAAAGCATGTTAATATATCAGAAATATATTAGAATGAAGAAAGCAAGGGTAGGAGAGTACTCTTTTGTTGAGTGTTTAAAATTTTCTTTAATAATTTCAAAGTTTGTAAAATACTTTTTATTTGTCTAGTCAATATAAACTCTAATTACTTTTTGGACATGCTTCATTATTTTTACTTTAAATTTCCTATTTGATTTGGATAATTTAGGCATATTACCATAATGGCTTATTGAGATTATGTATAATTTTATACACCTGGTTTTCAAAAGAGATTTTTTTTAAATCTTTAATGGCTTTGCCTTAATAGGCCTACAAATGATTTGCCTATTTTGATCATTAGAATTCACTTTGCATCACTAATTATTTTCAAAAATGTGTAAACTTTTTCAAGTACAACATTTCTATTAAACTGCCAAACACTTAGAATGTCTAAAATATTTCATTATAAACAATACCATTCTTTGAAACACAGCTGTGTACAACAGCTTTATTTTTTGCCAGCAATAATTACTGGTATTCAACTTAAATTTTGTGTATTTTAGTATACAAAACCTTACAAAAGCTACATGCTGTTACTGTAAATTGATACAAAATAGAAAATAAAACTAATGTGGTTTAGTTTTTCTCTTTTTCTTTGTTGTATATCTTTGTTCATTTTCATTTTAATAATGAAACAGCTGATAGAAATACTAAAAAACATACAAAGAATCATATAGATTAAAGTGAAAGTATGAAAAGCCAAAACTGAAATAAAATCAGCTTGTTCAAAATCTCTTCCCTTAATGCACAGAAATGTATAAATAAATGGGACTACAATCTTTAAAAAACACTTTTTATTATTAAAATATAAGTATGACTATTTTTACCCTTAAATGTGACTGCAATAAACGCACAACCTATAGATGAACAAGCAGAGCAAAATAGCAAATATGTATTTAAGCAGAGAACCTGTGGCTAATGTCTGTAATCCTAACTACACAGGAGGCTGAGATCTAAGAATCACAGTTCAAAACCAGACTGAGCAGACCTTGTTTTGTTCATGAACTATATATTAAAAAATTCAAAGACATATTCCTAACTTCAAGTAGTTGTAAACTTATTATGTATATGCCCACCAAATAATAAAATAGTATTTTTACTGGGAAATCAAGTGTTCTAGTTTTAAGTTTACAAATCTACAAACAATGGATGAAGACTTAAATGTGCTTATATTTTATACAAATACATTTTAATTTTTCTTAAGATAATAGATATGTGCCTATTTCATAATCTATAATATAACTAGAATTCTGTTTAAAACATTTTCATATAATATTATAACCGAATACTAAACTTACTTTGAAAACGAACATTTTTTAAAAAATAAAAGTTTAGGATAAAGCAAGTCATGGAAATGGCCTGGGGATTTCAAATATGTAAAATATTTTATGCTTTACAATAATTAAATTATATAACAGTATGATAGTGGTAGATATGATTCATGAAGAGAGAAGAATGAAAAAAATCTATGTGTAAGAGAGAAAGACAGAGACAGAGACAGGGAAAAAGGGAAGAAAGACCTATGAGATATCAACTATTAAAGTTTCTGGCCTCAAAACATCTTCACATAATTAAAACTGTAGACTGCAGCTGGGAAGGTGGCTCAGTGGTAGAGCGCTTGCCTTGCATGCATGAGGCCATGAGTTCAATTCATCAGCACCACATAAGCAGAAAAAGCCAGAAGAGGTGCTAGGGCTCAAATAGTATAGCGCTAGCCTTGAGCTGAAGAGCTGAGGGACAGCGCCCAGGCACAGAGTTCAGGCCCCATGGCTGACAAAAACAAAAACAAAAACAAAAAACTGTAGAATATCTAAGTATCTTTTGTTTGTTTGGATTTTATTAATCAGGGATTCTGTATTAGAATTAGTAGAAATGAAACCCAAGATAAGGACTCAAATGCTTTTTTTTTCTTTCTTGCTATTGTTTCTAACATATTTATATTTCTTTGTTGTTTTGTATGTCCCTCTCCCAGGGAAAACCCCTGTTTTCACTGTATTTGATGTAGGCATAATTTGTGGAGGGGAAGGGAAAAAACAAATCGTTTAAATAGGGATACAGGTGGACCCATTGCAACAACGAGATGTACAAGGCATTACGTCGAAAAATGAACTTTACAGCAGGGGGCACGGGGATGGGTGGGGGGGATGGGAAGGGATGGGAAGGGGAAAAAACGGAGGAGGCAACAATACGTGATAAGAAATGTACTCATTACCTTGCCCATGTAATTGTAACCCCTCTGTACTAAATTTTCACAATTAAAAAAAAAAACTAGAATATCTAGGTATCTTTTGTTTGTTTGGATGTTTTAATCAGGGATTCTGTATTAGAAATTAAACAGAGAATATAAAAACATGCATCATCTCATTTTAGCTTACATAAACTTAGGACAAGTTAACATCAGATTTTTAACTAGAAAACTGTGTCTTCTAATTTAAAATATATAAAGGATGATATTTTTATATCACTTCAAATCTCTTGAATTTCTGGCTTAGGGGCAAAGTCAGCTGGCTTAGTTTATCAATTAGCATGCAATCTATGGACAGTATTGTTCATTGTTGTTTAGATTTATGATAAAAAGTGGTCCCATGTTGATTTCAATATCTTTTCAGGTAATTGGGGCATATATACTTTTGTAAAAAACTACACAAAAACCTCCACATATGGAAATTTCTCAATTTTTTTGCAAAATATAACCTAATATTATATCAATTTACTTTCTTTTAATGGACCATTGGTCTATTTTCCTCTTTAAATGGATCTTTATTTACATGATTTCACCACATCATACATTAGTCATTCTGAAAGTACAGATTCACTGAGATGTACACACCTATGAAATGTTGGCAAATATCCTTACAAATATAATCATGTCACACTAATTAGGTTCACAGCTAACCTCTTGAGTACAGCTGTTAAATACTACGAAACAAATATGCTGCTGTTTCTGATATTCACTTTTTCTCTTAAAAGAATCTATTTTATGATTGGTAACAAACATAGTCAAGGTGCTTTGAAGCACACAGGCTAATTTGACATTTTTTTATAGAAAGTATTTTTGCCCCAAACACATATCTGAATACATTTTCTATAGTAATCATCCTTTTACTTAAAATTGGCTTTCTATGAAAATCAGTTTGTCACTAAACTCCATCAAACAAATTTTTCCCTTGAGAGAAGCAATGATGTTCAGTAAGCAAAGGAATGCTTTGTAGGTATTTTTATCACAGAAATATTTTTTTAATTTAATATATATTTTTCTTGTAAAGATACTGTACAGAGGGGTTTTAGAGTTACATGAGTAAGGTAATGAGTACACTTCCTATTTCCCCTACCATCCCTTCCCTCCCCACCTCCCCACCTCCTCCCTTACCCTCCTTGAAGTTGTAAAGTTCATTTTCAACATAGTGTCTTATACATCTCATTGTTACAATGGGTCAACTTGTGTCTTTGTTTCAGCATTTTGTTATTTCCCTTCCCCTCCCAAAATCAGAGAAATGTAGATACAAGATTCAGGGCACTGGAATATTTTAAATTAGTAAAGCTTCTAGATGTTAAAAAGTGATCAGTTTGTCTGGCACTGGTGGCTCATGCCTGTCATCCTAGCTACGCTGGAGGCTGAGATCTGAGAGCTGTGGTTCAGTCAGTCAGAGCAGAAAAGTCCAGGTGAAATTCTTATGTCCAATAAACCACCTGAGAATTTTAAGTGGAGTTGTAGTTCTAAGTAGTACAGAGCAGAAAGAGCTCAGTGACAGCACATAGGCCCTGCATTCAAGCCCACAAAATGATCAGTTTCACTGTTTTACAGTATGTGCTACTAGAGAGCACAAAGGTTAATAAGGGTGCACTGTATGCTGAGGGGCCACCTGTCCATCCACCACCATGGCAAGTGTTGCATGGTGGACTGCAAGCTGCTTCTTCACGACTGTCCTAAGGGTCACCCAGATACCTCTGGAAAGCTGCATTCTATAAACCTCAGATTGTTCAAAGAGCAGGGGAATAGTCACATTTAAGTGGGATGTGACATCTCCTGCAACTGGTATTTGAAATGAAAAAAAAAATGTTTAGAAAATGATGTTGGGGTAATTGAAGATACATTCGCAGACAAAAGGCGGATTTGGTGTAAGTAAATAAGAAAAATAGTTTAAAATGAAGAGAAAAAACTACAAATGGAAAATATTTAATTCTTAACATCTTATCTAAAAATATATAAGAAATGCAAGACAAAATCAAGTTTACCTCATTAGTGAGAAATAATGAGGATATGGCATAATGTTGAAGTTTCACAGTTAACATTGAAATAAGTTGATATAAACTTTTTAAAAGAATTTTATGGGTTATCATTGTAGCAACGAGACTGTACAAGACACTATGTTGAAAACAAACTTTAGAACTTTGGTGGGGGAGGGAGGAGTTGGGGAGGTGAGGAGGAAAGGGATGGTATGGGAAAAACAAAGGAGGGATAACAATGCTCAATAGGAAACGGACTCATTACCTTGCTCATGTACTTGTAACCCCTCTGTACAGTATCTTTACAAAATATATATATAAAGAATTTTATGGGTTATATAAAAATGGAAATATTCGTAATTTGGTTTAGCAATTATAAGGCTAAAATTTATCTTATTGTCATATTTGCAAAAGTATGGAAAAAAGAGCTGTTTGCAAACTTACACCAGTAGAAAGAATACAGGGCAAGGATGGTGCTCATGGTAGTTTTTACCTAGCATGCACCACCCCTGGGTTCATTATCAGCACCACAAAATTTATAAAAGAGAATCTAAATATGAAATGACAGGAGTGTACTTAATATTGATGAATAGAGAACAAAATTAAACACATTCATCCAAAAATATAACATACTAAGCTTATTAAGTAATTATTAGAAAAGGAATAATATCTGTGTATGAAAAACTGCATGTGTGTATATATTCCTAATATGTTTATCAGAAAGATAAGTTAACATTTGAAACATTTTTTCATTAGTAAGACTGGTAATGAGAACACAGAAAGTCCATTCCACTCATAATATGTTATTTTAAATAGTTATTTCTTGACCTTACATATGTAACTGTAACCCCTCTGTACATCACTTTGACAATAAAATTAAATTAAAAAAAGTACCTTAGTTATTTGTGCCTAGTGAATTTTATCACAAGCAAATAATGTGTCTATTATGAATGAGATCAAATATTAAATATTAAATAGTATTCTCTAGTCAAAGGCAGGACTTAGAAAAATACTAGAAAGTATTGTTAAGAAAGAAATACAATTTTAGGGAATTTTTTTCTTCTATAACTCTACTCTTTTAAAATGAATATTAAAAAGGACTTCCTGAGAGTAGAAGAATAAAAATTAGTCATTTTATGGGTATAACAAATTATGTAGTTAATTAATAAGAAAAGATACACTCAAAACCCCCATAAGGGTTGTGATGTTAAAGTGTACAGAGAAAACCTTTCAGAACTTTACAACTTTAGTGGGGGTGGGGGGTAAGGGGGTTCGATGGGAGGGCAGTGATGGTAAGAAAAAACAACAAAATATAAATAAATACATAAATTAACACCTTCTACTTGTCCTTTATAGAAAGTTCCCATCATACTTTTGTTTCCATCACATAGCTATTTCCCTGTCCTTATCAAAAAAAGAGACTTAGAAGTGTTTTCTTTACTCTGAATAGTATCTAAATAGTATATCCATCCTACAATTTGATGCTTTTGTAACCCTGGGAAAAACAAAAGAAAAATGTTTAGTAATATTACTATCTACATAACAGGGATAAAATATATTGATTTTTATGTTATTAAATGTAATGCTTAAATACTCTTCTATGTAAATTCTTTTACAGCATTAAATTAAGGTCTTCTCCACTGAAATAACATTACTAGAAAAAGAAAAATACACTATAATTTAGGAGATATATTTTTACTATAACTCTATCTAAAATAAGAACAAACATAGAGAATTTTTCAGGTTGCAGAACAAAACATTTAGATTAGGGTCAACCAGTTTCTATCAAACAGATTTCTATTTAGATTTTTGAGCTAACAATGCTACTGAAATATCAGTGCTTTTATTTAAATAATATTGATACTGAATGAGTAATGTCAGGCAAATAAAAACCTGAAGCATAGTTCAAAGGTAGAGTTAGCTGCATCCAAAAGCAATATTATATAGATGCCACAGACTCATAACAAGTCAGATCTTATCAGAACTGAGATTCCTAAGTTCTTTTCTTCAGTTAATGTGCAGTGAATGAGAATCCATTAGCTGAAGCTACATTCTGTAAATTGCTAGTGATTTAAACCAAATATACTCAACGTCAGGCAATAGACAAATATGAGCTAGTCCCAGAATTATTTATACTCAGTAATATTTGTATTCTGAAAGAATATCTGTCCTCAGTAAAAAAGAGTTCCAGAGAAAAAAATAAGACAACATTTATATGACCTGCTATAATTATCAAAACAATATTCTACCTGAGCTACTGGGAGCTAAACCTGAAAAATCTAGATCTACTGTACCAGCCTGAAGCAGTATAAAGGAATGCCTGTGGTTGGTAATTATGAGCAGATAGTGTTCATTAGAGTTCTGAAAATAAAGGTTACCCTCATCTCCTGTACTAGTATCACGGAAAATTACAGAGGAAATGGGTGCTTTTTCAATTACTTAATATAATAAATAGAATTTTGAATGGCATAAAGCTCTAGATCATGCAGGTTAAAATTTAAATAGAATGTATCAGGCTACAAGAAATTATACCAACATGATGCTTCCACTTCTGTGTTGGTACAATCAATTTTCTGACAAGACAGTATAATTTTAGCCTGAACATTTCTCTATACCATGTAAGAAGACAAATATATGTGTGTGTGTGTGTGTGTGTGTGTGTGTGTGTGTGTGTGTGTGTATATATATATATAATATTACTCTGTTTATTAGGGATCATGTTTATACCATGACATGGTCACAGATATCATTAATAATATAATCTACATTTTAAAATTATCTCTGTAAGTCACAGTGACTATGTGAGATGTATAAATGAGTCCATGACAGCAATTTTAAACAAAAGCAGCATAGAGCCAAGAAATGGGTCATCAGTTGCTCATCTCCCCAACAGGGCATAAGATGGCAAAGAACGGGGAGGCATCATGGTAAATGAGTTCGAAACCAAAGGAAAATAATTAAGGCATGATTATTCCCCAAACTAGGTAGACCTTAAGGCTGAGAATGCTGGTTTGATTTTTTAAAAAAAGGATAACCAATATGTTTGTGTTTATGTGTGTGTACATATATGTATATACATACATAATACATATATATACAAAACATACATACATATATATGTATATATACATATATACATATATATATATGTGTGTGTGTGTGTATGTGTTCTTCCATATGCCCTTTCTTTGCATTTAAAATTTGAGTAACTAATTTACTTCTTGAATTAATAAGGAACTGACCTAATAAGTTTACCACTATACATCAAAGCATGAGATTTTTTTTCTTTCTATATGGACTGTTAGGACAGGGCCTGCTAAAATTACTTCAAGCCAGTAGTGGCAAAGGAGGGTCGATTTTGATGTGATTGTTTAGAAACACAAAGTTCTGTGGGTGAAAGTAGATTGCATCACGACAGGAAGAGTTGCTTTGGGAGTTTAACCAAGAAATTAGCCATTCAAACACACAGGACTTTCTTCCTCTAAATGTTTACAAAAGTTTCTATATTCCATCCTTTCATTTTAATCCCATAACAAGTTTAAAAGCTATTTAAAACATTTTCCTCTTTTTTATAGCTCCATTTCTCCCATGACCCTGTGACTCTGTACTTTTTTTTTTTATGACTTTTTTTTTTTTCTGCCCTTAGATTTCTCCTTTTGTCTTTCATGTAGTATTTAGGTAATGTCCTGTGATCCTCTACAAATCATTTCATTAGGAAGCTTTCCCATTCTCATAAAACTCTGTGGTGTCCTGACCTCTGTGTTGCTATAACCCTATGGAATTCCCTCCCTGGCAGTACTCAACACATGCTATATAAATTACCTAATTATGCATTGCAGCTAGGAATTGGTGCTCACCTTGTGATTCTCTTAGAGCCCTTTGTCTTGCTTATCAGGACCCCTCCAGGATTTCTTATTTCTCATGGAAGATCCTTAAGCTCTGGGGTCACTTTTCCCTTATTGGAAATCTTGGGTATTCACTCCCTTACTCCTGATTTCTGACAAATGAATGATTAGTATGAGTTATGAAAGCCCAGTCCCGTTTGCCTTCCTTTGGGACACATAATAATGCATAGTTGATCCCCTAGGGCTCTTTCCCTGTATCAGGCTGAAGTCAACCTCACCAGTTCACATCCTTATCCAACTCCCCCCCCCCCCTTGTCTCCTGCTTTCTTGTTCCAGTGTTGCCACAGAGCCCTGCATTTCCCATTTTTTTGTTCCATTATCCATTTACTCTAAAATCATTTTCTTAACAAAACCACTTGCACACGAATCTCTTTTTTTGAGTTGTATCTAAAAACCTTAAAATAGAAATTCATCATGTCAAAGATTATAATTATTATTATCTCCACCTAAAAAAATCCAAGCCTGAGATACAGCAATCAATAACAAAGTTGTTGTAATAACTTTCCAGTACTAAAACCCACTGACAATACACAGACAAATTGATAAAGTTCTACTTGACAGCACCTGTGATATAATTATTACCAATTAATTGAGATGTTAAGCCTTAAATAGATATTTCTCTAATATTTTATTCATCTGTTTGCATTTTCAAATATACACAGTGGAATTTTTATACAAATTCTATCATCTTAATGAATTTATTAGTCCATCTAAGTGTTTTCTCTATTTTTCTTTATAAATGCAGTATTATATTTTACATATGAGGGTTTGAGGTAAGGAGAATATATTAAATAATAGCTTTCAAGTACCAAATTTTAAGTTGTTCTTGGATTAGCGAATTGCAGCATTGGATAAGACTAGAATAGCTATAAAAATAGAAAAGGGAGAACTTATGAAGTTAAGTTGTGTCAAGAGAGCTAGTGAATCTCTGGAGAAAACTAACATAAAATTACAAACCAAGGGATACGTGGTATGAGCTGTGAGTTAGTTCATCACAAAATGACAAGTTTTCAAATAGGCATAAACACTAAGTGAACATATAAGTAGATAAACAGAAATAAGTGTTGGACATGCTCTCCAAGTTTCTCATAAGGAAAATGGACAGTTGATTAGCTTCTCCACAGGGTGTTCCTTCTTTCCCTCCACATGTGGTTTCTTCTGTTCTCTCTTATCTCTGAATGCCTGAACACCTTACATCTACATCATGTTCCATCTACACTTTCTTCCTTCATCATCCTAGGAAGTACTTTTAAATATCATTCATGTAATCGTGACTCTACTATTGTAGATCAGGCTCCCTTTTGAATAACATTCTACTCACCAACTGATTGCCTTCTATATGCAACATAACATACTCAAAATGACTTTTTGAGCTCTGCTCCAAACCAAATATCCTAGCTTCCACCAATTCAATTTCTGACAACTCCATTTTTTTCAACTATTTAGACCAAAATGTTATAGTCCACTAGGATGGAGAGGATCTTAATAAAATACTACATCCTATTACTGATCTTAGTCTCCACCTACTCAACCCCCGAACACAAAACAAAAACACCATACCTGCAATACACATTAAAAATAGTTTTTATAACTTAACAAGTAGAATATTTTCCCCATTTCTATGTTTGTCAGGACACTTCAAGACCACATTTAGGTCTAATGAGTCATCATAGAGGACCCTTGAGAGTCATTATAAAGCCTTAGTCATGACTGCTATAAATAATGGTAAAAATGTATACATAGAGAGATCTATATTAGCAAAAGGAATGCCAATATTGGACAAAGATTACAGGAAAAAAGGACAAAACTTTCCAAGAGTCTCCACCCAATGGAATCACAAAGTACTGATTTAACTTTCCCATGCAGTGAATTATGACAACTCTTAGAAAAAACTGTCTGGCAGGTCAATACATTTGAGACTCAAAGTGCACGATTTTCACTGAAGATTAGTCAGGAGACACTCTCTGTCAAAATACCAGTCTCTCAAAACTAGAAAAAGTGTCTAAAATAAACCATTCCTCTCTAAAGACAATTTAGGTATAGTAAGCCATTCATATCAATTAGAATATAGTGAGAACATTCCTGAAGTCAAATTCCCAGATGTCAGTAAAGAGCCAAACTTGCAAAGAGACTTACAGTATTCTCAAGCCTGCTAGCTTTGCTTTTTTCTGCACATAAGTACACTGTGGAACTAGAAGTATTGTGGGGGCATTTCAAAGAAGTTCCCTAAGAGAGAAGAAAATGAGCCCATTGACTGGTTTCAAGTTTCTCCTTGGCTGCCTGAAACACAAAAGGAATAACTGGATTTCCAGGATGTATTTTAGGTTGTGGGCTAATTCCAAAATAGAACTCACTGTTATTAATAGTTCCTTGAACATACAAAAAAGCCAACATTGTTTCTCAATGAAGAGATCCTTGAAGATACAAGAAAGCCAACATTGCTTCTCAATATTCTTCATAACTGGATTATGTTTTCATGATACTGAACTGATGTCTACCTTGCTTAAGCTATTATCATTTCTACATTCAGTATTCAGAATCAAATACAGTATCATAATCAAAACATACTTTTCATTTATTTTTGGGGGGTCTGGTCATGGGGCCTGAACTCTGGGCCTGGGCGCTGTCCCTCAGTTCTTCAGCTCAAGGCTAGCGCTCTACCACTTGTGCCAGAGCGACAATTCCGGCTTTTTTCTTTTTGCTTATGTGGTGCTGAGGAATGGAACCCAGGGCCTCAGGCATGCAAGGCAAGCGCTCTACCACTGAGCCACCTTCCCAGCCCCAAAACATACTTTTTAAAGCATTTGAGACCTCTAAATATACAATCTGTGTTCTATCAAGAAAAATAATGAATGCAATACCTTTGGAAAAATAATTAAAGTACCAAAGAAATAAGGAAATTGCATACAGTGAAAATGCTATTTTTAAATTATCTGTAGCAACTCATTTTAAACCATCTGTAGCATCTCATGAAAGAAAGAATAAACTATTCATTAAAAAGTGGGGCTGGGAATTTGGCTTAGTGGTAGTTGCTTGCCTACCATGCATGAAGCCCTGGGTTTGATTCCGTACACAGCCGGCTCTGTGACTCAAGTGGTAGAGTGCTAGCCTTGAGCAAAAGAAGCCCAGGGACAGTTCCTAGGCCCTGAGTTCAAGTCCCAGGACTGGCACCAAAAAATAAAGATGAAAAAAATCAGTAAGTGACCATATAAGAGGTTGCTAAGTAAAATGAGCCACCAACATAAGGAGGTTTTCCTTTGTTGTTGTTTTTAATGTACTGTGTGAAACTATTTCTTTTTTCTTTCATTGTGTCCATTTGGCTTATCCTCTGTTGTCACTTTGTTTTATTTTGGTACCCTGTGTCTTATATATACATTTATCTGAATTGGGGAAGAGAAGGGGAACAACAAAATGGTAAGACAAAGGACAAAAGGAAACCAAAGCAACAGTAACACTCACAATATGTTGGAAATGAACTTTACAACTTTGGTGGAGGATGGGGGGGGGGGGAAGTAGGAGGAAAATGATGGAAGGGGTAACAATGGTTGATAAGAAATGTACTCATTACTTTATGGATGTAACTGTAACCTTTCTGTACATCACCTTGACAATAAAATTGAGTTTAAAAAAATCATTAAACTGGGATTTTAATAACCTAAAATGGAATATTACAACCTAATAAACATATGTCAGTTTTATGGAGTGATAGGTATTATAATGACATAAATCATATTGCAAACATTATCAAATATATATAGGAATATGAATAGAGGAGATTTCCCCTAGAATCTGAAAAAATTTCCTGGATCTAAATTTAATGGTTTTACACTGATTAATCAATATTGACCTACTACAGAATTTACAAATCAGAGCCTTTTTTCCTTGAGAATATTGCTATTGAATAGTATTTCCATCTTCTCTTTATGAGCTTCTTATGGGACTTTTTTAACAACATCTTCAATCTCATTGAAAGTGAAGCAGTAATTTCTTTAATGCCTTTTATAATAGAGTATGATCTAAATTAACAGCATTGCAGGCACCACAGAGTATTTGAAATGTAATAAAAAATAAATTGCTCTGCTCCATTCGCTCCAAGACAGTAACCTATTAAAGCTGTATTTACATTTATTCATAAGCTAATAAAATGAACTCCTGTCATTTAAGGGATTAAAAACAACAACACATCAGCACACTTGTAGAAAAACAGAAGTATCTTTGAGGTATATAGATTTGGCAGATGGTAGGATTTGTAGTATTCTAGTATTCTCCTAACAGCAAATTCTGCCAGACTGTGCCAAATAAATAATGCAATACAATTCTGGTCCATGTTTTCTAAAAATTAATCTAAAATGCCTTCCAGAAGTTAAATTAAAGCAGCCAAAGATATATTTCACCCAGAGGATACTTAGAACTGGACTGAAAAAAAATCAACATCTCCAATTCCTACTATTTATTATATTTTCAAGCTTATGGACAGATCTATATCTCCTGCTTTTCTACCAAAATAGATAATTATTAGAAATACACAAGCAAAATGAAAGCATATTTATGGTACTATAGATTTCTCAAAGCTATATGTGACTTTCATTCTTTTTTTTCCCCCCATGAGTCTTGGAGCTTGAAATCAGGCCTAGGCACTGTCCCTAAGCTTTTCTGCTCAAGGAAAATGCTCTATCACTTTGCACTACAACTCTACTTCCAACTTTCTAGTGATTAATTGGAGATAAACCTCTCATGAACTTTCCTGCCCAGGCTGGTTTCCACCGAGATCCTCAGATCTCAGCCTTTGGAGTAGCTAGGATTACAGCTGTAAACCATGGGTTCCTGGCTCTTTGAGTTTCACTTATAAAACTCATACTCCATTTAAGCTGGGTGGCTTACACCTGTAATCCTAGCTACTCAGGAGGCTGAGATCTGAGGGTCTTGGCAAGGGAAGTCCCTGAAATTCTTATCTCCAATTAACCACCAGAAAACCGGAAATGGCCTTGAGCTGAAGAGCTCAAGGACAGGGGTTAGGCCCAGAGTTCAAGCCCCACAATGGACAAAAACAAACAAATAAAAACCCTTATACATTTAATATCAAGGTAAGGAAATCTATCAACAAATATGTAAAACTAAAGTGAGATGAGGGATAAGAACTACTTAGTGTACATGAATCAAGACTACTTTAAATGTTCAGATAAAGTGGTCCAATTTCAGAACACATGAATCAAAGAATATTTGTAGTCTATTTGCCCAAGAGATTAATGCCACAATTAAATAGTACAAGAAATTATCATCCATCTGGTTCAAGTGTAAGTGAAACATAGAGAAAAATTGGGAAGTAATCTTGTCTGGATTATATACAATACAGTTTTGAATAATTGTCTTCATGAAAACTGTACCAATGAATAGTGTTATCTTTAATTTTTCAGAAGGATAAACTGAGATTCAGAAAGGTCCACTAACTTTCCCAAGACCAAATAATCAGCAGTGATTGCAGAATTCCAATAAGAATTTATTTAACTGTATTCCAACTGAAATAAGGTACATGTATGACTGTATTCCAACTGAAGTAAGGTACATCTATCTGTTAAGGGTTTCTCCTGGCAAGTATTTACCTAATATATCTCATGTAATTCTAAACAACCAATGTCCATTACCTAATACATTTTCATTTCACAGTTAAGAAGCTTATGCATCAGCTTAGAAAATGATTTATTCTTTAAATATCCCATAAGCAGTATAGGATAGGATGAGATAGGATGAGAACCTCATTCCATGTGAACCCACAGACTGTGCTTGGTCTTCCTATCATACCCAGAGAAACAAAGTCCAGGATTTTTCTTATATTACTCAGAAATGGACCCCAGTCAATCAATTCAAGTAGACTGGCAAATATTTTCTAAAAAGACAGTAAAAACATGATGATGCATTAACTCTGTATATGAGTAGCATAGGTTAATAAACATATTACTAAACTCTACTATAAAATTTCATGTACTGATTTATATGCCTACATGACTACTATCCCTAATTAAAATGGAGATTAAAAAAAAAACAAATGGAAAAATTAGGGAAAAATTATACTAAGTGAAGTTAGCCAGACACAAAGAAACATAGGTTCCATGGTTTCCTTTATATATATAACTAATATATGTCTAGGATAATCTTACAAGACAATTAGAAAAGGTGAAAAGCTATGCACATATGACCATATAAGATCGTACTAAGTGATATGAACCCCAAGATAGGGACACAAGAAGTTTCATCTATGCTGCTGCTGTTTATAATGTACTTATCATGTACTATGTGATTGTTTTTGTTTCTTTTGTTTCTTTTGTATGTTCTTCCCCTATGGTATAACCCCTGTTTTCATTGCATGTGATTCTGGTGCCTGCATCTTGCATAAACATTTTTCTAATTTGGGGAGGGAAAGGGAAATAACAAAATGCTGAAACAAGAATACCATTGTATTCTTGACCCATTGTAACAATGAAATGTACAAGACACTATGTTGAAAACGAACTTTATAACTTGGTGAGGAGAAAGAGTAGTTGAGGAGGTGGGGACGGAAGGGATGGTAGGAGAAAACTAAAGGAGGGGCTAACAATGCTTGATAGTAAATGTACTCATTACTCATGTAACTGTAACCCCTCTGTATAGTACCTTTATAATAATATATATACATATATATGTGTGTGTGTTTGTGTGTATATATTAGATATAGATATAGATATATATAAACAAAACACAAATTATCCTATATTGTACTCTTGGACTGAACATTCTAGGGATAGTAGATGAGTATTTAAAGAACTTGAACCCGTATTTTAGGTAGAGAAGGGAAAAGATAGGACATTTAAAGTTAAAAGAGAAAGCTCTATGACTGAAGCCTTCTTAACACACAGTGATTTCCACAAACAATATGGACCTGACTGGCTGATCCACTCTCTGAAACTTTAAGGATACATGGTTTTAACAGCAATATGAGACTATATCTTTTGTCTAAATGTGCTAAAGATCAAATGGGTTTGTATAGAAAATCTGTCACGATTCTCTCCATGACCCAAGGATATAATCAATTCATCAACTTCATCTAAAAAATGCTTTCTTGAAATTCAGAGTCCATAAAGCTAAAAGTTACATATGCTAAACTTCATTACACTAATGTTACAGTTAGAAATCTAATAAGAATTTAGAAACAAATTAAGTGGGAAGTGATTTATTTTGTGAGCTATCAGTTTCTGCAGGTATAAATCTAGTATACATTGTTAAGCAACAGGGCTAATAGTAGTTGCATGGTCTTCCAAAACCCTTGATCATAATTAAGGTAGATTTTCCTTGAACTAATGACCAGGTTAATTACTTTGTGATTCTAATACATGGAGACATTCTCTTGATGTTATTCTATGGGTTATCCCTATCTGACCAACCTTAGAACCTTCATAATAAGTTTGTTGAAGAATGTATTACATGGATTAACCCATTTATGTGTAAACAAGCTAAAATAGATTCTATTATCTGAAACTCACTGAAGCTCATTCCTAATCTTCTCCTCCCCTAACTATCACCTACCATCAAACAGAATCCCTTTCAAAGTTAGGCCTATGTGTAACATCAACACTCTTCTTACCTACTCTTGACCTCTGTTCTTCGAATGTGTGCTACTCTCCTGGAAACTTCAGCTTTATTCCACTCATTTTATAAATAAGTGCTGCAAAATCTAACAGTCTAGAACTGGTATCTTAACTGATAATCTTTCATCATTATCATCAGTAAATCTTAAGGTTACATGTTTCAATTCACTAATTGTAATGAAAGAAAAGGGAATGGTGGACAATGTGAAGGATGAAATAGTATTGATCAGAGAAAAGGGAATAATGGAAATAACTGTACTGGGTCACACAGGATACACTGAGAAGAATTCACAAAGACTTCATCATGCCTCCAACTGGAGATAAACTCTATTATAAAAGAGCTTCCTAGTCAGTATTTAAATTCTCAGTGTATTTATATTTCAATAAATAAATTTATGAAATTGAAAAATAACAATTTCCTATTAGGTATTAAGTTGTGTTTCCAGTCCATCATCTTTACAAATTTAACACCAATATGCACAAAATCCCATGAATACTTCATCACTTCCCGATGTAAATGAAGAAAGATTTATTTCACAATACTTAGAATCAATAGACTTTCATGGAAGTCTGGGCTTGGGTAATGTCCCTCAGCTCTTCAGCTCAAGGCTTTGCTCTACCACTTGAGCCAAAGTGCCACTTTCAGTTTTCTGAGTGGTTTATTGGAGATAAGAGTCTCATGGAAAGCCAGGCACTGGTGGCTCATGCCTGTAATCCTAGCTACTCAGGAGGCTGAGATATGAGGATCGAGGTTCAAAGCCAGCCCGGGCAGGAGAGACCGTGAGACTCCTATCTCCAATAAACCACCAGAAAACTGGAAGTGGTGCTGCAGCTCAAGTGGTAGACCGCTCGCCTTGAGCTGAAGAGCTGAGGGACAGCGCCCAGGCCCAGAGTTCAAGCCCCACGACCACCACCACCAACAACAAAAAAAGAGTCTCATGGACTTTCCTGCCCAGGCTGGCTTTGAACCATGATCCTCAGATCTCAGCTTCCAGTGTAGCTAGGATTACAGGCATGAGCCTCCAGCACCAGGGCTCAATAGATTTCTCTCTCTTTTATTTTCTTTTCTTTTTCTTTTTTATTGTGAAAATACCGTACAGATGGATTACAATGACATGGGCAAGGTAATGAGTATACTTCTTATCAAGCATTGTTGCCTCCTCCTTTGTTTCCCCTTCCCATCCTGCCCATTTACCACCCCCCTTGTCCCCGCCACATCTACCAAAGTTGTAAAGTTTGTTTTTCGACATAATGTCTTGTACATCTCATTGTTGCAATGGGCTCACCTGTATCTCTATTTAAACAATTTGTTTTTTCCCTTCCCTTCCACAAAGTATACCAACATCAAATACAGTGAAAACAGGGGTTATACCATGGGGGAGGGACATACAAAGCAACAAAGAAATCATTTTATAAATATGTTAGAAACAATCACAAGAAAGAAAAAAATTGGTCCTTATCTTGGGGTTCATTTCACCTAACTTTAACTTATCTGACCTTTTCTGCTAGTCTCCATTTGTTAGGAAATGGAAAGACTTGGAAAAAATTATATTATGTGGAGTAAGCCAGGCCCAAAGAAACATAGGTCCCATGTTTTCCCTTATTTGCAATTACTAGTATATGTCTGAGACAAGCAGAAATGGTCAATAGACCTCTCAACTGTGAGAGAACTTCATATAAGATGATCTGTTAAGTCAAATATGTTGTTTGTATTAAGAAATTAATAAGAATTAATGGCAAAAAATTTCATCTCTCCTCAAAACATGTTTAACTTGCATCTGTGTATTGTTCCTAACTTTTTAGAGTCAGACTTTGCATATTAAACATTAATTGCCACTTGAGCAAGTATTCTTCAAGTAAACTGTGGTGAATGGAGTAAGCGAAAATGAATGGCACTGGGAAGAAAAATGAGGATCCCTAGATCTACAGTTCAATAGAAAGAGTCTTTAAGAATATATTTGTTTTTGTAGAAATGTTATACAAAGGGTAGGAAAATTAGCATTGTTTAAATCTTATAAAAGGCATCTTATTATTGACCTAAATTAAAGCAAGATAATATTAATTTAATAGAATGTTAAACTGTTAAAATTCAGTCATGAGAACATTTTATTCTGATTCTAAGAGTGGCAAGCAAGTAATCAACCCCGTTTTGTCGTTATTGTTGGTTTGTGTGTGTCATTTTTAGTGAAACTAGAATTTGAGTACAGGGCTTTGGTCTTGATAGGCCAGTGACCAATCAGTTGTGTCACATCTCCAGCCACCTTGCTGTGGCTATTTTTGATATAGGTCTTCCCTGGTTTTTACCAAATTTGTTCTTGGCATAGATGGGATGACAAATGTAGCCACCATGCTTAGCTATTGATTGAGATGCCTTGGGCACTTTTGCTTAAGCTGACCTGAAACAAAAATCTTCCCTATCTCTGCCTCTAGGAGTCGTTAGGATTAAAGGTGTCAGCCACTGTGCCTTTCTTCAAACTTCTTTAAAAATCACAGAATTGGGTTTCTACCAATGGATCTCCCCATTAGGCTTATAACATGAACTAAGATGTTTCAGAATAATAGATGACACATGAAATTGGCTCAGCCTGTTTCTTGTTGTTGTTGTTTTTTTGGGTGGGGGATCCGGTTGTGGGCCCTGAGCTATGGCCTGGGCACTGACCCTCTGCTCTTCAGCTCAAGGCTAGCGCTCTGCCACTTGAACCACAGCGCCACTTCCGGCTTTTTTCTTTTTGCTTATATGGTGCTGAGGAATCTAACCCAGGGCCTCATGCATGCAAGGCAAGTGCTCTACCACTGAGCCACCTTCCCAGCCCTCTCGTATTTTGAGTTATGTCTTAAAATGTCTTCATCTAGTTACAGAGTTCACATTAAAACTATTACACACAGAAGTTGTATCTATTTTGTTTTCTATTAACTAATTTTTTTTCCATTTAGGTAACAAATATTCAGACCACACAATGATTTATAAGATATCTAGATATATATATATATATACATATATATATATAGTATGCCTGTATGCCTGAAATATTTGCATTATATCTAAATATTTTTATACTTATATATAAATGCATATACTGATAATATATATCAAGTATATATCATATATATGTCATCATAGTCATATAATGATATATAAGTATATAGAAAATTATAATGACAAATCCTCTACTATACATTTTATCATGAGTTAAATTATAGATCATATTTATCTGTCCAAGATGCTCCAATGTATTAAATATATTTGATGAGTATGTATATGCAAATTATCAGATACTAGATATTTTTCATATAATTAATAAAAATGGCTGCCGCTTTCAGTACATTTATGCATTCATTATTTAGGTAACACTCCATACAATCTGAATAACATTCACATTCAGCTTCTTACAACCCAAATAGCAAATGCTAGAGTCAGTCCAAGATATTGTACAATAGACACTCTTATTTGCTGTTTTTTTATGAAATTATTTACTTGTTTTAGTCATTTCCATCAATTCTAGCATATTTGCCTCATTGGTAAAATGTCTTTAATTAAGAAATGTGTTGATATGTTTAATCTTTTGAACATGTAATTAAGATATTGAATTGCGAAATTATTGAATATAGTCAAATGATCAAATCTTCTTTATCTTGTTGATTTTTAGAGTACATGATATTTATGACAGATTTGAAAGCAAAAAGCATTAAGTATTGCTAAGCATATTGTCTCACACTGTGTATTTTTCCAAATGAACCTAAGATGTGAGAAGGAAATAGTCTTCTAACTCACATCAGGCACAGAGAAATGCTGACTTTATTACAACAAAATGCTGACTAGTGACAGCATCATTCCACTTCGCAACTCACTCTTAATTTATTCATACCCTTGTTCCTTGTTATTTCTTTTAATGTATCTCAGCCTAGCCTGGAGCGCATGCCACCTCAGTTTCCTAGGATCAGGATTAGAGATATTCACTGCTCTTTCCATTTTTACTATTCACCTTTTACTTGTAAGTTTTAATTAGAGAAAAATTTTGAAAGCACTTTAGAATGGTCTTGAAAAAAAGTTTTTGTCATTTGAAAAAGGAGAAATGCTTTGCTTTTAATTTTGTTCTTTCTTTTTGGATAGAAGCACATAGAACAGTGTGAACAATTGATGGGAATTCACACAGTGTAGTCAGAAAAGATCTCAGAGACTTTTCTATCATTCATAATCTTCACTAAACAATCTTTGCTAAACACGTTGATAATACCAGCTATCTTATTCTGAATCGCTTACAAGGAGAAGAACCAGAGGCAAGTAGTAGATGATTAAAAATGTCAATTGTTTTAAATCCAGGAAATGAAATGAGGGGAAAGGAGGAGAAAAAATCTTGGCAAGGAAAGACTAGAGTCAACAGAAGGAACATGTTGCTTGTGTGTTGCTCTTTTTTGATCTGCAGAATTATCAGGAAGATTTACAAAGAAGAAATCTATTTTCATTGCAGTTGTGTGATGGGAGAAATGAAAAGAAATTAATTTATCTTACTAGTTCTTATTTCCTATTTATCTAAATGAATGCCTAGGAGAACTAACTATTCTATATATCTGAGCTTCCGCACCAAGCTATCAGTAGATTCTAGAAAGACAAATCCAAAATTCTAAAAATGCACTGGAACCAAATAGCCTCATTAATGCCAATACCTGAATCTGGCAGTCCAGAAAATCCTGAGTGGAGAGTCAAGGGCGTGGCCAGAAAGCAGAGTTACAAGAAAATATTGAGCCTTGAGGAAGCAGCATATATAACAAAAGATAAGTGATCCAAATGTCAGAGTTGGAGGATACAATTCATCTACCTAGGAAAAGTTTAGTATTTGAAGAAAGTCACAACAGAATGAGAGGGATGAAGGCAACTGAGAGTCACCTACTTTTTATGGAATAAGAGAGAGGCAAGTAGGAAGAATGCTTTCTTCCAATAGTTTGTTAAAGCAAACCAATACTCATTTGGTTAATGGTGTTTTCTAAGTGCCTTCCTGCTTTCCATGGTAAGGATTGATGATGCAATGATTGCTGGCACTTCTAGCAAACTTCCAATGATTATGAAATGAATGAGCAGCGACTTCTATGCCTTCAGGGATGGTATCAAATAGTATGGTGCCTACCATTCCACACTGGCAAAGTATAAAGTACATCAATAACAAACTTGCTGGCAAATGTTTAAAGTTTAAATGCAATATCAGCTCTTAATTTTTTTATGTAAAGTGTAGTTTCTAGAAAATTTTCTGGATGACGTAAAACATAAAGGAATTTTGTAGAAAGGTATGCTGTAACTTTATAAAATAAGCAAACCTACTGGGAAAGCTTTATAAAGCACATTATTTAATGTCTGCCTCTGACCCAGTTCTCAGAAATTTGTTATCCAGTTACCTATTAATATAACTTACTAGAGAAAATATCCTGAATATGCAGTACTTTTTATATTCAAGTTCCTTTAAAAATAGCTATTGCCTCCCCTTGTGTAAAACAAGTTTCCCCTTCCAACAATCTAAATCTAATTTAGACTTATTATTAATTCAGGATGTCAGAAAATCTGGTGCATAAAAAGGAAAGCTTTGCAAAGTAAAAAAAATTACTCATCTCTTGGGTCTGATCCAAGAAGGTCAGGTCGTAAAATCTACAACACCTTAATTCCCTGATAAAAAATTAAAATCAGATTAAACAAATTGAAGAACCCTAACTTCTGACACAATCAACTGATTCATAACACCTTTTAAGGCTTTTTTATGGATGTATTCCAGGCCCTGCTCTAATATAAGCTTTTGTTTATACCATCAAATCTCCCTAGGACAACTAAGTAGAAATGACTTTGAATAAAGAGAAGAATTCTGATATAATTTGTGTGTATATGTGTGAATATCCTGGGGCTTGAACTCAGGGCCTGGGCGCTGTCCCTTAGGTATTTTTGTTTAAGATTAATGCTGGTGGCTCATGTCTGTAATCCTAGCTACTCAGGAGGCTGAGATCTGAGAATCACGGTTCAAAGCCAGCCCGGACAGGAGACTCTTATCTCTAATAAACCACTAGAAAACCAGAAATGGCGTTGTCGCTCAAGCTATAGAGCACTCTCCTTAAGCTGAAGAGCTGAGGGACAGCGCCCAAGCCCAGAGTTCAAGCCCCATGACTGACAAAAAACAAAAAAAAGACTAATGCTCTATCATTGAGTCATTGCTCTACTTCTCACTGGTGATTAACAGAAATATAAGTCACATGGACTTTCCTACCTTTGAACATGATTTTGAACCTTCATCCTCAGATTTTGAGTAGCTAGGATTACAGGCATGAGCCCCTAGTGCCCAGCTCTAGTATGCTTTTACAGGTAAAAACAATTGAAATGTTTCACCATGATCACAATTTCTTTTGTTGTACAAATATCTCTGTTGGTAGCAGACATAGATATCTATGTAATAATTAATAGATTAAATCTCTATAAAATCTCTCTGTATGCATGGTATTTACCACTCACCCTATTCTTGAGACAAAAATGTTTGAGTTATCTGTAACTACTCTCTTCTCTCATGATTATTTCATCTTTCCAGTAAATCCTTCATTCCAAATATGTTTTACCTTTCTTCTACCTTCTTTCTTGTATGCATAAGCTCCCTTCTTACCATCATCTGTGCATGTTCCCAACACCCTGCTTCCTTGCTCCAGAAATACGAGCCTCTAGAAATACAATTTCCTATAGTACACCAAAAAGTTCCTTTAGCTCATCAGTTTCCAATGCTTGGAACCCAATGCCTTTACCAGGCCCTGGATTCTTATTCATGTTCCCTAACTCAGGCCCTCTTACTGCCTCTGGCCAGACTGCTCATCCTCAAATACAACAACCATCCTCCAGTTTGAGGCCTGTACTTTCGCTTTTCTTTCCTTTGAGACCATTCAAGTACCTTCTTCAATGCCATTTAATTACAGGAGGTTTCCTTGACCATCCAGTTCATAATGGTTTCTGCTAATCTCAGATGCATCCACTTTAATTTCCCTGTGGACACATCAATACCAGAACCCTGCCCCCTCCAAAAAAATTACTATAAACTCTATGAGGACTAAGGTTTGGTAAATCTTGCTCATTGCTGTATCACAGCACCAAAATAGTATCTCCCCCTTAGCAGATCTTTAACACTCACCTGTTTAGGAAGGCACATTTCTGTCTTTCTTTACAATTCCCTGGGTAAGCATTAGAAAGCAGGAAGGACCTCATTAATGCCCATGTAATCCTGGGCTAAATCTGCACTCTGGGAGGCTACATTTTCTAGGTTCTCTGGAAAGCAGGTTAACCCTCACCAATAATAAAAACATCAGTATTATTAATTAAGATGTTTGTGGTTTAAGTTACCCTATAGACCTCTCCAAATAAATGTAGAAACACTGGGTTCTCCAAAGGGCATTTAATTCACAGTAAGCCTTAAAATTTCAGTGGTTTCTGGAAGAACAGTAAGTGAAAATTCAGGAACAACAAAAACTTAATCTGCCCGCTAATACTTAACATTTAATTATGGAAAAGCAGAATAAATTCTAACAAAAACCATAAAGGAGCTCAAACAATTAAAAAAAAATAATATAGAAGGGTGTTTTTAAGTTAATGGAAAGTAGAACCAAGCCAAAAGGTAAAAAGCTCAAAATGGAAAGGAATATTTAATTTATTTTTTGGAAATAGTGACAATTTCTGAAACCATGTGCTTTCTTTACCAAAATGCCATTGCTAGCATTTGTGTTCCAGGGTTCAGCTGTTCCTCTATAATTACTGAATAGTAAATATCTGCCACAAACCTAAGTGCTTTGAAAACTGCTATTGTACTGAAAGAATCGTTATTGTTGTTGTTTACAAACCTCTTATTATCTAAGGAAACTAGGTATATTCAGTATCCTTGAGTACAAAGTTCTTGGGAGAAATACAAATTTATAAAAAATATGACTTTAATAAGTGCTTAGTTAAATAACAAAGAACTTCTTCATATGCATGTATAGAATAGAATAATGAAATAATAAATAGAATAATGAAATTCATAGATGGTTTAAAAATAAGTAAATGGCTGAGAAACAGTAATACAGCTGGTCGTTTGATCAATGCATATGAATTTATGGAAAGAAGACAAAGATACTCACACATTAATATATGTTAATAAAGAAGAAAGGAGAAAATAAAAACTATTATAAAGCTTTGATTTCAGGGACTAATTTCACTAAGTTGAAGAAATTCATTACCTAAATGATGAAGATTGTCGTACAGTTTTCTTTCTTAACAGGACTAACATGAACTCCAGTACTTTGCATAAAATGATTTATAAATTGCTAAACGAGATGAAAAGCAGGCTTTTCAAAAATATGTTTATGTCTAAAAGGGAAAGTCATATGCTTTGATCAATTCTCTGTGAATCATGAAAGGCTTCTTTCACATAAGATAGAATAGATATGATATTCAGTTTTAATTGAGATGGATTGTTTATTAAATTTTCTTATTTCAAGGGAATTCATGCCAAATGAACTTTAAGCCAAACTATTGCCTTTATAATAAAATGATGATATATCTGTAATATGAAAATTATTTCTTCAATGCTTAACAAATCAGCTCATTGTAAATGAAATTATCTGCCTAAAATGCAATATCCTAATGAATAGTCAGTCAGAGATTGTTTCAAAATTATTTTTGTTCCTCGACATATAGCTGAAATTGTATCCTCACTTTTCAAAACAATGAGTTTTCTATCAAAAATGTTATACCATCTATTTTAGGTACTCTTTTTGTTCCTGGAATGTAATAGCAATCATTTTCTCAACACATTTTGATCTTTGAGACATCATGGGTATATGTGGCATTCTGACCTTGCCACTCAGAGAACTGATACAAACACAAAGTCACTTCAAGAGTGATGGGGACAGACACTATGCTGAGTCAGAGCATTTTCACGAGGAATGATGGTAATTTCCCATTCTTTGGATCAGGTTGTGGAGGTGGGTTAAGTTAGTAACATTCAATAAAATAGTGCTTGCAATAATAAGAAGCAATTAGATAATTAGACAATTTAAGAAGTACAGTATTTCTCAGTATTGAAAAAAAGGATCATTAAATGTGTCTGCCTCTGTAGATGGCCCTTGTGTAAGAGGGACAAATGGAAGATGAAAAGAAGCCTTGGTGGCTGCTAATCCTAGCGAAGGGGGAAGGTCAGTTTGTGGAAGTCACAGTTCAAGGCCAGCCTAGACTTGGAAGTTCAGGAGAGTCCTATCTCCCCACAGAGCTACACCTTGATAAGGTATCAAATAAAGAAGCGTGGTGTGGTAGTGAGGATAAAAATATGTGGAAAGTTACAGAAGTCATAGATAGAACTGAACAACAATTTTAGATAAAAATATATCACCCAGAATGAAAAGTAGAAGCAGAAGCTGAGTGCTAAGGTGCTGCTGCTTTCAGGAAAGCACCCACCCCTAAGGAGAAGAGCGTCCATTAATTATTCATATTGTACTGCTAATTACATTCACTGGAAGCTTTCTTCATATCATTCTGCTGAAACAGATTAAGAGATACTAGATATGTGAATATGAAAGTAGTGTGTGTGTGTGTGTGTGTGTGTGTGTATGAGAGAAAGAGAGAGAGAGAGAGAGAGAGAGAGAGAGAGAGAGAGAGAGAGAGAGAGAGAGAGAGAGAGAGAGAGAGAGAGAAAAGGGAGGGAGAGTGAATTTTAGGAGTTATGTTTCAAAGGACACCTTGCCCAGGCCAGATATACTGAAATCATTGAGAACTTTCAAAACCTTAGAAGTGGGTATTCAGTCTAGAAAAAGGGTTTTCAGTGTTACTTGAACTACCACAATTGAGCATTTAAAATATTACTTTAGCAGCTCCTAAAATGGGTTCTAAATTATCAGTTAGCTGCCTTACTGAGGCCTGGGGCAATGGGTAATCAAACAAACATTGGTGTTGCTTTAAGTTAGACTCAAAGCCAAAAGGTGACACCACTTTGTTTCCCTTTCAGTTAAACCCATAAACATTTTGAATTGCCTTGGGCTATCACACCTGGCCTGTGTTACCACTAAAAGCCAATTCTTTCAGGAGCAAAAGGAAGGAGGGGGGGCAATAACAATTTTTAAGTTGTAAATAAAGCCTTCTCTAGGTGGAGGTTCTAAATGCATAAATCTAAGCATCTGGGAGGCAAATACCTTCCCCCTACAAAAACTCCTCTGCACTGACAAACAAATTGTTTGTCTTGTCAGTCCCTAAACAATATAGTACAACTATTTACACACCATGCACATTGTATTAGGTATTTCAAGGGACAGCAATCTAGAGATGATAAAAACTACACAGGAGAAAGTGCACAGAACATAGGCAAATATGAGAACATTGTTATATAAGATTTGAGCACTGGTAGTTGTTTTGATGGGGGCATTCTGGAATCAGTTTCCCAAGAATGTTAAGGGATAACTGTACTGTTAGTGACAGAAATGACCCTATTTTGGGGTTTTAGGATTTTTTTGTCTGTCATGGGCCTTGAACTCTGTTGCCTGGGCACTATGCCTGAGCAGTTCAGGTCAAGGTAAGCACTCTACCATGAGCCACAGACAGAACCACTTCCAGTTTTCTGGTGGCTAATTGGAGATAAGAGTCTCACAGACCTTCCTGCCCGGACTGGCATTGAACCTGGATCCTCAGATCTCAGCTTCCTGAGTAGCTAGGATTACAGGTGTGAGCCACCAGCACCCAGCTTATTTTTGAGTTTTAATAATGGTGCTCCTTTAAGGAATGATCAGATCTTGTGCCAAAGGTTTAGGCCTCTATGGATTTATTTATGATTGCAAATATTTGCATTTCTTATTTAGAATAAGTGCAAGGCATCTCAAAAATTTCATATTTCCAAAATCTTCCTTGTCCTCACTGTGCTAATTTTTAGGCAAGCATTCTGAGCTTCCAGTGAGATGAGTATAATGTCTAAGACACATATTGGCAGAGTGATGTCTACATGCCAAGAATATTTTTAGGTAGACAACAAACGAAAGAAAGTAAAACAAAACAGAAGCATTTGCTTATGTACTCCTTTCCTACCAAAAAATTACTCCATGATCATAAAGAAATTACTCTTTCCTTTCTGGGCAGGAAAGTCTGTGAGACTCTTAAGTCCAACTAAACACCAAAAAGCCAGCAAGTTGAAGAATGCCAGCCATGAGCAGAAAGGCTAAGGGACAGTGCCCAGGACCTGAGTTCAAGCCCCAGTCCAGCACAAATTCATTTGTTCTAGATCTTCACACTCTACCCGCAGTAACATGGAGACAATTGTACTGACATTGAACTTTGGTAAAACAATGATAGAGCATATAGAAAAATAAAGATTTGGAATATTAATTTTCACATTACTATCCCTGGTCCTTGCCAGGTAATTGGTAAAGTCTAACTTTGTCTTCCAAAATCTATTACTATTGCCACTATTGTATTTAGAATAATTGTTCAGACAGACTATCCAACATCACATCACATAACAAACACATAGTTCTATCTTTCAATAGTTACATAATGACGAATATCTTGCATAAATGATGTTAACTTTACGGAGCCCAGACAATAACTATATCATGTGGTGCTTCCAGACCAGTAGCAATAGTGCCAGAACATATTTATAACTGGTTTGCCTCTGTCTTTAGCTACATACAGTATATTCTCTTTGGAGTTCAATCTACTGGTGGGTTAAAAGTTAGATAGCTCCAGAAGTTCTGTCTACCTTTATAATTCCATAATTTACAGTCTATAAAGAATCCTGATGATTTTCCCTTGCTGGCACCAAACTCACATGATAATTGCTTCTTTGTTTTTTATGTCTCTGTCAAGGCAACCGGCCTTTGTGGATAAAAACTCTTTTGTGTCCTTAATCATTTTGCCCCAGAAGCTAATCAAGGCATGTAAAATTGACTTGTGGAGTTGCAACAATTTGGTTAAATAAATGTCAGTGATGATATTATAGGAGAGAAGATAACACAAGTGGATTAAAATGTTGATGTAACAGGGTACTGGTGGCTCACACCTATAATCCTAGCTACTCAGGAGGTTGAGATCTGAAGATTGTGGTTCAAAGCCAACCTGGACAGGAAAGTCCTTGAGACTCTTACCTCCAATTAACCACCAGAAAACAAAAAGTGGTGCTGTAGCTCAAGTGGTAGAGTGCTTGCCTTGAGCTGAAGAGCGTAGGGACCGTGCCTAGTACAAGAGTTCAAGCTCCACAACTGACAAAAATAAATAAATAAATAAAAGTTGATGTATGATATATTTAAGTTCTATTTGCCTTAAATCACTACCTCCTATATTTTTCTACTTGAAATTTTGAGTATTAGCTTTCCATGATAGAAAATCTGGATATAGCCTACTACTGTACATTTCCAGACTTACCTCCACCAAAAACAGAGATGACCAGATACCCCACAGTTTCTATATTCTCAAATGCAACTAAGCTTTATGATGTTTATAAATTTATGACTATGAATGCTATTCAACTCCTGAGTCATTTGGGATACTATTTAATTTTCTCTCTCTTCTACTACTTTAAGGTTTTCATTGAAGGAAATGCCAGTGCTCTCATTGGCATTTGATCCCATTGCATTCAGTTATTGTTCAATCTGCAGACTTCTGCCTGAATGCTTGCCAGGCCCAGGTTATACAGTTCTCCTGAGTCACTCACTCACTTCTTAGGAAGAGGCCCATGCCCTTGCCAAGAGCTTCTCTCTTTCCACTAGAATAGCTTGCTTCCTGAACCTGCTCATAGATGAAATCTCATGTGTCTTTGCTGTGATCACAAATACTGTTTTTTTATGAAGCTGCTTCCTCACTATGCTCAGTTTTTATCTTCTGAGAAAGTCTTTCCCTAATTATTTTTCATTTGTCTTAATGTTTTTAAGATTATTATCATTAAGTAACTCTACAAAGGAGTTGCCGTTTCAAAATGCAGTTTATGAATACAATATATCTTGATCAATGTCAACCTTTTCAACATGTTCATCCCTCCCTCCCTTACCCACCTCTTCCCTCATTAATTAATTAATTAAATGGAACACATATTCAAAAGATGGGCTGAATAGAATACTCCTCATTTTGGGCATTCTCCAATTTCTATTTAATTATCTGTTTGCTCTTGTTTCAAAGGCATTTGTTTAACTTCCAAAAATCATGCTGAGGTTTCCCAAACACTGATTTCCCTTTTATTTATAAAGAAATCATTTGATTTTTGTTTATTTTTGTCTCCCTCTTTCATACTAGATGTGTTCTTCGAATATATAATGATCCAGTGTTCTGTGCTCATACATAAGAGCAAATATTATGACAATACATTCATAATATTCAATGTATATATGTGAAAAATGGAACTAGGATATTTGATGGGATAGTTGGAGTTTGGCATTGATCAAGATGAAGGTACTTATAAACTAGATATATAAGTACCTAGAGCTGTGTATGTGCCTGCCCTTGTGCTTGAGCTCTGAGCCTGGGCACTGTCCCTAAGAATTTTTTTTTAACTTCATGGCTATAGCTCTGCCAATTGAGGCACAGCTCTACTTCCAACACTTTAGTGGTTAACTGGAGGTAACAGTCTCATGGACATTCCTGACCAGGCTGGCTTCAAACCACTACTCTGAGATCTCAGTCTCGAAAGTACACAGGATTAAAGATATGAGCTAATGCACATATGACCAGATAAGATGATGTTAAGCAAAATGGACCCCAAGATAAGGACACAAATGGTTTTTTCTTTCTTGCTATTGCTTCTAATGTATTTATAATGTACCATGTGATTTTTTGTTTTTTTTCTATGTTCCTCCCCCACAGCATAACCCCTGTTTTTACTGTATTTGATGTTGGTGCATCTTTATATATATATATTTCTCTAATCTAGGGAGGGGAAGGGAAAAAAACAAAATACTTAATAGGGATACAGGTTGACCAACTGTAACAATGAGATGCACAAGACACTATGTTGAAAATGAACTTTACAATTTAGGCGCGGGGCAGGGGTGGGGGGGGAAGGAGAGAGTATAGTTGTGGAGGTGGGAGGGAAGGGATGGTAGGGGGAAAAACAAAAGAGGAGGTAACAATGCTTGATAGTAAATGTACTCATTACCTTGCTCATGTAACTTTAACTCCTCTGTACAGTATTTTTTACAATAAAAACATATATATATATACATATATATATAAATATATATGATATGAGCTACCAGTGCTCAGCAAGTAAAATTATTTTCAAGTTCTATTTGTACTGTCAAAAATAAAATTAAAAGGATCAGAACACAATAACCCTTACTGGAAATTCTGTGCTGGTGTATGGGATTTGTTAACTGTGATAGATAGATAGATAGATAGATAGATAGATAGATAGATAGATAGATAGATAGATAGGAATAGACAGACAGACAGACAGACAGACAGACAGACAGACAGACAGACAGACAGATAGATAGATATGGTTGTCTGATATCAGTATTTTTAAAATCTCTCTCCTCTTCACACTCTCAGACAATACATCTTCTTTCTTTATAGCTGGAGGACTTATGCCATGTTTCTAGTATCCTGGGAGACAGATTATATAGTATGCCAACTCCTTTAAGGAATGTTAATTCTTACACCACTTTCATTACCAGGACACAGGTCATCCCATCTACACTATTAAGAACATAAATCCTTCTTCTCTTAGAATGCTCAAGTGTCCTTTCAACAATGCAAAGTCCATTCAAACTGTGCAAGAGGACTCAAATTTTTTAAGCAAGACTTCCAACCAATGCTCTAGTTTCTAAGAGAGTTAGTTGGAAATCTTGCATCCCTTCCATTTGCAAAACCCCCCAGTGCTGCTAGTTATAAACTCCAATAATGAACTAGATAAATTCTATGCTGTAAATTAAGTTTCTTTCATGTTGGAGCAATGCTGGTTTTGAGTTCAGTTTTATTTCTTCCTCTACACCAACCAACTGCTATTTATCTTCCAACAATTATTTTGCCAGAATCTCCTTCTTCATTTTAGTTGTCTTTTTGACAATTTTATAACCGAATGATCTTAATGCATGTGTTCAATCTGTTATTTTTAACAGAATTTTTTTTTTTTTTTTTTTTTTTTTTTTTGCCGGTTGTGGGGCCTGAACTCTGGGCCTGGGAGCTGTTCCTCAGGTCTTCAGCTCAAGGCTAGCACTTTACCACTTGAGCCATAGCACCACTTCCAGCTTTTTCTGCTTATGTGGTGCTGAGGAATCGAACCCAGGGCCTCATACATACAAGGCAAGCACTCTACCACTGGGCCACCTTCCCAGCCCTTTAACAGAGTTCTAAAGATTATATTATTCTACATTTAATTAGGCCACCGCAGTGTGTAGAATATTTCCGGTGAATTCAAAGATTTTTAAGGCATTTTCTACCAAAAATTGTCTGAAATATTATTAATATGACTTTATCTTCTCTTTTGTGTAGGGAGTTCATTTTAAGCAAAACTATAATATTAATAGAACCAGATAATAATTATGATACATCATATAGGGCTATAGATTGCACATTTTTAAAAATTTGAAAAGGAATTTGAAAAGTTGAAATATTTCCCAAATTGTGATCAATTATGATGCAGAAGTAGACAGATATATATTTTACATTAAAAATTTGTTAAAAGCTGCGTTCCAGTGGCTCATTTCTGCACTCTTAGTTATTCAGGAGGCTAAGATCTGAGGATCATGGTTCAATGTCAGCCTGATGAAGAAAGTCTATAAGACTCTTATCTCCAATTAACCTGAAAAAAATCCAGAAATGGAGGTGTGGCTCAAGTGGTAGAGTGCCAGCTTCCAACAACAAAAACTCAAGGGACAGTGTCGAGAATTTGAATTCAAGTCCAGTATGGGCGCCAAAAAGAAAAAAACATGTTGTAAAATTGTATGTGCACAGGGGTAGCTTTATGGTCAGCATATAGGAATCTACATTTATCCTTGTTTTTATTAGGACATGTATTTATAAAGTGATAAAATAGCTCATTGTGATGTTAAAAGTTGACTTAAATATTGTCATATATGACCTCATTTGCTTAAGAAAATAATATTGGCTCTCATTTATATACTGAACTCCATGTAAACATCCTTCTTAAAGGTTACTACATGTATTAACTCATTTCATATTCGGACAGCATAATGAGGCAGTGTCCCTTAACACTTGTATTTTGTCGATGAGGAAACTGAAGTCAGTAGTGACCTAATCCCTTGCTCCAACTCACCTGAGATCATTCTTAGTGACAATGGGCCTTGGGAAGGATACATTGTTTCAGAGGCTGGGTATTCCCAAGTTCACCCAGCACAGAATACTGCCTCATGCTTCACTCCTCTCTAAACAGTAACTTCATGTTCATGCTAATCAGATATTTTATTTTATATTTACTTCTGCCCATTTATTCTACAAATATAATTAAGCATCAATTATGTAAAAAGCATGGCTTAACAGTCTCTGCTTCCAGTAATTGATGATTCCAGTTTTTCAGGTTACCCCCATTAGTAGCCCTCTCAAAATATATCACTACTCAAGGACCAGCCAATAATTTGTCATCCATTTTTAATACCATCATCACTTGTAAAACAAAAAAGATCCAATAACTTCTGAGAGATATAGAGACATCTCCTTGAAAGCAATATAGAAAGCTGCAATTTCTCAGGCTCCTTCCTGTAACTCACGAAATTCATTTGTTAGATCAGGGAGTGTATGGGCATCCAGAAAACTGCTGACAGCCATTAGGGATTGAGGTAGGTGACTTCTAAAGATTCCATCCAATTAAGCACCAAATGAGTCAGTTACTTAATATCTATCTCCTGTCTAGAAAGAAAGATGAATTTTCATAAGGAATGAGGCTTGATAATACTGACCCCCAATTGTATGACCCTAGATAATACCCACTTCACTTGTTATTTTGTACTCTGAAAGTTCTGAAGGTTCCAAAGAGATGGAAAAAGAAAGATAACAGAAAGGAACCTGAGGTGTTTTTTGTTGTTCTTTGGTCATTCATGCAATGTGAACTTTGGGCCTGGGCACTGCCCTTCAGCTCTTTGACCCAAGGCTAGTGCTCTACCACTTGAGCCACAGCGCCACTTCCGGCTTTTTTCTTTTTGCTTATGTGGTGCTGAGGAATCGAACCCAGGACCTCAGGTATGCCAGGCAAGCACTCTACAACTGAGCCACCTTCCCAGCCTCTGGAACCTGAGTTTTGAGAATTCTAGACCGAATTGAAAAAAGAAAAAAAGATGAAAAACACTTGAAAATATTAATGAGAAGCCAAAAATTCCCCGGGAACAACATTCTTGGTATGACACATGGTTGCAGCCATAAGCTCTTTCAAGTTCATGGGTAATAGTAGCAGAGGTCAAGCTATACTTGGTGCAAATTTTTGTTATTTTTTTTGGTGTGCTTTCTGTTGATTGAAATTACTATGTTTTAATGTTAGTCTATTCTTCAAGCCGTATTTTAACTATATTATTTTAACTGCTAAGACTATTTTGGACACAAGGATATGAAAATCTCGAAGGACAAGAGGGTCAAACTGCTGCCATTAATCTGTGGAAGGATAGTGCAGTATTTAAATCACTGTCAGTTGTGAAATTCTTCCACAGAGACTGGTGTAGATCCTGATTTTAGAGTGAACATATATTTGTTATCTATGTCAACTATAAAGATATTGGAAAAATAAATATAACATACATGCCAAACATACTAGCGAAAATGATGAATTTATATTTTAAAAATGGAAATGGAATAACAATATAAAGGAGACAACAATAAAGCATACTTTGTTCTACATCTAACATAAGTCTTAGATAACAGATTAATAAATTTTCATATTAGAAAGTTTGGGGATGTAGACTTTCAAAAAAAGAAGATAGGTAGACAATAGCCAAAAGGAAATTATTCAGACCGTAGCAAATTAGAGACAAAAAATTCTATTTAAAGAATGAAATGTGAACAATCTCTTACGATCTTCTAGAAGTCACACAGTTTTAGATAAAAAATGAGTTTTAAAATGGACAGATGGGTGGTATCACATAAAGCAAAATGATTACTTTTTATTTCTGTTGGGTTTAGAATATACACACATATGTATATATATATATATAAATATATATAATTAAATATCATTACATCCTCTGAATAAATCTTTGTACAGATGATAATATGAAACACTGCTTTAAGAACTTAGAAAATCTCCTATATTTGTTGTAGGTTATGAATATTCAGAATTTGAATTTATATTGAACTTAAACTGTTTGACCATAATGCTTATGATCCCTTTATCACCTTCATTATGACAATATGGAGAAATCACAAGCTACTTTAAACATTTTTTAGAGAAATAGATTTAGATATTCCTGTAAACAATATGCCTGGAATGAGTTCAAAGACTGAGTACTTGTTGGGAAAAAAGACCAAAATATCCTTTCATAGGCTTATTCTTGTTATTGTCATTTTTATCGCAGATTCTGATATTATTAGTTTAATAACTAGGGACAAAAATATAGATATTCCATGTGTAACCTGGAACTTCTATAACAGGGAAAGAGACCTTCACTTCACTCTGCAGAGGATTTACAACAGAACGTTCAATATCTATTATGACTGTATTCTGAGAAATTCTTTAAAAAGAATCAGGAACCCTGCACCAGAATCAACTCCAAATGGATCAAAGACCTTGAACTCAAAGCAGACACTCTGAAAACATTACAGGATGGAATAGGAGAAACCTTAGGTCTCCTTGGCTCAGGCCGAAATTTTCTGAATAGAGACCCGGAAGCACAACAAATCAAAGAAAGGTTGGACAAATGGGATTGCATATGGTTGCAGAGCTTCTGCAGGGCAAATGACATAGCTAGCAAGATCAGTAGAAAGCCCACCGATTGGGAGAAGATCTTTACTAGCCATACAACGGACAAGGGTCTCATATCTAAAATATACTTGGAACTCAAAAAATTAAACCACCCAACAACAAATCCTCAAAGAAACAACTGCCCAATAAATAAGTGGGCGAAAGACTTAAAGAGAAGCTTCTCTGAAGAAGAAAGAAGGATGGCCAATAGACACATGAAGAAATGTTCAACATCCCTAGCCATAAAAGAAATGCAAATCAAAACAACATTGAGATATCACCTCACTCCAGTTAGAACAGCAAAAATCAAGAACTCTAACAACAACAGATGCTGGAGGGGATGTGGACAGAAAGGAACCTTACTTCATTGTTGGTGGGAATGTAAACTTGTTCAACCACTTTGGAAAGCAGTATGGAGGTTCCTCAAAAGACTTCACATAGATCTCCCCTATGACCCAGCAATCCCACTTTTGGGCATTTACCCAAATGTATACAAACAAGACCACACTAAAGCTACCAGCACAACTATGTTTATTGCAGCATTATTTACCATAGCTAAGATATGGAACCAACCCAGATGCCCCTCAGTAGATGAATGGATCAAGAAAATGTGGTATATATACACAATGGAATTCTATGCCTCCATCAGAAAGAATGACATTTCCCCATTTGTTAGGAAATGGAAAGGCTTGGAAAAAATTATATTAAGTGAAGTAAGCCAGGCCCAAAGATGCATAGGTCCCATGGTTTCCCTTATTTGCAATATCTAGTATAGGTATGAGTCAAGCAGAAAAGGTCAGATAATGTGATGTTAGGAAAATGAACCCTTAAATATGTATTTTAATGTTTTCGTTTCTTTCATGCATATGTTTCTAACGCATTTATAAGATTATTTCTTTGTTGCTTTGTATGTCCCTCCCCCACAGTGTAACCCCCGCTTTCACTATATTTGATGTCAGTATAACATGTGGAGGAGATGGGGGCAAACAAGTCGTTTAAGGATTCAGGTGGACCTGTTGCAACAATGAGAAGTACAAAATGTCATGTCAAAACCTGCTTTACAATGTGGGGGGGGGGAGGGGGGTATAATTGGGTGGGGGGAGGGGGAGGCTGGGAAGGGAGGTGAAGGGTAAACAAAGGAGGAGGCTGCAATGCTTGGTAAGAAATGTAGGCATTATCCTGCCCATGTAATTGTAGCCCCTCTGTACAGTATGTTCTCAAATAAAATAAAATAATATTAAAAAAAATAAAAAAATAAAAAGAATCAGGAAGATGTGCTAGATTCAGCACTATAAAGGGGAGTCTTGGGCTGGGATAGAGTCCCCTTTACTTTTGTATCTATGGTACTGCATGAGTTTAGATGAGTTCCTGAGTCAATGACCTCCCACTGCTACTATGTAGGAAAGGATGTCACACTCTTCATCTAAGTCCTTTACTGATGATGTCAGAATTCTGGACATTAATAGGCAGAATATTTTAAATCCACACAGCTAAGTCCATGCTGGATTCCAATACATGAGATTGCCATTGTTGAATTCTGGACATAATTTTAATGTTCTTCTTTCATTTGTTTGAACATATGCCTACTCAAGTACTATCTAATAAAAATAATACCCCTTTACTATGTGGATTCCCAAGGTCCATATTCTGAAACTGATTCTTCATTGCACTAGTGTTAGAAGATGAGGTTTGGAAGAAGTGATTGAATCTTAAGCGTAGAAACCTCATGAAGGGAATCAATGTCCTTAAGATGGGCTGAAGAGACGAGAGTTCTCCCCTTCAACCAAACCTAGATATGTCTTATTTCTGAGCTTCCCACTTTCTAGAATTATGAAAAGTATATTTCTATCGTAATTTGCTAAAGCATCATGAATTGCCTGAGATACAACTGTATCTTGGATACATGTGTATCTTGGAAAGGAAGAAAAGAAAAAAGAAAAAAAGGAAGGAAAGAAGGAAGAAATGGAGGGATGGAGAAAGGCAGGAAGAGAGAGAGGGGGAAGGGAAGGAGGGAAGGAGAGAAGAGAAGAGAAAAACAAAATTTGGTTTATGATAGAGAAAAGACTACAGCTTACTTCTAGCTTATCTATTGGGTGCTCTTGAAAAAACTACCAATCTGAGTTAGCCCATATAATAAACAGGGAATATAATAGTACCTGACTCTTGGAAAAATGTATGGTTTGATTGTATTATTATTATTATTATTACTATCATTATCATTGTATTATTTGTTTACCTGGAATGATCTATTGGAAATAAGAGTGGTGGCCATACCTATTCCCCTTCAGAGACCCCTGATTATGCTATTACTTTTTCCTTATGCAGTTATACTTCCTTTCTCACCTGTATGATTCAATTCACATGACCTCTTTCTCAACCCAAAGTCATAAGATAGCAAAACAGTGTAATTTTTATTTTATCAGGACCATTCACAAATAAAAGAAAGATGGAAATGGATTATACTTAGATAAAAAGGAAAAGTTTAATAAAATTCAGAATTCTTCAGTGTGAGATTCTCATGAAAGGTAGAAACATCATTAAAAGGATAACGTTCTTATAATTAGCCAGAAATAAATTCTCAAATGATCCAGAAAGCCACTTTTAAAAGAAAATTAGGGGCTAGGTGCTAGTAGTTCATGGCTCAGGAGGCTGAGATCTGATGGCAATCTGGGCCAGAAAGTCAGTGAGACTTTTATCTCTAATTAATCATCAAAAAGGCATGGTAGAGTGTTAGCCTTGAGCAAAAAAGGTCAAGTGCTAGGACTGGCAAGAAAGGCAGAGGGATGATTGTTATGAATTTAATTGTGAGAAGTGCCATTTTTCACATAAAATATGACAAGAAACATAGGATGAACCTCAAGATATAAGAATATATATCTCTATCTATCTATCTATCTATCTATCTATCTATCTATCTATCTATCTATCTATCTATATTATGCTAGGTAATTTCTCATAAGCTAGTTGGCTAGTGATGACATGTAATATTTAAATCAATTTAGGGAAGAAATATATGGAATTAAGAAAACTCAGAAAATTCATGTTAACCTATTGTGCTTTCTTGAAAACAGATTTACCACCACTATTACATTTATTATTCATGTTAACCTATTGTGCTTTCTTGAAAACAGATTTACCACCACTATTACATTTATTATTCTAAAATATAAATGTTAATTTAAGAAAGCTGGTTCCAGAGAGACAATTTTAATTCAGTGTTATATGTGTATCCAAATTCTACACATATCATATTTGACTATAGGAAAAATTAACAAGAAAGGAAGAAGTGTAAGGTAAGCACTGTCCGGGTAAAGGGAGAAAATAACTTTTATGTGTGATATGTTACCTATTTTAATTTTGTAAGAAAGTAGAAAAAACACTTTTCTAACAGGAATATCCTATTCAAAAATAGAAACATTTAAAATAGGAAAAAAATCTAACATATGGTCAATATCTCAGTCAATACTTCTTTGGCAGCTTTTCTTTCCTTTTTATAAAGCTGAGAAAATAACTTTTTATTCAAGCTTAACTACATACAAGCAGTGTTCATGAAAATTAAAATGTAAGATTCTCTTATTTACAACACAGTTTTTGATGGAGAACTTTTGTTGTCATGGTAGGGCCTTGTTGTCTCTGGAGTATGGCATCTGAGTATTTCAAGGTAAATTAACTGTGTGCTCTCCTACTTCCCACTTAAATTGGAGAATGCCTTGAAATTTGCAGATCACATAACAAATGGCCAATGTTTCTCTTCTTTCTTACATGCTAGGCACATATGTGGTATTGGCCTAATGTGGGTAGACCATCTGTCACTAAGCTTTGGAGACACAAGAGAGAAGAAGACTCAAGATTCTGCTTTCAAAAGACATACTTGTGACAAAGACAAAGAGATGAAGGGGCAATTGTTGCAATGAATGAAAAGCAGGAAAATTCCTAAGAGGAGAAGGAACAAGCAAAGTAGTACAGGAGAAAAAGTTGGGAGTAATATTTCAATAAAAATTCCTATTTTTTAACCATCTGAACAATTTCAGTCAGGACTCTAAACTGATTACATCTTTTGATTAGCAAATTAATCCCTTTTTTATAGTTCCAGAGATTATTTTTAACAAGTCAACAGACCTGAGACTATAAAATAAAATGAATCCAGGATACCTTAGAAGATGTAGGTCAGCACTTTTCAAAGAGTGATAGAATTGCATTCTTCAAACAGTTTTCATTCACATATATTCTATGAGAATTAAAAAATAGATAGCTTTCATATATTTTTCATGCTGACTTCTAAAATAATTTTCATAAATGTAACCAGCATCATCAAAGATCCATTTTAACTACAGAAGTACAATGTGTTTGTATGTTTGAAAGTACTTTTGGTGTAGTTTTCCATCCATCTCATTTGGGGGGGAGGGTTGAAAATAGCTTTAAGGTTGGGATTCATATTTGAATTATAACTAAAATTGAGCTAACCCATACAACCTTAGCATAAAGCTAGTGAAATCTCAATCAACCAAAAATCCAGGTGTTGGGAATCAGGTTTTCTAAGCTATCTGAAAGATTTTGTTCTAGGCTAGCCAAGGGGAAACACCTCTCTTAGAAAATAACTAAAGTGTATGGCAGAGTCGGGGCCGGGGGCGGGGAGGGGGGAAGAGGGGGGATAATTCAAACTCCAGTCTTTCTCATCTCTCGAAAGAATGGCAGGTGATGTGGTTGAAGTGATAGTGCACCTGCCTTTCGATAGTGAAGCTCTAAGTTCAAATCCCAGAATCCCCAACCAAAAGAAACCTAAAATACATGTTCATACAAATATATCAAAATATGCGGACTTTAACTTACAAATATACTTCTACTACCATTGGAGGAAAAATAACATGTAATGCCATGCTACACTATCAAAAATTATTTCCTGTAAACAGCAGACTATTGCATTAAGTCTATCTTAAATTTTATCAAAGCCCTGATAGTAAAAATCGTCTATACTGAAGAAGTGACTGATATTCAAGAGTCACTCAGTATTTTAAAAAAAACAAGAACAATTTCAATGTGTCCAGTGCTCTGCCAGAGTTTTCACTTTGACGTAATATAGCAATAATATGATTAAGTTTGCTAAGTACAGTCTTTTCTTCTCTCATATAGAGGTAAAAGAGTGATTATGAAGACTGAGAAAAGACAACTTAAATCCCATCAGCTCTTTCTTGAGAAGATCAATTTTAGTAAAGTGTACACAGGCAGGCTGAAGATAATAGCATTGTTTTTTTCACAACTATGTGCCTACACATTCCCTTGTTAACAGTTGCTTCTTTAAAGCAACAAAACCATCAAAATTAAACAACCAATCCTTTAAACAAAAGGCCTATCTTATTTATTAGGCAAGTATGTGTGGAAATGCTGCTTTTGCTTTCCTCCTTATGAGAATTGCAGTATTCCGGGTATGCTGGTAGCATGTGGATATTCCCTGATAATAAAGATGCTTCTTTTCTTGAACCCAGGATTTCTAAGTTCTATTTGAACCCCCAAATATGATTCATTGTGATACTGTTTGAAAACCTACAGAATGCAACATTCCATTGGGACATGTTTTTAACACTATGCTAGCTAGATGGTTTTACTAAAAGACATGAATGCATGTGTATGTATGTACATGTATATCATATACATGTGTGTGTACATGTGAGTAAATGTTCATACAGAATTTTGAGAAAATGATGGCCTCTGATAATAAGAATTTGATGACATGCATTTTTGAAGTCATAGAAAAATATAATGTAAGTAATGGGATCTGAGAGAGTAGACAGGGACCTGGGAAATGAGCAGGATGTTTAAATACTCAGAAAAGAGGCTAGTTGAAGAACTATGGGAGAGGGAGAGGACTTAGTGTCAGCACCAGTTATTATGTAAGAGCCTTTGACAAGATGATCTAACAAGGAGAATATTTCATACATATTCAACAGAGAAGCTACCGACGATAATAATATGCCCTTTCTTCATCAAACTGGGGGTAGAAAGGAAGTCTAGACAGAACAGTACTGAATCCCCAGAGCTCAAGGGAGGTAAGAAAATTCCTGCAGCCTTGAATGATACTAGCTGGAAAAATATGATTATTTGGAATGAAGAAGAGCATAGCATAGCCTAAAGTACAAGGTCATTTAGGCAAGTGACCTATCTAGTGAGAACTACAAGGTCTAGATGAGAGAAATGAATTCTTTAAATTAATAGGCAAGCTAAATTTAGTTGTGAAGAATTTATTTTGTGGTTATTACTGTTGTACACACAGCTTCTCTTAAAGATTCTCCAACACTGTAATCAACCTTGGTGTGTTTACTGCAGCCCATAGGAAGGAGAAATGCAGAAGTGAGAGAGGATGGCCAAACACTAAGAAGGAGGTAAGGTCTCCACTGAGTCCCTAGGTAGAAAAATAGTCACCAAACCACCCAGCAGATATCAGGCTCTGTCTAGAGCTCATCTATCTTAAAGGTATTTCTTTTTTATAACAAAAGTATATTGAGTACGATATAGTTATCTGTTATATCCTTTGAAAATGGAAAAATGGTGTCAAGAAAAAGCCAGATAAATCAGGAGATGAAATTATAGCTTAGTTCATGTCACCAAAAACAACATGGGCAATATTCTTTTAGAAGTATTTGTTTCTGAAAGCATTGCTTTACTGTGTGTTTTCTATTCTTGGCACATAGAGCATCATGTTTAAATTTTAGAAACTTTATAGGAAACACTGAAAAACATGAATAAAAGAGAAAAATAAAAGGTATTGCATAGAAAATACCCACAGTGAATAAATATAAAAATTTTAAAGTTTGTCTTAAATGGAACCTGTAATATTTGCATAGCATCTTTTTTGGGTTCTTCTGAACATTCATTTGATTAAAATGGATTGGGTCTGAACAAATAATAATCTGTGAATGAAACCAGAAGGTCCTAAATCAACCTCTCAAAAAATTTTAAGTTTTCAAGGCTCCTTTTGTACAAAGTCCTATGGTCATTCCAGAGAGTCAATAAAACATGCGAATACCAGCAATGATTTAAATGTGAAATTTAACAGATTATATTTAGCTTTAATATTGGTTACTATGACAACCAATAGACTATTTAAAGTTGTTAGCATTCTAGCTTACAATGTTAATAATATAGACAAGAATGGCATTAAGTTGAAGAAAAGAAAATTACTTTAATGTCATATCACATAGCATTGACAATGTAAGTTGGAAAGGCTTAGGAGGGTTTGGAGACCTTAGAAAACATCATTAAAAGGACAAAACAATCTGCAATTATAAATACCCTTATTTATACAGCATCAAGTTTCAACTTTTTAACATTCTAAAATTGGTATTTAAAGCAGAAAAAATAGAAAATCAAATTAGAATGAAACCACTGATATATAGCCAAAATCTGCAACAAGTACAGAATCACCCTCTGTACACCTAGCCCCTTTTCATCTTCAGCAAGTGGTCAAGGAACTGAAGGCATGGCTCAAGTGGCATATTGCTACTTTGAGTGAATAAGCTATATGAGAGTGCAAGGCCCCATTTAAAGCCCCAATACCAACACAAACAAAATAAAGAAAGCAAAAGGGAGACAGAGAGATGGAGGGAGGGAGGGAGGATTAGAGGGAGAGAAGGAGGGAGGGAGGGGGAAGGAAGGAAGGAAGGAAGGAAGGAAGGAAGGAAGGAAGGAAGGAAGGAAGGAAGGAAGAAAGAAGGATGGATGGATGGATCAAGGGTGAGATGCTAAATTAGACCTAAGTTATATAGAAGATAATTAACGAGGGAAAAGTCAGTGCTGCAACAAGGGAGTAAAGATCAAGCCTCTTAAACAACTGTCTGCAAGATTCCTCTGCTAAAAACAGCAGAAAATTATATATCATAAGATGTTAAAACAGATGGCCTAAGTCACAATGCTGGAACACAGAGGTATGAAGACTAGAACTAAAATAGTCCCAGTAAAATACTGTCATTAACAAGGTGCCAAGAGCAGCAGCAAAAAATACCTTTGAAATGAAATCTCACTTTCACAACACTTTTCCTTCTTACACTTGATGTTATTTTCTGAATTACTTTTAGGCTGTTGTGTAGGTTCAAACATCCGCTGCTTGCTACATTCAGATGACAGCAACAACTACCTCTCCTTCAAGGAGGGCTGCTTGTCTTAGGAATGAACTAACCCAGCAGTGTAAGTGTGCTACTCTTCATATTCTTGAAGAGAAGCTTTTTTTTTTTTAACAAATTAAACAAGAAGACTGCAGTGTTCACTGGGCTTTTGAATCAGTCATGGGAAAAGGGGCACTCATTAAGTCTTTTGACACTGAAATGTTGCTGGAGTGACCTTAAGATTATTAAAGGATGTCAGGAAATCGATTGCAGAACATGGACACACACACAGTGGTGGGTGAGCACGAAGAGCTGTGATTATTCACAGACATTTCATCTACAAAAGCAGCAAAGCCCAAGCTGATCAGAGCAGGGATACTTGAAGGACTTTCTGAAATCAAAAGTAGCAGACCAGAGAGAATAAACAAATTCACCTCTTGTTCTCCTGTGCTTGCTAATGCTTGTGCCTTCATTTGTTTGTGAATTATACTTAGGGTATACACTGTGGGAAAGAGGTATCACATAATGATAAAGGCATGGCATCTTGAACTAGCTTTGAGTTTCAGGCCCCTCATTCCACATAATTTAACATGACTAGTCTAGGTCATTTTTGTGTGTGTGTGTGTATATGTGTGTGTGTGTGTGTTATTGAGGCTCAATTTCAAACATGTTTAAAGCCTTTGCAGCAGTAATAGTTGCGGATTCTGTTCTATAAACTATTTTTATAATTAAGTATTATATGCATTTTGAAATATTCATAAAATAGAAATATGACAAAAGCAAGCACAAATGTTATTTCTTACATTTCTTTCCCTGGGCCAAGATTGGTATTTTTTTTAACAATACCAGTTAGTTCCTAATTTGTAAAGTTTCAGTAAAGTTTTGGTCTCCTCTCCATTTTAAAGTCACTTATTTCCTGCTTGTTGCTTTTTATTCCCTACTTCCTCAGATGAGTCATTCTTTAGCATGTAGTTAGAATAATCTTTCTAAAATTAAATTCTGATTCTGTTAATATCTTAATTACAATATTTCATAAAAGTTCACCCCAAAGTCCTTAACAGGATTTCCACAGAGGACTCAGGCTCTGCTCCTTATGAATCACTTCAGTCTCTGAAATTACAAATTCCGCTCTACTGACCAACTTCGTTTTCTCTGAAAGTTCAAGCACACACCACCTGGCTCTACCTGAGGTTCTAACCTTCCCCTACTCTTCTCCAGCTCTTCTATTTATTTTGGTCAAATATTCAACTCGAAAATTGTTATGTCACTGAATTGTTAAGTCACTAGGATATTTTTTTTGTAGATAGATTTTTATATGATTTTTATTGTAAAAATACTGAACAGAGGGGTTATAGTTACATGAGCAAGGTAATGAGTACATTTCCTATCAAGCATTGTTACCTTCTTCTTTGTTTATCCCCTAAGGTCCCTTCCCTCCCACCTCCACAACGACAATTTCCCCCCACCCCCCAGCCTCCTCCTGCCCCTGCTGCCTAAAGTATAAAGTTTGTATTTCAACATAGTGTCTTAGATATCTTTTTGGTGGGTACATTTTTATTGTAAAAATGCTGTACAGAGGGATTACAGTTACATGAGCAAGGTAATGAGTACATTTCCTATTGAACATTGTTGCAATTTAAAAATTCCACCTGGAAAAAATAATCTCTTATTGATTTGTTAATAAAGATTTTTACTGTTCGAGTGTATTTGTCATCAACTCTATTTTGTGCTAATACTTTTAATATTATTAGTAATTATAAATAGCAATGTGCTTGAATAAGATTAATCTATTTAATATGTCAAAAGTCTACTTTCTTGGTGCTTAGCACAGGGGTTAAATTATTGTGGTTTAATGAAGAAACAGTCTATGAAATTATTGAGCCACCTTCTTTCTGTCCTTCTGTTGAGTTTTAAATACTAAATAAATTGATTCATTTTTGTTCATGTGGTACCAAGGAATCAAAACTAGAACCTCATGCTAGGCAAGCTTTCTACTACTAAGCTACCTTTAAACATTACTGTATAATGAGCTTTAAACATTAGTGTGTATGTGTCTGTTTAGAGATCTCACACATGTGATAAAGACTGTATTACTGATGTGGCCTCTAAAATATTTTATTATGTTTTGATATATTGGCAACTCCATCAAAAGGAATTTAAAATTTTATTTATAAGGGAATGAAATTAAAAGAACAATGGTGGGAATATTTTGAATATTTGAAGACAAAACGTCAGGACTTTACCAAAAGGAGAAATCAGAAGGTTTCATCCTGAAACTGTGTAATCAATGACAGAGCAAATGAAAGTGGTATAGCCAAGAATTTGGTGGTACAGAATCACAGGAAGGTTATGATATACGTAACACAGAGGTAGTCAGTCATGTAGACAGAATTCTGGGTTTTGGCAGAGACCCCTTGGTATTTGGTAGCTTTTTAATCTGTGGAGAGATCAGGTCAGTCCTACAGACCAGCTGTTGAACACTTTCTGAACTGTAGGAAACTCCACTTGTTTCTATGGGAAGTGCTCTCAAAGCTAACAAACACGGACAGCTTGTGCAGATGGAGACACAATAGAAGAATGTGTCACACTTTGGCTTCCAAATGTGTGGTCTCTGTAGAAACACTTACACCTGTGGCGCAGGACTTACAGAGAGGACTAACTGGCCAGGTGAGTGTCTGAAAAGAGCTGTGTGACGCTGCAAAGACAGCATCCACGTCCCATTCAAGCACACTTCTTTGCCATCATTGACAGCTGTTCTTGATTATTCATTGGACATTCTGGCCATCACTAAGAAAGCTTGCAATTGATAATGAGGGTTTTAGCATGCTTTTCCTTCACAATAATGCTCAAATCCCTGGATGGATGAGAGAAACACTCAAGTCCTCTCTCTCCATGTTATAACATTCAGATATCTACCTGGAACACACTGAAGTACCTACAGAATGGAATGCTAACATATTCCTTACAAATCTGCCATGACCTTTGACCTGATTTTTCCTGTGCATTCAATGTCTGGTGTGGGAAGACAAGATGTCTTTCTCCCTTTCCAACACTAACACTAAAGAAATAAAATACGTTTGTAACAATGGAGAAATAATGCAACCAATTCCAAATTGAATGAAATGCATTAGAAATGATCACAAATTCTGGTGGTGGAGGACAATACAGATTTGGGCATCTTTGGTACTTTTTCAGTAGAAGCCAAACAAAGACATAAATTTCACTTGGTTCTGCCAACTCACATGACTCTTTGGCAGCTACCCATTCCAAGGAGGGGTTTTAAGACACATCAAAGAGTGTCAACATAGTGCTGTAGGTTAAGCTAGAATTGGTTCTGGAGAGTATCCTGTAAGTATCCTGTAAGAGTATCCTGTAAGATTTTTCTCTACATCTATGGATTCTGTGGAAGCATTTTAAAATCTCTTCTATTCTCCTCTCTTCTTTTTCTCCTTTTACCTCCCAGTTCCCCTCCCCTTCTCTCCGCTCCCCTTTTCTTCTCCTCTACTCCATTACTCTTCCCTCCCTCTCTTCCCCATCTCCTCTCCCTCTTAGTTCCCCTCACCTTCCTTCTCCTCTTCCCTCCTACCTTCTCCTCCCTCCCTCCCTCCCTCACTCTCTCCCTCCCTCTGTCCCTCTTTTCCTTTTTCTTTTTTCCTTTACCTTTTTTAAACCAGTAATGATCAAATTGAATCGTCTGTTGCCTCCCACAGATTGGTAGCAAATAAAATCTTTGTATCATTTTGGATAGATATCCTTACTCACATAAACCCAGTGAGGGGTTCATGTTCTTAATACATTTTTTTTAGATTATAAAGTTTTCAAAGTGCTTTGAAGCCAGGCTCACCACTGTGTACAAAGATAAATTAAGAAAGCAAACGGCCTTCTAGGTCAAGAAAATGTGCAATGGAAGGAGAGCTTGAAATCTAGGATAATTTAGGCTAGGATAATATATGATCCCATGCTCTAATCCTTTAGAGCACTGCCTACTTCGGTCTGTTGAAGGACTACCTGAATCTTTGAACATACATTTTCTTTGTGTTATCTGTACTGGCACTTTTGGGGCTGTTTTCACAAAGAAGCTTAGCTTCTTACAGCTAACCTACACCAAAAAGACAGATGAAATACAGTCTGGACAAGCACCAATGTGTTTTCCCAGTGCAACCCATTACATCAACTAGCATTTCCCTATGGTTGTGATTATAACATTATGACTTGATTACTAACTATTATTGCCACAGTTGGAAAAGTGAAAGCGCAGCATGTGGCTATTTCCATTAAAAGAACATGAAAGTCTCTAACAAGCTTTGAGGCTGCCTGGCTGCCATGAGCTTGAACTGGCAAGTGCATAAGGACCTCCTTAGGATGCTGTTTGAAGGAGCGCCATAACTTACATCATTATTTCATTTAGTTTCTACTGCACCATGGATATTTCCATTAAGCAATATTAGACTCTTAAACATAATATTGAGGTTATTTGTGCTCTAAAGAGAGCAGAACAATTTTTCCCTACTCATTTTTCCAGAGTAGCAGAATTTACTGTGGTAAGTTTTGAAACCCTAATTTTTCTTCACAGGTGAGAGTCCTTCCACAAGACAAGACAATGCCATCACGTTGTGTAGCACAGATGAGAAGAAAAGCATTCATGACAGTAATAGGGGCAAGGTTGCTCTGAAAAAATATAAGATATAAAAATATTCATGCCTGTAATGTTAGACAGTCAGAAGGCTGAGATCCAAGGTATGTGTTTCTAAGCCAGCCTATGCAGAGAAGTCCATGAGATTCTTATTTTTAATTACCTATGAAAAAGTCTTCTACCAAAAAGTTGTGTTTCAAGTGTGGTGGAGTGCTAACCCTTGAGTGAAAAAGCTCAGGGACCATACACAGGGTTCAAGCCCTAGAACAAGCGAACATAAAAGTAAATTTTTTAAAATAGCATATACATTTGATGCATATGGCTTAATGCTAATGGAGGAAAAGAATGAAAATACAATTCATATCTATTCTTGGCTGAAGTGTCCTCGACTAGGAAGTAAGATATGTCCGTAGGTAAAAATCTAGTGGTAGGAAAACACTAATATACTTGACTATTATATAGACAGATGGGTATCACTACAAGAAAACTCCAGCTACAATAAGCCAGCCTGCTTTGTGGATCTAGTCCGTATGATTTTGATGAAGCATGGTTAGAAAAATTATCACTAAAAATATCAAAATAATATTCAAAACCAAAAGTTTTCAGTTTCCACTGGCACTGTGCAACTCGATTGAGGTAGAGAGAGTCATTAGGAGAAAAATGAATCAGGCATCCACAACATATCACTGAACTTTGTACATCCTGAGCATTTGCAGCTTGTCCACATGGTCTTCTTGACACCATATACTCCTAATAACAACAGCTCAATGTACATTTTTAGTTTTGCATGGGAGAGACTGAGCTTAAATATGTCCATTTTAGAAACAGCACAGTGTCAGTGTGAGATGGTTATGTCTCCAGAGTAATTAATGTATTTCAGGAAGACACATTCCTTGACTTGATTTCAGAAGCAGCTAATTCATTTACTGTTCGGATTTCCTCTATGGTCATCTTGTATAGAAAAGCTTAACATGACAAAAGCTGTTCTTAGATGTTTTCTTCATGTTAAAAAAAAATTACTCTTCTGGCTTATTTGGCCATTGATCTTTCTGCGTAGGAAGCCTAACTTTTATGGTGGGGTCATTTGCTCTGCTGTGAGTACAAAATTTCCTAGCTTCACTATCTGAGAGAAGTAAAAACAACTCCAAACATTGCTCTCTCTACCTGAAATTCCTCTTTTCCTCCTTGGCTGCTCTACCTTTGTTTCTTTCAGAACAATCATTGTTTTAATACAAGCAATATCATCTCTCCTGAATTCCTTCATCCCTTTCATCTTTAATCTTTGAAACACATTAAGTTGAAAATTCTGTCTCATTGCCTACCAACTAATTTTGAAAATAAAATTGAGCCCCAAACTGAAGAAATTATAAGCTACTCTTTGATTTACTCCCCAAGGGTTGATGTATGGATTCTTCAAAATAAAAAAAAAAAATGTATTACATGATAAAGCCCAAAATGTGGTCACAGGTCTCTTTTGCAAAGGGTACCTCTATAGCAAGTGTTGGCCGGTCTGTAGAACCTAGGAGACTACACAATTCTGACTTGAAATGATCCTGGGAGGACTGTTCTATAAAAGTCATCAAACGCCAGGCACATGCCACATTTATCTCCTAGTCCTGTGGTGGACTTGACATTCTTAGACTTGAATAAATCCCCTAAACTGAGGAGAGCAGTATTTGTTAGGAACTCCATTAATGTTAGGAAATAGCTGAAGTAACTTAACTTTAAATTATTAATACAAGTTTTCCTTAAAGAGCTGAGTGTGGTGACAATTGCCTATAGTGCCAGCTACTTGGAAGACAGAAAGATTGTGACTTTTGAGACTACTCTGGACTATTTAGGGGAAACTTGACTCAAATGAAACTGCTTTTAAATGGTTTTGCAACAGTCAAATATCAATTTCTTATCTTCTTTTGGATTTCTAAAATAATTTTCTTTCTTAAGTTCTGTGTGACCAACTCTTGAAGACATCGTTTGAATCAATGACTTTACTCTTGGAAATTGTAATATGTTGGAAGTCTTTCAGTATTTATAGCTGACTATTTGATATATACAATTTTTTATATGCCAGATATTCAAGAATAGCAATTACTTGTTGTTCTTTAGTAATGATCACTTCAGTTAAGCACACTCAACTTTCAAAAAGTCAAACAAGCTTGGTGTGGGTGCACATACCTATAACCCCAGCATTAAGAAGGGTGAAACAAGACTGAGACTTCTAGGCTGATCTGGGCAATGTAGTGATAATCTGTCTCACACACAAGAAAATGTCAAACAAAATGTTTAGTACCGCTTCCTTCAGGAAATGTAAACAAAACATTCAACAGATGACAAAATATTAAAATAAATATGAAGAGACAAAGGGAAGAAGAATGGGAAAGAAGACCCCCTAATGAAAAGATAAGAATTATTCAAGTCATTTCACCTCGCCAGCCCTGGAGGGAGGAACCACATGATCTATATTGCATAGATGAAGAAATTGAAGACAAAGCTAAATGTCTTCCTGACAGTCCCACTATAAATGTGGAACAAAGCTATATTTCATATCCAAGTTGGTGACTCCAAAACTAAGGAGAAACAGCACAACAGAAATAAGAGCTTGAGACAGAAACCCAGAAAAGAAAAAGGAGAAAAGGGGCTGGGAAGGTAGCTCAGTGGTAGAGCGCTTGCCTTGCATGCATGAGGCCCTGGGTTCGATTCCTCAGCACCACATAAGCAAAAAGAAAAAAGCCGGAAGTGGCGCTGTGGCTCAAGTGGTAGAGTGCTAGCCTTGAGCTGAAGAGCTGAGGGACAGCGCCCAGGCCCAGAGTTCAGGCCCCACAACCGACCCCCCCCCAAAAAAAAGGAAAAGGAAAAAAGAAGAAGGGAAGGAAAGAGTCTTTTCTTTCCTTCTCTCTGCGGGGAAGACAATTGCTTCTCAACCACAAGACCACAGGCAGGGATTTAAGCAATGCCCAGCTACATGATATACCACGGGTTTCTCTAGGAATCCTTGGTGGGGGGGGGGATTTGGGTGGGGGACAGGAGGGGTGGGGGAGGCTGGGAAGGGATGTGAAGGGTAAATAAAGGAGGAGGCTGCAATGCTTGATAAGAAATGTACTCATTATCTTGCCCATGTAATTGTAACCCCTCTGTACAGTATGTTCACAAAAAATAAAAATTTAAATTAAAAAAAAAAGATTTCACTATAATGTTAACTTTCTATTTTATTTTTTCAAGGCAAGTAATTGCAAAAATTGACCCTAGCTATCACTGATAATACATTGTATGCAAGTCATTCCTCATTAGAATTCATCACTCTTGTGACCACTAAGCTAATTTACTAGTGCTTTCTATTTAAGCATTTTATAAGACAACATGTATAAGAGGAGAAAGTACCAGTACTTGCTAGCCAGTATCAGAATGTTCCATTAAACTAGTTCAGCTCATGGCAATCAGTATAGGAAAACAATTCTTCATATATGAGATTTGTAGGGTTACTTCCACCTACCTATAGCAGAGATTTTTATTCTGAAGTGTTCTCATTTTATTCTAAAAGACAGTCTTTGGAGGTATCTCAGGGGACTAAGCTAGCTAAATATTGGATTTCTGATCCCTTCTCAGTCCTTAGTAAGCCAAACAATTCCTTGTTTATGTAATTTAGATACTAGATTTTGTATAAAAATTTTATCTTGAGTTCTATTTTTTAAAAATTCCTTAAAAATGAAAGAATATGATTTTTATTTTCTCAAACTAATTTTGAATATTTATATTTGTCACAGAAAGCTTCAGATTTCAACTTAATTTCAAATTACATGCTTATATCACTAATATAAATAGGGTGAAAACAGCATTTTTGGATATTTGAATAATAAGGTTTTGTCAGTTCCTTCCATCTTCATACAATTATATTGAAGCAAAGAGAAGTTATAGTCTGTTATTAATGTACAAAATGTTTAATGGTGCTGTAAAAGAAGATAAAATAATCACATGCGAAGTTTTGATTGATAAGATTTATATAATCCCCAAAATGAATCTGATCTGACTTGTCCTTTATCAAATCCTACTAATGACTAAATACTTTTTACCTCTTTCACTATGAAAATATTGGTCTGCTTTCATAACTTACTTTTATTATCTATCCATTTAAGGGTACATGTTTCTCTCATTTTAAAATCACAGGGAATTTCTAACATCTGTCCAAAATTCCTTTCCATATTATAAAAATTTGAAGTAATATAGAAAGGCTATTTGAAAGTAAAAATACCATAATCTTGCTACAAAATTAAGCTAGATTCTTGCTAACATAAAAATAAACAATTTTTCTCTGCTCATAACGAACATTTAGGTTAGTCATAAAATATATACAGCAATGAGGGAAGAGGTGATACTGTTCAAAAAGAAATGTACTCATAACCTGACATGTAACTGTAACCCTTCTGTACATCATCTTTACAATAAAATAAACACATAAGTAACTAAAGCTATTCAATGAAAAGTAAATTAGCACTAATTGAAGTGTCACTGAGCTATTCTTAGAGGTTGCAGTTAAACTTAGAGCTTTTTAAAGCAACCAGCTTCATGCAGATACTGTTAAGATAATTCCACAAACTTCAAAACCCATAGATCTAGGGTTTACCATTAAATGTTTATTATTTTCCCATAGTTGTCCAACCATTATCAAAATCAATTTTTTTGTCAGTGAACAAAATCCTCATTGCTTAATTATCTGATGCATGTATTCAAGTTCTAGTATCTAAGTTGTGTAAAAAAACAAAACAGTTGATCTGCTTATTAGTTCACCTGGACCACAATTCTCCATGTTTAACACTGCCATGCTGGTGAGATGGTAGGCATGTGTCAGCATGCTCAGTTTCTTCCACTGAGATAGGAATCTCATAATCTTTTCTGCCACACCTGGACTGGAATTATGATCCACCTGATTTCAGCTTCCTTTAGAGCTGGCTGACACCAATTTGTCCACTAATATTTGAGATATAGTCTTCAGTAAACTTGCCTAATTTCGTTTGAATTTCTTGTGGTCCTTAAATTATTTTATGTTTAACCTTTTTGAGTAATGATCATACTATGAATAACTGCACCATTTACATTTCCACTGGCAATGGAAGAGCATTCCAATTTCATCACCCATATTTGTTAATGACTTTGTTTTTGGTCACAGCCACATTAGTCATTGAAGGTGGTATCTTGTGATACCACCGTGCCTTTTCCTAATGATTGAATATATCGTTTCATGTGTCCCGTGGCTATTTGTAAGTATTTTGAGAAAAATGTCTATTTAGGTATTTGTACTATGATTTTTGGTAGGTCTAGATTTGAACTCAGGACCTTGTGCTTTCTAGGCAGGTACTCTTCTGTGAAGCCACACCTCTAATCCTGTTTCATTGCCAGTAATTTTTAAGACATGTTCCCAATTCCTCTCTGTGAGTGCACATGGATCACTATCCACCTATTTTATGTTTCCAGTAGTTACTAAGATTGTAGGTAAGACCATCTTTCCACTGTTGAGCTTGAATCTCGTACACTTTCTCCCTGAGACTGTCCTGAAGCCATGATCCTCTACCTGCATTGCTCAGGAAGATAGGCACTTGCCACAGTGACCAATTATAGGTAGAAAAAGAATCTTAAGAACTTTATTTTACCTATGCTGGACTTGTTATCCTCCTTTTCTTAGCCTCTCAAATAGCTAGAATGACAAGCATAAGCCACTAGGGCCTGCTATATTATCCATTTCTAAATTGCATCATATTTTTTAATACTGAGCTATAAGAGTTCTGTACACTGAATAAAGATTCTTTCTCAGAGATGTGACATGCAAATATTTTCTCCCATTCTGTGAGCTTCTGTTTCACTTTCTGGACTATTATTATTACAACACAGATATCTAATTTTGGTATAGCATAAGTTGTCTACTTATTTTGTTCAGGATGTTGTTTATGCTTTTTATGTGGGATGGTACACCAGTTCTGAGGCTTGAACTCAAGGCCTAGACACCTGGGGTTTCTTTTTCTTTTTCTCAAGGCTAGTACTCTACGATTTAAGGCACAGCTCCAATTCTGGTGTGTGTGTGTGTGTGTGTGTGTGTGTGTGTGTGTGTGTGTGTGTGTGTGTGTGTGTGTGTGTCTGTGTGTCTGTGTGTGTGTGTGTGTGTGTGTGTGTGTGTGTGTGTGTGTGTGTGTGTGGTTCATTAGAGATAAGAGCCTCACAGACTTTCTTGCGCAGGCTGGCTTTGAACCACAATCCTCAGATCTCATCCTCCCAAGTAGCAAAGATTGTAGGCATGAGCCACTGGCATCCAGCTGCTTGTTATGCTTTTGGTATTGTATTAACAAACATCTGAACTATAACTTAGAGAATAGTGGCTAGTTCTATCTAGAGGAAACAGAATGAGCAATGACATAGAATTAAGTTGAAGTATGAATTCCTCTTCCTCTTTTTCTTTTTAGTACATAGTAGATTCTACAGAACAAAACCTAGTAAATTTAACATATCATCATGTTGGATTTGTAATGCATAACACAATTTCCTAATGGATATTATGAACACTGGCCTATCCTATTGCATATAGTTAGGTCAACTGGAAGAGAATATATGTTGAAAGTCTTGGTTATTGTAAATATTTAGCAAATATCTATATTCATATATATATATATATATGAGATTTATGCTCTATGTTGCCTTGATGCAATATCCAATTAATGCATCAAAACCCTTATCCTGAATTTTAAGATAGATCTAAAGACTTTCAAGTTTACTTCAAGTGATTTCTCTTATGCTGAATATTCTTAGTAAAAATGGCAGAATAAAAAATAAATTGCGATACTATTGCTAACTAGAGCATTCATATGAATGCCTTTTATGGTAGACAAATTTCAGTTCCAGTATTGTTTTTGTTAAAGTTTAGCATAGTGAATTGAATGGACAAAGGACTCTGTCATCTGATCTCACAGCTGAGAAACATGGCACTTTACCGAACAGCCTGGCTACTACAAGTGTGGAGGCCCCTGAGTGTGAATGCAGCATCCTCTCTCGCTCTGCAGTCTGACCCATCCCTTACCCTCTCTACACCACTGTTGACCCATCTGAGAAAATCAGGCTTGACTAGATAATCTCTCTAACAAGTACTCTCAGGAGAACTGGCTGAACAAAATCTAAAGGTGAAGCAAGGGCAAATACTCAAGACAGGGTGGACAGAGAAGTAGCTTTTTATCTATCAGGTGAGATTTGAGTGACAGGTGAGTACCTCTGAAGTACTTTTCATTTCTACACCTGTGTTAGCTAAACATAAATAGGCATTGCTTTAAAAATGTACGTACTACTTATTTCCAAGTGATGACTCTCAACCCTATCTCTGACATAAATGAGAAAATAGACAAGAGAAGTAATTTGGGGAGATGATCAATAAACTGATCAAAATTAAATCATTATTTGGGGCAGATCAAGAACACCAATATTCTGACAATAGTTTGATATCTGCTCACAAAAGTTCTAGCATCTTTCTGCAATGCTTCCACATTATTATTATTTTTTTTATTTTTTGGTCAGTCGTGGGGCTTAAACTCTGGGCTTGGGCACTATCTCTCAGCTCTTCAGCTCAAGGCGAGTGCTCTACCACTTAAGCCACAGTGCCACTTCCCATTTTCTAGTGGTTTATTGGAGATAAGAGTCTCATGGACTTCCCATGCTGAGCTGGCTTTGAACCATGATCATCAGATCACAGCCTCCTAAGTAGCTAGGATTACAGGTGTGAGCCACCAGCACCTGCCTGCTTCCACATATTTAATTGTTGGAAAGTAAAATACGCAGTTTATTTTTAAAGCAAATTGTGCTACTATTGACCTTGTATCTTTCCAGATTACTTACTTAGAAAAATAATTACACAACTATTTCTACATGCAATCTAAAATCCATATTAAATGTGTAATAAAAATAGTACATTAATATGCTAGGGTCTCTGATAAGTTACCAGATATTGATGGAAGTATGTTGATTAATAGAGTTTCCCTAAGATATTAACAAATAGAAACTACACTTTTCTGATATTGTTCCACCTTTTTTTTTTGAAGATTCTGTGCTATGTATATTTTGGGGATGGTTAAAATGTTGGGATAGCTTTGTCTAAATTTCACGGTTTTGTTCTTCCTCTGAACAAAAACTATTTGTAGTGTTCTTAAAGATTTCTATCATACTCCCCATTAGCTTTTTATGACTAGAGCATAATCTCTTTCATATTCCCTACTAGGTCTATTTTTCATTCATTTATCCAATAAATATAAATATGTCAGGTCTAGGTCACTGTATGATGAATACAATGTCAGAACTGCAAGATGAAAATTCTATCACACTGCTCTTGCCAGTCTAAGGAATCCCTTCTCCCAGCATAGTGCTTGATCAAGGTTTTCAATGAGGTTGACTAAAACTCACAAGGAACTGAAGAACTTGGAGGTATTATTTATGCTGTAAAGCTCTCCAGAAGGCTCCAGCTGAAGCTATTTATCAAGAGCATCCATGTGCGTTTCATGGTTCACTCACTCCTCAACTGGTCTCTTATGAAAATTTCCTTAATAAATCCTTACCTCAGTAATCCATGAGAAAAAAGGGCATCCAATCAGGATAAACAATGATTAGGAAGGATTTATATTTTTTTCCCAAAAGTCATAGACCTATGTAATTAATTGCATATTTACATGATTTTATTGCCTTTCTTTTACTATCACTGCCTTAACATTATACTGATATAAATTTCTTCAAAATTAGTCATTAAGTAAACCCAGAAATTAAATATATATATATGTATATATATATGTGTATATATATATATATATATATATATATATACACCCATTATATAATTCTTATGCCTTTGATTGGGCAATATAGGCCAGAATGGGACTTTTAAAATAAATCTATTTCATTGCAGATGGAAAACCTAAGAAAATTAATATTAATTAGTAGAAACTGAAAATGAGGGAAAATACATAGGTCACTCAGATAAATCTGCCAAAATATGATTCTTTTTTAAGTGAAATGAGAAGTCTAAGAAAGTAGAAATTGGACAAAAGTGGACTTTTAAAATCCAACAGCTTAGAAACAGTAGCAAGAAAGAAAAAAAAAATCATTTGAATCCATATCATGGGGTTTGTTTCACCTAACATCAACTTATCTGACCATTTCTGCTTGTCTCAGACATATACTAGTTATTGCAAATAAGGGAAACCATGGGACCTATGTTTCTTTGGGCCTAGCTTACTTTCTAACATATTTATAAGATATTTCTTTGTTGCTTTGTATGTCCTTCCCCCAAGGTATAACTCCTATTTTCACTGTATTTGATGTTGGTATACTTTGCGGAGGGGAAGGGAAAAATCAAATTGTTTAAATAGGGATACAGGTGGACCCATTGCAACAATGAGATGTACAAGATGTTATGTCTTTACAACGAACTTTACAACTTCGGCAGGTGCAGGGTGGGAGGGAAGGAGGGTGTGGAAACAAGGAGGAGGTAACAATGCTTGATAAGAAATGTACTCATTACCTTGCTCCTGTAATTGTAACCTCTCTGTATGGTATTTTCACAATAAAACAATTAAAAAATTAAATAAAAATAAAATCCAACTGCTCTTTAGCTCAGGAAGACTAAATTGCTCAAGCTTTTTTTTATTTTAGAAAGGATTTATTTAGTGTAACAGATTTAAAGTTAGGAAAAACATTTCCTGCTCCCCAGGCTCTCTGTGAGGAGACTCAAAATGGTGACTCCTATCTGTAGACTTTACACTGTAAGCCTGGTGAATACAAGAGGTTTTAGCAATTCCTAAAGTTTAAACAATGATTTGCCATGGGTAAGATGGTTCAGGCCCACACAAAACAATGGAAGCCATCAGGACTTCTTTCAGTAAGTTATATCTTTTTATGCTTTCTGTCTGTACCCATGTAAGCATTTCCAGAATTTTATCATTTCAAAGACAGCAGTTAGTCTTTTTTTTTTAATATTATTTTATTTTATTTGAGAACATACTGTACAGAGGGGCTACAATTACATGGGCAGGATAATGCATACATTTCTTACCAAGCATTGCAGCCTCCTCCTTTGTTTACCCTTCACCTCCCTTCCCAGCCTCCCCCCTCCCCCCACCCAATTATACCCCCCTCCTCCCCCCACCGACATTGTAAAGCTGGTTTTGACATGGCATTTTGTACTTCTCATTGTTGCAACAGGTCCACCTGAATCCTTAAACGACTTGTTTGCCCCCATCTCCTCCACATGTTATACTGACATCAAATATAGTGAAGGCGGGGGTTACACTGTGGGGGAGGGACATACAAAGCAACAAAGAAATAATCTTATAAATGCGTTAGAAACATATGCATGAAAGAAACGAAAACATTAAAATACATATTTAAGGGTTCATTTTCCTAACATCACATTATCTGACCTTTTCTGCTTGACTCATACCTATACTAGATATTGCAAATAAGGGAAACCATGGGACCTATGCTTCTTTGGGCCTGGCTTACTTCACTTAATATAATTTTTTCCAAGCCTTTCCATTTCCTAACAAATGGGGAAATGTCATTCTTTCTGATGGAGGCATAGAATTCCATTGTGTATATATACCACATTTTCTTGATCCATTCATCTACTGAGGGGCATCTGGGTTGGTTCCATATCTTAGCTATGGTAAATAATGCTGCAATAAACATAGTTGTGCTGGTAGCTTTAGTGTGGTCTTGTTTGTAAGCATTTGGGTAAATGCCCAAAAGTGGGATTGCTGGATCATAGGGGAGATCTATGTGAAGTCTTTTGAGGAACCTCCATACTGCTTTCCAAAGTGGTTGAACAAGTTTACATTCCCACCAACAATGAAGTAAGGTTCCTTTCTGTCCACATCCCCTCCAGCATCTGTTGTTGTTAGAGTTCTTGATTTTTGCTGTTCTAACTGGAGTGAGGTGATATCTCAATGTTGTTTTGATTTGCATTTCTTTTATGGCTAGGGATGTTGAACATTTCTTCATGTGTCTATTGGCCATCCTTCTTTCTTCTTCAGAGAAGTTTCTCTTTAAGTCTTTCGCCCACTTATTTATTGGGCAGTTGTTTCTTTGAGGATTTGTTGTTGGGTGGTTTAATTTTTTGAGTTCCAAGTATATTTTAGATATGAGACCCTTGTCCGTTGTATGGCTAGTAAAGATCTTCTCCCAATCGGTGGGCTTTCTATTGATCTTGCTAGCTATGTCATTTGCCCTGCAGAAGCTCTGCAACTGTATGCAATCCCATTTGTCCAACCTTTCTTTGATTTGTTGTTCTTCCGGGTCTCTATTCAGAAAATTTCAGCCTGAGCCAAGGAGACCTAAGGTTTCTCCTATTCCATCCTGTAATGTTTTCAGAGTGTCTGCTTTGAGTTCAAGGTCTTTGATCCATTTGGAGTTGATTCTGGTGCAGGGTGATATATAAGGATCTAGCTTTAGTTTTCTACATGTAGTTAACCAATTTTGCCAGCACCATTTACTGAAGAGGCTGTCTTTCTTCCATTCTATTGTTTTAGCTTCCTTATCGAAGATTAGATGGCTATAGGTCTGTAGGTTCATTTCTGGCTTTTCAATTCTATTCTTATGCCAATACCAAGCTGTTTTGATTACTATGGCTTTATAGTAGAGTTAGAAATTTGGTATTGATATTCCTCAAGCAGTGTTCTTTCCGTTGAGGCGCGTTTTTGCTATTCGGGGTCTTTTATTGTTCCATATGAATTTTTGGATTGCCTCCTCTATTTCCTTGAAGAATGAGGGTGGAATTTTGATAGGTATCGCGTTGAATTTGTAGATAGCCTTGGGAAGTATTGCCATTTTCACGATGTTAATCTTGCCAATCCAGGAGCATGGGAGGTTTTGCCATTTTTTCAGTTCTGTGTTGATTTCCTTTTTCAAGATTTTAAAGTTTTCATCATAGAGGTCCTTCACTTCTTTGGTTAAGTTAATTCCTAGGTATTTTATTTTTTGTGGGGCTATTACAAATGGAGTTGCTTTCCTAATTTCAGCCACACTTTTCTCATTGTTGGCATATAGAAAAGCCATTGATTTTTGGGGGTTAATTTTATAACCTGCTACTTTGCCAAAGTTTTGAATCAGCTTGAGTAATTTGGGAGTGGAGTCCATGGGATTCTTTAAATACAAGATCATCTCATCTGCAAAGAGGGAGAGTTTTATTTCTTCTTTCCCTATTTGGATCCCCTTTATGTCTGCATCTTGTCTTATTGCTGTAGCTAGGCATTCTAATACTAGATTGAAGAGAAGTGGAGAGAGTGGGCATCCTTGTCTTGTTCCTGAGTTAAGAGGAAATGGCTTTAGTTTTTCACCATTGAGTATAATGCTGGCTGTAGGTTTGTCATATACAGCTTTTATTGTATTGAGGAATGTTCCATGGATTCCTAATTTTTCCAGAACCTTCATCATAAAGGGGTGTTGGATCTTGTCAAATGCTTTTTCTGCATCTATTGAGATAACCATGTGGTTCTTATTCTTGCTCCTGTTGATGTGATGAATAATATTAATTGATTTGCGTATATTGAACCAGCTTTGCATCCCTGAAATGAATCCTGTTTGATCATGGTGTATGATTTTTTGGATGAATTGTTGAAGTCGATTGGCCAAAATTTTGTTGAGAAGTTTTGCATCAATGTTCATCAAAGAAATGGGTCTATAGTTCTCTTTCTTTGATGAGTCCTTGCCTGGTTTTGGGATGAGGGTTATGATGGCTTCATAGAATGTGTTCGGTAGTGAGCTTTCTCTTTCAATTTCATTGAAGAGTTGGAGGAGTATTGGTGTGAGCTCTGCTTTGAAGGCCTTGTAAAATTCCGCTGTAAAACCATCTGGTCCTGGACTTTTCTTAGCTGGGAGGTCTCTTATTGCTGTTTCTATTTCAATGCTTGATATGGGCCTGTTAAGCTGGTTTAACTCATCTTGGTTTAGTTTTGGCATGTCAATATTTGCTAGGAAAAGGTCCATTTCTGTCAAGTTCTCAAACTTATTAGCATAAAGTTTTGAGAAGTATTCCCTTATAATGTTCTGAATCTTGGTTGTTTCTGTGGTGATGTTTCCATTCTCATCTCTGAGTTTATTAATTTGGGTGTGTTCTCTCCTTTTTCTGATAAGGTTTGCTAAGGGTCTGTCAATTTTGTTAAGTTTTTCGAAGAACCAACTCTTTGTTTTGTTGATTCTTTCTATAGTTTTTTTGGATTCTAATTCATTTAATTCTGATTTAATTTTGATTATTTCTTTCCGTCTAGTGGATTGGGGTTTATCTTGCTGCTCTTTTTCAAGGAGGTTTAGATGTGTCATTAAATTGTTAGTTTCAGATCTCTCCAATTTGTTGATGTAGGAGCTCAGAGCTATAAACTTGCCTCTGAGTACTGCCTTTGCTGTGTCCCAGAGGACGTGGTAATTTGTGTGTTCATTTTTGTTGAATAGCATGAACATTTGAATTTCCTTTCTAATCTCTTCCATGACCCACTCATGATTCAGCAGAGTGTTGTTCAGCCTCCATGTGATACCAGACTTTCTTTGGTGGCTTTTGGTGTTGAGTTCTAATTTCATTCCCTTGTGGTCAGAGAGAATGCAGGGTATAACTACAATGTTTCTGAATTTAGACAAGTTTGCTTTGTGGCCTAAAATGTGGTCTATTTTAGAAAACGTTCCATGTGCTGCTGAGAAGAACGTGTATTCTGATGCTGCTGGGTGAAATGTTCGGTAAATGTCTGTTAAGTCTAGTTGATCTATGCAGCTGTTTAGATCTGCGGTTTCTCTGTTGAGTTTTTGCCGAGTTGATCTATCTAGTGGGGAGAGTGGTGTGTTAAAATCCCCAACAATTAATGTCTTTGGATCTATATGGGATTTGAGGGAAAGTAGTGTTTCTTTGATAAATTTGGGTGCTCCATTGTTTGGCGAATAGATATTTAGAATTGTAATATCCTCCTGAAGGAGAGATCCTTTAATTAGTATGTAGCGACCTTCTTTATCTCTTCTCACGAATTTTAGTTTGAAGTCTATTTTATCTGATATTAGGATTGCATTCCCGCCTGTTTATGAGGGCCGTTTGCTTGGTAGATTTTGTTCCAGCCTTTAACATTGAAGATGTGTTTGTTTTTACGGGCAAGATGTGACTCCTGCAGGCAGCAGATAGAAGGGTCTTGTATTTTAATCCAACTAGACAGTCTATGTCGCTTAATTGGAGAGTTCAGTCCGTTAACGTTAAGAGATAGGACTGAGAGGTATTTGGGAGTTCCTGCCATGTTATCCACCTTCTTGGGGGCTGCGAAAACTGGGTTCTTCCTAAGGTTCTTGGATTCTCAGTTTGGGTGCAGTTTCTTGGCCTTTGTTGCGTTCTTGTTGGTTTTCTATGTGTAGGACATCTTTAAGAATCTTTTGTAGGGCTGGTTTGGTGGAGATGTATTGTTTCAATTTTTCTTTGCAATGGAAGGTTTTTATTTGGCCTTCAGTTATGAAGGAGAGTTTAGCTGGGTACAGTATTCTTGGTTGATAATTATTTGTTTTTAGGGCATGGCATACGTCATTCCAGGCTCTTCTTGCTTTGATTGTCTCTGCTGAGAAATCTGAGGTAATTCTAATTGGTTTCCCTTTGTAGGTGATTACCCTTTTCTCCCTGACAGCTTTAAGGATCTTTTCCTTGGTCTGGGTTGATCCTGTGTGGATTATAATGTGACGGTGGGATGTCCTATTCTGGTCTGGTCTATTTGGGGTTCTAAAAGCTTCTTGTATCTGAATAGGCCTATCTTTTTGTATGTTTGGGAAGTTCTCTGCTAGGATCCTGTTAAACAAATTTCCTAGACCATTAACTTCTGTTTCTAGGTGCTCCTCTACACCCATTATCCTTAGATTGGGCCTTCTGATGGTGTCTTCCAGGTGTTGGATAGACCTATCATATTTCTTGGACTTGTCTTGGATGGTTGTATGTTCTTTCTCTATAATATCTAGGCTGTCTTCAATCCCTGAGATTTGATCTTCTGCATGGTCTAACCTGCTGTCAAGACTCTCTACTTTGTTTTTTATCTCTTTTCCTTCTAATTGGTCAGCTTTGATGGCTTCAAGTTCTTTGTTGAAGCTCTGTTTTAGGTCTTGTATGAATTTCTTTACTTCCTTAATTTGGTGTTCAGTGTTTGTTCTCAAATCACTTAGTTGATTGGTTATGGTTTCTTTGGACTCCCATTCCTTCTGTTGGGTTCCATTCAACATTCCCTTTGTGGTCTCCCTGACTTCCTTCAGCTCTTTGTTAATGGATTCCATGAATGCCTTTAGTGATCTTTTTGTATTCTCTACCTGGTCTCTCAATTCCTGAATTACTCTTTGATTAGCTTCTTCCCGTTCATGGGAATCCTGCAGCTCTCTTTGAGTGTTCTCTGCCTGCTCACGCCATTCCTCCCTTTCTCTTTGAGCATTCTCAAGTTGTTCACGCAAATCCTGTATCAGTTTTTGAGTAGCTTCCTCACGCTTATGATATTCCTGTATAAACTTCTGGGATGCCTCCTCTCTCTGCCTATCACGCTCATACAGAGTCCTTTGTACATTGTCAAACTTCTCATTTATCATGTTTGCTAGTAGTGTTTGTAGAGCTATTTGGGAACTCTCCTCTGGATTATTCTTTATCTGTTCTAATCCCTGATTATCAAGGTTGGGAATTGAGATACCCGAATTTGCCATTTTTCTTGTGTTTTTCCGGCTTAATCGGCCCATTTGAGATGAAGATTGCACCAGTTTTATGCTAGAACACTATCTTAAGGCAACCATCAACCAAAGTTTGCGTTTGTACAGTCAATAGTCTACAGATACAGTCTAGTTCAACAGATACATCTATTCAACATCAAACAACTATATGTTAAAGTACTTCAAACCGCAGAAAAGAATTTAGAAAACCAGAAATTATTAGGATTAGGGAGAGATGTGGGTAAAAAATAGGAATAGATTGGTGTGGGGAGGCACAGGGAGAGTTAACTATGTCCTAATCACAATGCAGGAAATGGGTTGGGTAGGATGCAAGTAGAGAGAGAGAGAGAGACCAGAAAAAAAATAGAAACGTAAAAATTAATGTTATTATAGAAGTTAAAAGACCGTCTATTTAGAGAGGAATGTGAATATGTTCCGAGAAGGGGAGGGACATAGAGGAGATGTGAAGAACTTTAAGGATGGGAAAGGGAGAAGAAAAGATCAGAAGTTCAGTAGAGCTAGACAAAAAACAAAAAGATAATTAAGAAAGAAAGAAAAAGAGAAAGAAGACAAGAAAAGAAAGGAAAACGCTCATTCACATATTCCTAAAATAAAAATTATAAGATGAGAAAAAAAAAAAAGTTACTGGAAAACAATTATTTTTTCAGAAGAGGCAAAAATTAAAGATTAATAAAAGTTTTAGAAGGGAAAAAAATATATATATAAGGTAGCAAAAAACAAAAAACAAGCAAAAAAAGAAAAGAAGAAGAAGAGACAAAAAAAAAAGAAAAAAGGAAAAAAAAAGTCTTTTGATTTTTTTTTTTTGGGGGGGGAGGAGTGGGAAGAATCCTGTATCTCCCTTTTGTCTCTAACCAGTCTCTTGTTGGAGTCTCTGGTCAGCTTGAGGTCCTGTGGCTTGATTGGTTTCTTAAGTCGGTTGGTTGGAGGAGGCAGAAAAATGCTCTGCTTTACCCAAGATTTTGAGATCCCCCTCCCAGGTTAGTTTTCTGGGCGGGTGATCTGCTTTGAGAGTCACAAAAGAGGGGGATGTGGTGATGGGGCTAGGTTCTGGGTAGAGTTGAGGCCTTTCAACAAACAGTAGCTTTTCCCTGGGGCTATTTTGTGATAAAGCTCACAGCGCCCAGCCTGGAGCCATTCTCAGGGTTTCTGTTTTTCAATTGATTGTGGTGGCTGCTAGAGGGAGGGGCAGCCTCTGGCTCTGGTTACCCAGTGAGGGAAGCCACTCCAATGGCTGGCGCCTGAGCTGGGTGACTTTTCCCTGGATGGAGCTGAGTCTGGCAGGTCACTTTGCCGTTAAGTTTTTGTGACCTGCTAAATGACTCGTTTTATTCCAAGGCCTGGGTTGGAGCTGGCAGCTCCTCCGAGCTTTGTCGGTATCCAAGATGGAGATCACCGGTGCTGGGGGGGGAGGGGTAGCCTTCCCTCCTCTGCTTCCTGAGAAGGAGTGAGGATGTCGGGCTTGTACTCACGCTGAGTCTTGGATCCTGGGTTGTCTCTGGTCTGCAAACAGCAGGATGAAGATGTGCGCTCCTTGTCAGTTCTTGTTGGTGTTGAGTAGAATCCGCTCGTCCGCTGTGTCTGGCTCCTTCGTCCCGGACTCTCTGTGTCTCAGGTATAACCCCGCGGCGGTGGTCGCCGCCGCGACCCTGCCGCCGCCACAGTAGCGGCAGCTGATGTGTTTCCTTGGCTTCCCCTCTCTTGTCTAACTCTCTGTCCTGTGATGGCACACTTGGTGTGATTCTCTGGCTTAGGACTGTTCACTAGAACTCTAAAATTGCTTTCTATGCGAGAGCTTGTTCAGATTCCAGCTTCTCCTCCGCCATCTTCCCCCAATCCCCCAGCAGTTAGTCTTTGCTATGTCTGCTACCCTTGTAATTTCACATTTAAAAGGAGGAATGATGGGAGAGAACTTACCTGTTTTTTTCAGTTTACATCTTCATCTTAATTTCTAAATATGGCTCTTTAAATGAATTTTAATAAAGTTATTAAATTTATGCATAATAATAACTAATAGTCTACAATAATATAATTTTCTGGTCTCCTTATCTCTCTACCCTACCTCACTTCTCCCCTCCACCATTCTCTTGCAAGCAACAAAACAATTACTCTAGGATCTGTTAGATTTAGCCTTTGATCATGCTGTAGTCCTGCCCCATTCTGTGAAAAAGGATGCAGAGGTTAGCCAGGACTGTCCCAGAGATGAAGGGAAACGAAAGCAAAGTACATGTAGGATGACTTCAGGCAGCAGCAAAAAGGAGGAAAAATGTATTCATTTCAAATGTAGATTTTCAGAGGAGCAATGGATAGAAAATCAATAGAAAGCCCACAGATTGGGAGAAGATCTTCACTAGCCATACCACAGACAAGGATCTCATATCTAAAATATACCTGGAACTCAACAAATTGAATCCCCCAACAACAAATCCTCAAAGAAACAACTGCCCAATAAATAAGTGGGCTAAAGACTTAAAGTGAAACTTCTCTGAAGAGGAAAGAAGGATGGCCAATAGACACATGAAGAAATGCTCAACCTCCCTAGTCACAAAAGAAATGTACCTCACCACAGTTAGAATGGCTAGAATGAAGACCTTTAATAACAACAGATGCTCGAGGGGATGTGGACAGAAGGGAACCCTATTGAATTTTTGGTGGGATTGTAAACTTGTTCAAACTCTTTGGAAAGCAGTATGGAGGTTTCTCAAAAGACTCCACATAGAGCTTCTCTATGGCCCAGCAATCCCACTTTTGGGCATTTACCCAAATGATCACAAACAAGACCACACTAAAGCTACCAGCACAACTATGTTTATTGCAGCATTATTTACCATAGCTAAGATATGGAACCAACCCAGATGACCCTCAGTACATGAATGGATCAAGAAAATGTGGTATATATACACAATGGAGTTCTATGCCTCCATCAGAAAGAATGACATTGCCCCATTTGTTAGGAAATGGAAAGACTTGGAAAAAATTATATTAAGTGAAATAAGCCAAGCCCAAAGAAACATAGGTCCCATAGTTTCCCTTATTTGCAATATCTAGTATATGTCTGAGACAAGCAGAAAAGGTCAGATAAGATGATGTTAGGAAAATGAACCCCAAGATAAGGATTCAAATGGATTTTCTTTCTTTAGATTGTTTCTAACATATTTATAAGATGATTTCTTTGTTACTTTGTATATCCCTCCCTCACAGTACAACCCCTGTTTTCACTGTATTTGATGTTGGTATACTTTGTGTAGGGGAAGAGAAAAAACAAATTGTTTAAATAGGGATACAGGTGGACCCATTGCAACAATGAGATGTACAAGACATTATGTCAAAAAATGAACTTTAAAACTTTGCGGGCGGGAGGGGGAGGGCAATATGGGAAGTGAGGGGAAGGGGAAACAAAGGAGGAGGCAACAATTCTTGATAAGAAATGTACTCATTATCTTGCCCATGTAATTGTATCACCTCTGTATGCTATTTTTACAAAAACAAACAAACAAACCAAAAAAAAACCTAAAAAACCCGGAAAGATACAAATACTTCCAGGGATTAATTATTATGTAGTTAGAAAAGTCAAAAAAAAAATCAGAGAATTACCTGAAGTCACAACAGGCACATACATGATAGTATGATTAATAGTGGTGTTAATAATGCAATATTAATTTTGGAAAGTATTTTTAATGAAGCTACAACTGAGAGTGAAGCTGTATACAGGAAACACTGCCCCCTAGAGGTGCTCTGTGAGATCAACAACACCAGCCTCCACACAAACAGATTTGTCCAGACCTTTGCTGGCCCTGAAGCATCACTGGAATGGTCTCACTGGTCCCAAAGCATAGCCTTGTTACCTAAAACCTGCATTAAACATTGAGACTTACTAAAACAAGTCAAATTAGATGAGGTTATTTTTGTTTCTTTGTTTTAATTTTTCACCAACTTCTTGGGAAAACTACCTGAATTTTAATTTTTATTCATGATTAATACAGTTGTCTCTTTGTACTCAAGGAGTAAATTTCCAGAACCCCTGCAGATATGTTGTTTCCTGCTTTTGCTATTCTTCAATCATGTTTTGATTGAGTTGTACTTTCCTTAGAATGTGCTTTGCTTTCGTTGAAAATATCACTTTCTTGTGGCTATAAATTGTACTTTTTAATTAACTTGAAGTTTTAAATTTGCCCTTAACTAAGGATTTTCTTTAGATTCACTTAGAATTCCTTTTACTTAATGTATTCAAACATTAATTATGTTCCATTTGTGGCTTCAGGATGGCATTCTTGAAAAGGTTTTTCCACTTTGAGGCTTAAAAAATGAATTACATGCTTTTTTCTACTAATTGTGTTTCACTTTTAAATATTTAACTCCTAACTCCCACTCTGGAATTTAAACACATGTACACACATACACTCACTGGCACATAAAGACACACCGGCACATAGAGGCATGCATAGGAATACATAGGCAAGTACATTTTTCTTTCTTTAAAACACCCAGATGTTATGGTTTTTGATGCCTTTGACTAGTCCTGGCATTTATTTGCTCTTTATCTCTCTCTCACTCTTCTTATTCTTACTTTCCTCCCTCCATTCCTCTTTCTCTCTCTCCCTTTCTCCTTTCCACGTTTCCTCCCTCTCTTCCTTCCTTTTTCTTTTCTTCCCTTTCCCCCTCCTTCCTTCCCTCCTTAGTAGTGTTGAGGACCTAGTCAGAGTCTCACACATACTAAACAAGTACTCTACTAGTAGCTTAGTATTTTACTACATCAAATACAAAGAACTAGAGAAGAGTCATTTTAAATACTAAATTCTGTTCATTTGTTTATTATAGTAGTGCACTTTGAACTCACAGGGAACTCTACTGTTTAAACTATGTTACATCTCTTTTTGAAGTCTTTTTTTTGAGATAATCTTGCTTCCTGTTTGGGTCACTTTGGACTCGAATCCTCCTATTTAAGCTTCTTGTCATAACTGGGAATACATATCATCACACCTAGCTAGATATGAACCATGTTCCTCCTGATCTCAGCTAAATGAGTTGCTAGTATCATAAGTATGAGCTACTGATACCCAGCTCAAAGCCCTAGTTTTTTTTTAAAAAATAATAAAACAATTTTGTATATAATTTATTTAAAGCTTCATAATTGATCTTGTGATATATATAAAAGGAAATCACTGTGGATTAAACTTCTAGGGATTTTCATGAAATAAAAAAATACCATTTTCAAAATAGTTAGCTTTTTTTCCCTTTAAAATAATATCCAGATTAAAACTTCATCTTCCAGAGAGTTGTAGAGGATTCACAAGGCTCAGTTCTCTTGTTTGTCCACTGCCTTGCTAGGACCTGTTCACTCTTCTCCTTTCAAGCCAGAATTGCTAGTCAATGCCAACATTTGGAAATGAGATAAGACTATCTCAAATTTGGGGTCAGCCCAGGCTACATATCAAGACCTTGCTAAAATACATTCAATATGTGTGTATTTGTGTTATATATGCATGTATATACCTGAAAATAAAGATAATTGTTTATATACTTATCACACAGCTTCAGAAAATAATACCTTGCTAATTCTTCCTTCCGTAACCTTTTAAAATATTTCATTTTTAATGTCCTGAAGTGTCTCAAGAAAATTCTAAATATTGTGTCATATCCTTTCTACCTAGTTCAAAACACATGTTTCTAACAGAATAGCCCATACCTTAAAGCATATGATTATACCTATGATTATATCATTTTGTATGATATAAAATTACAAAATGTCTTTAACATAAAGCAACTAGGTTGTGTTCATGATTCCTCTAGTATCTTAAAATATGCTTCTATAATTTTGTTCCAGTAAGGATGCAGAAAATCATGATCCACTGTATAAGGATTACCATATCTTTAAGTATCTTAGTCTCTTGACATCCCATGTCATTTACTAGATAATTGATCCTGGGATTGTCCTGTATTTCATATTTACATGACCACATCCTAGTCTTATTTGATACATTTATGTCACCAGATAACTTTCTGAAATAGCTGGACAGTTCTAGAAATGTCATTGTATTTATATTTATTTTTTGATAATGTAGGAATGATTTATGGGTGGCTGAGTACTTGTGGGAGGTTTCTGGGTATACCAGTATTAACTTTGTTAAAAACTTCCCATGTCTGGGCATTGTCTTAATTACTATCAATTTTGGTTTCAACATATTTCACCTCATGTTCTTAGCAATCATTGCTGTTCAGTGCCCAGTTACATTGTTTTTCAGATGGTATAAAATGGTAATTTTTGAATTCTATAATTTCTTCAGCTTGTATTAGCTGAAATTTGCCTACAATGAAAGGAAATTTGTGCAGGAAAGTCAGGGTAATGATAGACTCATTTTATTACTAATTTTCAGAAAATGCAATGTGTCTCTAAGAAGATTCTAAATGTACCCATTAACTTTTTGTTTAATTGTTCTATCTGGGGATTTTATTGGTGTTTTCATTTAGATGCACTGATGGCATTATGTATTCTTGGATACTGATAATTTCAACATCAATATTGTCACTTCAATCTCAAATGACTTTTCATAGATTTATGTCAAATAAACACAGGACCAGAGAAAATAGAAATTGAGAGTTAAAAATTCAAGCACAAATCTTCCCAGAAATTCAAACAGATAACCTGTCCCACACAAACTATCATCTTCCTAAATGTAAAATATATGTGAATTTTAAGAACAGAGAGACAGGGAAAAGTTCGTTCAGTCTCTCTCATATACTTGGACAATTCTTTCACTGTGCAGTAAAGCATCAGGAGTTCCATTTCTTTCCTTAATCTTGAACCCATATAAAAGTTTATTTTTAAATGTACAGATTAAGTTCTGAGGAGGGAAAAGGGAATTGGGTGCTTAGAAAAAGAGATGGAGAGAAGGTGACGTGAGAAAGGTAAGAAGTAACTAGATGAGGGAAAAAAATCAAAATGAGTTATTAGCATTTGAATCAACCCATTATTTTTTAAGAAATGTAATAAGGAACATTAAAGGATGAGATTTGGAAAGAAAAAGCAAGATTACTGATGGACATGATATTGTTTAATGTTTTATTTAGGTTTTCCTTCTTTTTTTGCTATTTCATGCAATAAAGTTTTAAATTTTAATAATTGGTTGATAAGCTAAGAAATCTGTAATTGTTTGCCTGTGGTATCAGAACATAACAGTGATACATATTTATCCATGCTTTCACAATGAAAATAATAATATTTCATGGGAAACAGTGTAAACCAAGCCCAAAGAAACATAGGTCCCATGGTTTCCCTTATTTGCAATATCTAGTATATGTATGATTCAAGCAGAAAAGGTCAGATAAGGTGATGTTAGGAAAATGAACCCTATGATATGTATTTAAATGTTTTTTTTCTTTCATGCATTTGTTTCTAATGCATTTATAAGATTATTTCTTTGTTGCTTTGTATGTCCCTCCCCCACAGTATAACCCCTGCTTTCACTGTATTTGAGGAGTTCTGTAAGAAACATTAAAAACAGTTTTCATTCTTACTCCATGGAATATATATACACAAAGAACTAAAATCATTGTATTAAGAAGATACCTGAAGGACTGGAGATATGGCTTAAGAGATAGAGCACCTGCCTAACTACATGCAAGGTACTGAGTTCAAATTCCAGTACCACCAAAAAAAGAATCCACAGAAGATACCTGAATTTCCACATTTACTGCAGTTCCACTCACAATGGTTAAAATATGGAATCAGATGAAATATCCATTGACAGAGTGAATCGCTAAAGAAAATTTAATATCCATACAAACACTGAATATCATCCAACAATGAAACAATAAAATCCTCATTTAGGCAATACAGATAGATTTATAAGGACAAGATGTTAAGTGAAATAAGATAGAGAGAAACAGATATTGCACATTTTCAGTCGTACATGGAAGGTAAAAAGAATGATCTTCCTCTAGTGTTATTTCATAAATCAATAATTTAACCATTACCTTTCATTTTCTTCAATAATTTTCATGAGAAACTAATGAAAGAACAGAAGTATCCCACAGACATTTATGGGTTATGGCTGTGATGAGGGCAATGCAAAAAAAAATTCCAAACAAGTGAAGTAAGATAACTTTGATTTCCAAGGCTAAATCTGTGCAAGTCAATTTGAAGGTAGAATTAAAGGAATATAGTCAGGAGTTGGACAGCCATCTAGTAATCCCATCTATTTGGATGGCCTCTGTCCCATCCTTCATTTATCTATGCCTAAAGCCTCAGTCCAAAATATAGTGAAACACATAGGAAAGGAGAGAATATAACTAAAGTTTCAACACATTTTTGTATTCCTAATAAAATATAACAAGAGACACACAATACAAAGAACTTAGCTTTAAAGGAAGTAAGATTGTCCTCAGAGACAGCAATTAAAATAAATAAAGTACAATTCAGAATAGAGATTCAAAAGTCAGCTTAATAATACCAAAGCATTTACACATCCCTGGAACTTAGCTATAGTTTCAATGACTGTATAACATTAGTATGACAAAATGAAGAATGTGTCAATAAAACAGGAATTGACCAGGCCTGGGAACAAAAAAAAAAAAGCAAATTATTGGTGTAATACCTATTTTGGATTTATCCAAGAAAGAAGAAATCTTTATTATTGGATACAAGCCTTACGGTTTCCTACTTAATAGTAGATGAGAAGGCCATTGGGTAACCTCAAATAAATGTACTTGTTCATCAACCTCATTTCTATTTGGCTTTAGTTGACTGGCCTATCTGAAGATGGATTCTGTTCAGCTAGAACAATGCCCAATCCATTTGCCTTTCTAAATTAAAGAAATTATCGTTTCAATTATAATTTAGCTTTATTATTGTTTACCCTACATAAATGAACACATAAAACAATCTGCTGTATTTATAGTCCATTTTCACAATTTAAACTCCAAACCTGATTTTTATTTGTATGTATATTAGCCTTTATGACATTTGGAAAATATAAACTCATTCTTAATTTGCTTGCATTACATTGGCAAAACCAGTTTTCTGATCCTGTAACAATTTGTATTGGAACCTAGAGTGTCCTTATCTATCAAGGAAATGTCCCTCTGTGGATAACCATGTAAGAAAGCAAAGCCAGCATATGCTTAACCAGGTGGGTACCTCTTTGACTGGCTCTATAAAATGGTTAGGATCAAATTATCCCATTTAATTTATTTTTTCCTTTTCCTGTTCTTCTATCATAAAGAGAGTCCAAATACCTGAGAAATGCTTCAAGGTTCTCATTGACTCCAACCAATGGAAGCAACTAGAATGGCTAATGACAACACAAACAGAGAAACACAAAGTCAAGAAATGCTGGGGGGGAGGGGGGAGGCTGGGAAGGGATGTGAAGGGTAAACAAAGGAGGAGGCTGCAATGCTTGGTAAGAAATGTACGCATTATCCTGCCCACGTAATTGTAACTCCTCTGTACAGTATGTTCACAAATAAAATAAAATTAAATTAAAAAAAAAAAAAAAGAAATGCTTGCTGGGCGCTGGCGGCTCATGCCTGTAATCCTACCTACTCAGGAGGCTGAGATCTAAGGATCGCGGTTCAAAGACAGCCTGGGCAAGAAAGTCTGTGTGACTCTTATCTCCAATAAACCAATCAGAAAACAGGAAGTGGCGCTGTGGCTCAAGTGGTAGAGTGCTCGCCTTGAGCTGAAGAGCTGAGAGACAGTGCCCAGGATTTCAAGCCCCATGACTGGCTCTTTTCAAAAATGTCCTACCAATGCCCTTGCTCTGTCTTTACATTTTGTACATGCAAACCAGGAAGCTTAAAAATTCAACCTAAATCATACCCATGATCCTAGCTACTCAAAAGCAAAAGATCAGAGGATCGCGGTTTCAAAGCCAGTCCAGGCAGATAAATTTAAGAGACTCTTATCTCCAACTAACCAACAAAAAACCAGAAGTGGAAATACGACTCAAGTGGTAGAGTGTAAAAGCCAAGTGAGAAAGTGAAGTTCTGAGTACCAGACCCAGTACTGGCACCCAAGCACACACGAAATAAGTTTTAAAAAAAGCTTAAAAAGTTAAAATGCAGAATTTCTATGGCACCCAACAGGGAAGACATTAATTAACTAAGGGTTTTGTTCTGTTCAATCCTATACAACATAACCTAATGATTTCTGCCAAAGGCAAGTAAGTAAGAAAGAAGGGGCTAGGATGTACAGGATAATGTTTTCTCATGTTCTTCAAGAAGCAGAGAGGAAGAAATCAATGTCCGCTGATGGAAAAAGATAAAACTGTCAGTAAAATAAATGTTATTCTTATTTTTCTGTTAAAATTTGGACATTAAGAGAAAAAAAACCAGAAGGTTAATAATTCCTAAAACAGAATTGATGAAATTATTTTTAAAACATGCATTTGTTTGCTCAATTTTCAGTGATGGAAATACATCTTCTAAGCATTTTACTTTTGTAACATGAGTTAACTTTTTCAGATCATAGAAAAATGGTCATTCTTTATTGATTTAGTTTGAGGACAACTCTCAGCATTTCAGTAAAAGACTGTGAGGTGTCTAATTTAGAATAAACATGTCATATTAATAACTAGCACTGATATTGATTATTAATTACCACTGATGTCAAGTATTTGACATAGAAGTAGATAAGTAATGTTTTTATAATTGCACATAAAATGGTTAAGCTTACATTTGTCATGTTCATGTTTTAAAGTAGAATATTTAGGGATTTAAAATTTAAGGAAATTGGTTTGTCCTGAGATCTTTAATATGCTAATCTCAAAGAAAGAGGAAGAGTTTGATTCACTTAGATCATTATTTTTTTCCTTCTTCTAATGAGTGTAATTGTAAACTAGCCACATATTGCATGTGCTCATGTCTTTGACTTTCTGAACTTACATAAATGCAATTAAAGTACACATGCAATTACAGCAATTTAAAAATAGGCTCATTGATTTGATTATCATTCCATAATGAAAAAAATTCACCTAAGACTATGCTAAGGTTGGCATATTTAGATTTTGATCACAAGTTTATGATTATTAAACCAGAGATAAAAAAATATAAGACCAAAAATAATGTGGTAGGGCATTTATTTCTTGATCTTCCTTTAGTACATTTCCAAATTATGTCAAGAAGACAATTCTTCAATAATAAAAATACAAAATCTACTTTATCACTAATTGTTTAGAATGATTGAATCAAATGAATTCATAAATTATGCATTTTAAGTACAAATAATATAACCAAACCATCTTGATTATGTGTTGTTAGGCATTATTTAATTTTTTCTATCATCCTCAAAGATTTAAATAATCTTAAAATATTTCTATCAGCTACTGTATAAAAACAGTTAAGATCTTATAACCTTCACCTATAATATATTTCACTAAAATGTATAATTTTGAGAAGATTATATATATGTATAATTTTTTAATCACATGAAATGTGCACATCTGGTTACTTTGACTATTTGTTTTCAGATCCATTCTGATCTGTCTCAAGATCATTTTGACCATGAGAGATTCTAAGAGGCAAACTTGTCACAGGGAACAAATCCTGTGTACATTTACATTATAAATTTCAACTATAGAATTTTCATTTTCCATAAGCTTTCCAACTTCCAATACATTAATTCAAAAATACTTTTTGAAAAATATTTTTAAGAAATGAGAAGAATGAACTAGGATAATATATGCTATATTACTCTGCTTTAAACATTTGTGTTCTTCCTGAATGAATTTGAACGTTGAAGTCCTAGAGTCCCATCTTGACATTATTAAGGGGGGGACCCTTTGGAAAATAACTGGGTCCTGAGAGTGGGATCCTCATGAATGTGTGTAGTACTATTATAAAAGAGACCCTAGAGGACACGTTTCTTTTCCTCCTCAGGAGCGGGAGTGAGAAGACCCCAAGCAGACACAGAAAGGAATCTGCAGACCTCTCAATGTTGGACATGTCCAAAATTGGAAAACATCATCCATTATGGACTTTTCCAGAAATGTGAGAAATCTTCTCTGTTGATTGGAAGCTTCACAACTTCAGGCACTTAATCCACTTAGACAACAACATATATCCATGCTAATTATTTTATGTGAAAGTCAATAAATAACTAAGGAAGTTGATAGAAAGAGTCCAAAGGTGAGTCCAAAGGATGGATATTTTCTTATGCTCAGATTTGCTCAAAAATGTCTGTGTCAAGAGCTTACAAGGGGCTTAATTAGGAAACTAATTCCATGTAAACAGAATAAGGGATTGAGGCTACAACACAAAGGTCAAAGGAAAAATTATAGAAGTGCCCCATGCTGGTCACTGCTGAAAGTGACAAGGTCTTCATCCTATTAGAATCCTCTGAAAAGTCACTGTGTAATGTGCCCCAGAATTTCCAGAGCAAGAGACAGAAGAAAGCATACATCAACTGGACACTACTCCCTGTAGACCAAAGTTGCTTTTTTACAGCAATTTGTATGAGCATAGAATAATAAAATCATTCAAAAGGATTTTTAAAATGTGGGTAAGAAAGAATTAAAAGACGACATAAAATTTGATCAGAATACATTATATGAATTACGAAAATATCACAGTGAAAACCCTGGTACAAGTAGTATTCACGAATAAACACATATTTTGAAAAGGCACCAATAGGTACTGTAGGTGCTGTAGAATGTCTTGATCCCAAATCTAAATATCTGTGCAATCATTCTCCCTTTAGGATTCACCGCATCATATCTAACGTCAAAGCTGAGAGTTTATATTGTTTGAGCATCAAGTTTGTATGAAAACAAGGACTTGATATATAGAAATTTTTCTTGATCTAAGACCTAGTGGAAATCAATAGCTTTCACAATCACCTCAAAAAGGGACTTGGAACAATGGAGGAGGCCAACCTTGCTTATGCTAAACTTATGCTTATATTTCGTGATAAGACCTGTAGGAAACAACTTTGCACTCTTTCTGGCATGTATATTACTTACTGTGGCATCCCATAGTGGAGAAAATGCTCTAATGAAATAAATGTGATCAAATATTATAATATTCTGTAGACTATGAATACTATAGAAAAAGGCTACTAAGATTATTAAGACTACTGTGAAATTAGCTGTACACTACATTATGACAGCAAGCGAGAGTTAACTCTGACCTAGGCAAGAGCAAGATTAAGATTACTGTCCAAACTATGCAAAAGTAAATGTTTTGTTTTTGTAAAAACCAAAGGTGAATATTTAATTAGCTTCTTATCTAATGAGAAAGTTCTAACAACTAGTGAAATATTGTCTCTAATGAAGATTTTAAACTTTCATACATGAAAGAGCCTTTAAGAAGATGGATAAACTAGACAAAAATTGCAATATATTAGTAAGGAGTAAATGCCTCCACATTTTTCTTCAATGTGAATTACTATGGAAAGTGACTATACAAGCCTTTTGTAAAGGAATTATATAGTATCTTTTTGTGTAACTATTAGTGATATTGCTAAGCTTTGCCTGAAGGAAACACTGTACCTCTTTCAAACCAATGATGGTTGGCTGTATGAACAGTTCAGGTTTGGAAACTGTATAAGTGATCATTAATTTCTCTCATAATGGAAATCTTCAACTTGTACAAGGTATCTTTTTTATTTTTGGTCAAGTTATATGAGACATTAACCCCCTCACCAGATACCCTATGTTTCACCTGGAAAGACATTGTCATCCATTCCACTCCCACACAAAATCCTGTAGGCAAAGCACTCTGGCTGCTACCCTGACCTTTTTGCTTATTTGTATCTACTTTGGGAATGTTAGTGCGTACTTCATAGCTTCTCTTTGAGGCGTTCTTTTTTTTATTTTTGAGTTAACATACATTTGAAATATGAGGAGTTTCATTGTGATATTTCCGGACAGTATGTACAGTATGTACAGTGAACAAGTTCACAGTACAGTATGTACAGTGAACAAATTCACATACCCCCACCATATTCCCATTGCTCCATTCTCCCCTTTTCAACTTTTCCAAACACTGGTGGGGTTCATTATCCTGTATTCTTGTGTGTGTGTGTGTGTGTGTGTGTGTGTGTGTGTGTGTGTGTGTGTTATAAAACATACTTCAATAGTTTCCTACAAAGTTAAATATATATTTGGTGTTTATAAAAACCTGCATGCACATGTATGCTAATAGCAGCTTAATTAACATTTTCCAAAATTTGGAATCACCTCAAATTTTCTTGAATAGGAGAATTAATGAACTGTACTAAAACCATGTTAAAGAATATTATTCAGAAGTTACAAAATAGCTGATCAAGTCACAAAATGTTATGACATGAACTGGGACAAATATAGCTAAGTAAATTACATGAATCTAAAATAGATACAAATATAAGTACATGTTATTGTGGAAGAGGAAAAAGTGTGAGAACAGTGGAAAGTAAGGGGTTGCCAACATTTTGGGTATTAGGAACAGATGATCAATGAAACACAGTAATAACTTCTCGAAAAATTATCTATATTCCTGTTGATTTGAGATCCCAATTTCAAAGCAGTCTCTCCTCCTGCATCCTCTTCTAGATGATCCTCTCAAAGATGCCAGCACCCACATGACTAGCACATTCTTAAAGTGAGCACTGTTTGTACTCTAAGGCATCTCCCATATAAATAAATAAAACCATGCTAACATTGCTACATCTCTGAGCTTACTGAACTTTACTTCAATGTTCTATGAAAGTTGCTCTTGTGTTTTGACATCAGACATCACTTGCCTTAAGTCATCATAGTATCTGAATTTCAAAGTACCATATTCAGACTGCATGGGGATATTCTTGCGAATAACAAAGCCCAAGGTATAGAAAAATGTTTTATGTTAACATTCTCCATGGAACACCACAATCAAAATCTGGACCACAATGAATCTAACACAGCATTTATTTACCAAAGCAAATGAAGATAATGTCAAAAAGAACCTGTGGGTTAACTGAAGTTCTATAGTAACAACAGGATTAACTCAGAAATACTAAGTTTAACAGAAAAAATATACCTTTTTAACTATAATTCAACCATAAATATGATTGTTATTAACTAAGCATTTCCATTTTGCTATATACTCTGGTAAATGGTCTTTATGTATTATCTTATTAAGTGCATTGACCAGTACTTTTTAGAAACTATCTAGAATGTATAGTTATCTCTTTTAAGCAAAAAAGATTGTTTATACCATCAATAAAAAGATAAAATATGGGAAAGTTTAGATCTTTTGAGAAGCAAAAATTATTTGTTTGTAAGAATTTTAACTTTTATTCAATTAAATTCTTTAATGATGTTCTGGGAATGTAAAATTTTAACATTTTTTTAGTATATAATATTATTGATTCAAAAATGGCTTTCCTCAACTAAAATAAAATCAATGGAAATAAAATTATTTGAAGGTGTAATATGAAAGATTCTATTGAGTCCTCCTAAGTTAGGCTACCTGTATAACTAAATTTGTATAATCTGTGGGTAAAGTAGCTGTGTATATGTGTTAGGGGGTATGAAAGTGGCCATAGATTAAGAAATTTTGACAATAAATTGTTAGATGCTTGTCTTAGACATTCCCCATATCTCATCTAAAGATTCACTTAAAAAATGTTTGTTTAGGTGTGTGCTAAAGGCTCACACTGGTGATCATAGCTATTCAGGAGGCTGAGATCTGAGGATCAATGTTCAAAGCCAGCCTACGAACAAAGTCCATGAGACTCTTATATACAATGAACTACACAAACAAGCAAACAAAAAATAGAGCCAGTTGATCACTGACCTTGAGGAAATCAACCTCAAAGACAGTGTCCAAGCCCTGAGTTCAAACCCCAGGATACGCACCAAAAACAAGAACAACAACAAAAAAAAGATGATTTTTGAGTTGCAGATTCTGTCACATGGTGCACAGGACTTATCCATCCTAGCTAGCCATATTACACAAAAATGCAAGTAAAACTAAATCTTACGAGAGGGAAATTATAATATCTCTTTCTGGTAAAACAACAGAGCTTGATTCATTCCATATTAATTTTTAAAAATACATAAATATAGACAGTTCATGTCATCTATTCGAATTTTTATAAGAAATTTAATGTATCACATCTCAAAACCAGCGTGAAAATATGAACTGCACAAATGAATACACAGGTGGCATTAAAGAATTCAAAGTGAAAAACTGGCTACCAAGTTTTGTCATAATTTTCATTAGAGATTATCAATTGGAATCTGCATATAGGATTAACAAATATTTAATAATTAATAACTCTGATCTTTTTCTTTGGGTCTGGCTTACTTCACTTAAAATGATATTTTCCAAGTTTTTCCATTTCCTTATGAATGGGGCGATGTCATTTTTTCTGATAGAAGCATAGAATACCACATTATCTTGGTCCATTCATCTACTGAGGGGCATCTGAACTTGTTCCATATCTTGCTATGGTAAATAATGCTGCAATAAATGTGGTTGTGTGGGTAGCTTTAGTATGGCATTGTTTGTGGCCATTTGGGTAATTGCCCAGAAGTGAGATTACTGGGTCATAGGGGAGCTCTATGTGTAGTCTTTAGAGGAACCTCCATACTGCTTTCCAGAGTGGATGTACATTTACAAGAATTTCCTATGTCTAGGATAGTCCTAGAAGTGGATCACAATAGCTCAATAGCTATGTACATATGACCATATAAGATGATGATAAGTGAAATGAACTCCAAGCTATGGAAACAAGATTTTTCCTTGTTGTTATTGTTTTTAATGTACTGTGAAGTTAGTTCTTTTTTCTTTCATATTTTCCCCTTTGGTTTATCCCCTGTTGTCACTGTTTTTGATTCTGGTACCCTGGTTATTGCATATGTTTATCTGAATTGGAGAAGGAAAGGGGAACAACACAAAGGTGAGACAAAGGACAAAGGGTGAACCAATGCAATAGCAATACTCATAAGGCAATATGTGGGGAATGAACTTTACACCTGCGGGGGGAGGGGGGGCGGAGGAGCAGATTGGAAGGCAGGAAAAGTGGAAGAAAAACAAGGGAGGAAGGTAACAATATTCAACAAGAAATGTATTCACTACCTTATATATGTAAATGTAACCACTCTGTACATAACCTTGACAATAAAATTAAATTCAAAATAAATAAAAATTAATAACTCAGAAAAGTCCTAATAGTCAAAAATGTAAATATTTATATACAACCAAATGATGCAATATCATTCTTGTATAAAATTTGGAAAGGTGGCCTTGCCTTATATATATATATATATATATATATATATATATATATATATATATATATATATATATATATATATGTATAAATATTTATATATATTTATACATAAATATAATTACATATATTTATATATATATATATATATATATATATTTTGATCAGTCGTGGACCTGAGCTCTGGGCCTGGGCACTGTCCCTCAGCTCCTCAGCTCTTCAGCTCAAGGCTAGTGCTCTACCATTTGAGCCACAGCACTACTCCCGGCTTTTTTATTTCTGCTTATGTCGTGCTGAGGAATTGAGCCCAAGGCCTCATGCATGCAAGGCAAGCACTCTACTACTGAGCCACCTTCCTAGCCCTGCCTTATATTTTTGTATGCAGAAAAGCCAGCATTTATAGAGTTGAAGCACAACAAACTAGTAGACCGTTTTTAATATTTCTTAGTGTTTTGAATATGCATGATGATTTTTAAAAAGTGGTTTTCAAGTATATTTTAGTGATGATAAACTATTGAAATTAAACTATACATGGAAAGACAACAAGCAAAACATGTGTAAGGGGAAATACAGGTAAGAGTTTGGTTTGGTTTGGTTTTTGAAAAGTAGGAGGATCAATCCCTTGAAATCTTCCAATCCTGTATACTTATGTCTATCAGAACAAATCCAACCACCCTCACATTATTCCTGTTAAAATAAAAAATATTTTTTAAAGAAATGTTATATGTTTTATGATAGGATCACATTATGTAAGTATTAACAATAATTAAGATCACAAAATGTATTTGGTTGTGGAGGGTGCAGGTATATTTTTTAAATTATAGAGAAGAGAAAATTATTGGTGTTCCACTGAGGACATATTGAACAACTATCAAGGAATGACTTCACCTCTTATATATGAAGATGCCATAAAAATGTATAGAAGCTAGAATTGTATAGCAGTGTAAGAAGCTCGTCTTGTTCAGATAAGGTCAAAAGAAAGAATGAAGGAAGAAAAGAGGAGGGAGGTAGCAATGGTGTTGCTTAATTCTGTGAGCAAAACCACTTCCTGATGATTAATTCTTCAACACCATAAATAACTACAACTTCTTAGAATAAAAGCATATAATTTGAGATACCTGATATGGAGATATGGAAATGGAAGTAATCGGGCTAAAGTAGGTAAAAATACTAGATGCCATAAATGAAAAGATGAAAATGATTCATAGAAAAAAGCTAAATCTTTAAAAATGCTTATTTGCTAAATATATTAAAAGACAAGTGACACGTTGTAAAAAATTATAACATATCTATATAAAATAAGATTTATTTGCATAGTATATAAAAGTCTTCACAAATCTGTAAGTGAATAAGCAGAAAACTAGGAAGAAAATAGGACGTAGAAAGAAAACTTCATAAACTTTGAGGTAGAAATAATCAAAAAGTGTGTGAGAAAATGTTCAGGCTATGATTAAATAATGCAACTGTAAACAGAGTCTGTCAGGCATTGATGGTTCCCACCTGTAACCCTTGCTACTGAAAGGTGGAGACCATGAAGATTGGAGTCCTAGTCCAGTTGAGGAAGCAAGTTCATGAGACCTCTTATGTATGTATGTATGTATGTATGTATGTATGTATGTATGTATGTATTATTGAGCTGGTTCTGGGGTTTGATTTCAGGGCCTGGTTGCTGTCCCTGAATTTTAGTGCTCAAATCTAGCACTCTATCACTTGAGCCACAGCCACAACTTCACTTTTGACTTTTTGGTGGTTAATTGGAGATAAAAATCTCATGGAATTTCTGTTCAGGCAGGATTTGAACCTTAATCCTCAGATCTCAGCCTCCTGAGAAGCTAGAATTACAGGTGAGAGCCACTAGCATTTGGCTTATAAGACCTTATCTTAACCACTCTCTGGACTGGGTGGTTCACATTTGCCAACTTCACTATGTGGAAAAGCATAAATAGAAAACTGTGAGGCAAACAGTAAGATAGTTCTAAAAATAACTGGAAACTAAAGGGTTTAGAGGCACGACCCAAGTGAGAGAGTACCTATGGAGCAAAAATTCAGTCTAGGAATTTAATTTACATTTTCTAGGAATTTAATTTACCTTTTCTACATGGAGAACAGGACCTATTTCTTTCTCTATTCCCTTTAACTATGTTATACTAAAATAAAATTTTGAAAAGTTTTAAAAGTAAAAAAAAAGATAGTTAAGTTGGGACTTCACTGGAGTTGGAACTCCAGTATTGCCATAAATAAATAATTTAAGTAATGATAATAGTATGTATTCTAACTACTCTAACATAATATGACACTGCACATATATAAATGTGCATATATACTTTCACATATACACATTATAAAATTAACTTAAATGATTTTATGGTTTCAGTGTGTATGATTATTATAATTTCTATTATAAGCAAGAAAATAGATATAAAGGAGAGAGATATCAAGCTTCGCGCTGGTAGAGACAGGGCTCTCTCTGGCAGTCTAGATGTGATCAGTGTCATGTTCCTAACCACTTTACTGTCCTCACTTCTTTTTTAATCATTTTAATCTTTGGGTACATTGATGCCCTCAGCCATTATCCATTCCCAAATGATATATTTTTCAAAAACAACATTTAAAAGCCTAGAAGAAAAATGCTGCCTTAGAATAGTTCTAGAAATGGGAAATCTTTATGACCGTTATTGCTATAGGAATCAGTAGCAGATAAAGCAACATAATGATGAGTGAATGAAAATCTCCTCTCAGCCATCACCACACCCCAATGGACAAGTGAGAAAGTCATGTCAGCTTCACACCATGGGCCAAGAAAACTCATCCCAAGAATCAGCTGCCAACCTAATTTAGACGTTGGCCAGGAGGCCAAGCCTCAGCTGCTCCCTCAGCCTTGTTGACAAAGGAGAAGCCCAGTTGATTTTTCACACAGGCCTGATAGGCTGAAACTGATTTAACTGAATTACTTCTAGGAAATTTTAAAAAGTCCCAAACCAACATATTTTTCTTCAAATCAGAATGTACTGAAATGTGTTCAAAAGTGGAAAAATGTCAGGAAGAATGTCATTGTTTTTAGAATTTACATGGATTGTCTAGAAATCAGTGATGTACCCCTGATTTGAAATGGTGGAAGGGAATACAGAGAGATGAAAATAAATTCCTAATACTAATGGGAAGAAATGTGGGATAATGGGATGGAAGAACTGGAGATAGGCCTAAGAGATATAGAAGTTACATTTTTAAGTACAATTGGGAACCTAGTGGTGCATGCATGTCTGACAAATTCAATGTGGGAACAATGGAATCCTGCTCTAAATGCCTCTCATAAAGGAACTTGAACCTCCATTTATTCAGACCCAGTTTGAATGTAAATTTTTATTACAATCACCAAATTATTGTGGCCACACATTTCTCTTGTGCTATTACTTGAGTTAATTACATAGTTTTTCTTAACTTTAATAAAAATTATTTTCAAACTTAATTGTTCCTATATAGTTTTTAGAGAATATAATCGTTTATTTTTTATTATATCTTAACAATAACAACTTCTATCCTATCTTTTTTTATCTTCCAAGTTTGATTACCTTGTGTCAAATTGATCAGACTTCATTTTATTAAGAGAACTTCATTCTTTAGCTCATCTTAAGTTAATAGCAATTATTCTACTTAGTTTAGTCCTTATGATTGTTTCAATAATTTTAATAATTCTTAGATTATTTTTACTATTTTCTGTTAGGAGCTCTGGATTCATTATACGCAAAATATTTTACCATTTCCACGTTAGTTGTGCTAATGCTTAATTGTGTGCAATATGACATACTTGCTGGGGTTGGTTTTTCAGAGTTAAGAGGGAAGCATCAAAAGTTAAAGATGGCAGAAGTCAAGGTAAAACTGATGAACTCATAAAATCCCCACATTGCTCTTCCTTTCTTCTCTGTGATAGCTGGATTTGTTTTTCCTCACACCAAGTACTTAAAATATATAACTCGACTAAATAAGACTTCTTTTCTTGCCAGAGTTGATTACCAATATAAATTTTGAGCTAGTCAGCTTCAGTTCATGCTAATAAGAATATTCAATTAATGAGCAAAACATCCTGAATACTTTGTATACAAATTAGATTTTAGCAGAAAATATATAGCCTAGACAGACAACATTATATACAAAACCATCACCCCTTTATTCCTGCAAGCTGTTCCTTGCATATGACTTGTAAATACTGTATCCTTTTGTTCCTTCTATTAAATGAGCTTTAAACATCTGTAACTGATGTCTATGAAAGCCTGAAAACATAGGACACGTGCCAATATTTATTTTTAGATATTTTCTGTAAATATAATGACCAGGAATATAGCAGAGATACATGACCTCGGGAGTCACATTTTTAGAACAAATGCTTCCTCAGTTGCAATGATGTCATCATGAAATCAGGTCCCACATTCTAAAATAAACTCATCGCCATATGAATTGCTACCTACCCAGTTATTTTTGTAGTTGTCTTTTTACCAGCTTCCTTACAAGTGTTGGGGAAATTTCTCACAATAGGAAAACAAATTCCTTTTATGCACATGCACATTTTATGCACATGCACATTTGCTCAAAACTGTTCAGAAACTCTCCCTCTTGAATCACATTGCACACACACTTGTGCTCCAGTTACACACACACACACACACACACACACACACACACACACACACACACACACACAGACTCAAACACACGGTTTTAGCTAAGTATTCTAAGAAAAGGTTGACATAGCTTCCAGAAACATTAAGGTAGCTCTGCCCAATTTCACAGCTAGGGACTCACCTGTGGACGCGGATGTCCTGTGACCAGACAGGTCAATTCTAGAGTTTCTCCTTCGCGGATTGTGTAGACCCTTTCAGAGTAGCGTTCTTCCTCAATGTTACAGGCCAAGCCTGAATGCACAATACGAACGGTTGGAGGAGCTGTTGGGTCAGGAAGAAAAGAACAAGATACATGAAAATCTAAGTATTTGTCTTCCCATGAAACATGGTGATTGAAAGAGCAATTCTTAGTAGACCTCACCAAGGTCAAATCTATCTAATATGTTGACCTTCCCCCACGAGGTTAACGGTGTTACTGGACAAAAGGCCTTATATTTAAAGCTCACCAAAACATTCTGAAAATGGGAAACAACAAAGGGAAACAACAGTGGAAAAAATTCTGGTGTCTCTGGAAATCACTAACCACATGGTAAAACTGGACCATTAAAATGTACCAGTCAATTATCTTTCTTTCTGAAATTCCAACTTCAACCTAGTAAAAAATGTGACGTTGGCTAATGATGGCTCACACCTGTAAACCTAGTTACTCAGACTTCTTAAGGTTCCAAGCCAGCCTGAGCAGAAAAGACCAGAAGAGATTCTTATAAAGCTATAAGTGGAGCTATGGCTAGAGTGGTAGAGTAGCAGCCATGAGCAAAAATTTTAAGCCCCAGTGCCAGCACACACACACACACACAAACACACACACACACACACACTTGCAAAATATATTAGGTTTTACATAACAAAGCAAATATTTGCATGGCTCATTACAATATTTCAGTGATTAATTTCACCAGTAGTAAAATATCACGCTTACCCCCAAATTAGTGTGACTTTTACATTAAGGTGGAAATTGAATGGTATACCAAAAATAGATAGTACAAAAGAAAGAAAATTAATGGGGGGGGGGAAGGTAAGCATTTGAATTAAAAGCATCATTTACTGAATACTTATAAAGTTGTGTGGAACAAGTTAATAGTGAAGGAATAAGGAGGTAATAATGCTCGATAGAGAATATACTCATTACCTTACTCATGTAACTGTAACTGCTCTGTACAGTATCTTTACAATAAGAAATATATACAAAAAAGGGTATCATTCTCTGGAACTATTTTTAGCACCTCCTACTGACATGAACAAAAGATGAGCACACTAAACACAATGAGTAATGCTGCAATTCATGGCTGAAAAGTGTAAATTTCTGATTCAAGACTTAGTTCTCATGAAACTGTCTAAATTCCTAAATATAATTCTCTCCTATTTCAATGCAAAAGGGCCTTTAAAATCTTACTAGCATTCATGACTCAAATATCACCAGAACCCAACATACAAAAAATAATCCCCAGCTCATAAGAAATACAGTAAGCTTTAGTGTGGTCTTGTTTGTAAACATTTGGGTAAATGCCCAAAAGTGGGATTGCTGGGTCATAGGGGAGCTCTATGTGGAGTCTTTTGAGGAACCTCCATATGACTTTCCAAAGTGGTTGAACAAGTTTACACTCCCACCAACAATGCAGTAAGGTTCCCTTCTGTCCACATCCCCTCCAGCACCTGTTGTTATTAGAGTTCTTGATTTTAGACATTCTAACTGGGGTGAGGTGATATCTCAATGTTGTTTTGATTTGCATTTCTTTTATGGCTAGGGAGGTTAAGCATTTCTTCATGTGTCTATTGGCCAACCTTCTTTCCTCTTCAAAGAAGTTTCTTTTTAAGTCTTTAGCCCACTTATTTATTGGGCAGTTGTTTCTTTGAGGATTTGATATTGGGGGATTTAATTTGTTGAGTTCCAAGTATATTTTAGATATGAGACCCTTGTTCATTGTATGGCTAGTGAAGATCTTCTCCCAATCTGTAGGCTTTCTATTGATCTTGCTAGTTATGTCCTTTGTCATGCAGAAGCTCTGCAACTTCATGCAATCCCATTTGTCCAACCTTTCTTGTATATATACACAATGGAATTCTATGCCTCCATCAGAAAGAATGACATTGCCCCATTTTTTAGGAAATGGAAAGACTTGGAAAAAATTATATTAAGTGAAGTAAGCCAGGCCCAAAGAAACATAGGTCCCATAGTTTCCCTTATTTGCAATATCTAGTATATGTCTGAGTCAAGCAGAAAAGGTCAGATAAGGTGATGTTAGGGAAATGAACCCTAAGGTATGTATTCAAATGTTTTTTTTTCTTTCATGCGATTGTTTCTAACACATTTATAAGATTATTTCTTTGTTGCTTTGTATGTCCCTCCCCAACAGTATAACTCCTGCTTTCAGTGTATTTGATGTCGGTATAATTTGTGGAGGGGAAGGGGAAAAACAAATCGTTTAAATAGGGATACATGTGGACCCATTGCAACAATGAGATGTACAAGTCATTATGTCAAAAATGAACTTTACAACTTTTCTACCAAAATTGTAAAGGAGGGGAGAGGATTGGGTGGGGGGGGGACAGGGGAGGTTGGGAAGGGATGGGAAGGGGAAACAAAGAGGAGGCTACAGTGCTTGATAAGGAATGTACTCATTATCTTGCCCATGTAATTGTAACCCCTCTGTACAGTATTTTCACAATAAAAAATTAAAAAAAGAAATACAGTAAGCAAGATACACTACACATTATAAAGTGATATCTTGATAACCATCAACTTCTGACTGTAGAACGTATGTGTGTGTGTGTATACACGTATGTAGATGTAGTTTTGTGTATAATACATTCAGAAGATGAGAAGCAGTTACATTAAAAAAGAAACTGGAAAGACAACAGACACACGCAAAAGACAGTGATCTCAAGATTTTCATGTAAAAAATTCTATTTTACTGAAGTGTTATGTTCTGTTTTGGGCAATACTGAAGTTTGAATTTAGGTTAACAGCCTCCTGCTGTCTCCCATTTGAGTTATGCCTCTAAGCCCTACATTGCAATATTCTTAAGAGAAATTGTGATTACTAAAACGTTAATGCTGAAATATTTGGAATTTTTAATTAGCAGTAAAAATACCATGAATCCTATACAATCAAATTAATTTGGTGACTCTAGGAAGAAAAGGAAAAGATGGTAAGGCCAACTTATGAGAATAACTGCTTCTGAGAACAAGCTGAATTGAAAGCAAAATTGAGCATAGTTTCTAATATGTAATAATTTGCTTTATGTAACATAATGCTTAGACTATCCATAGAGTTAAATAATTTCAAGGAGCATCTTTTACTATTCTCTTCAATTTTAGGAAGAAATGAAGATAGGAAAGTGCACATAATGTCTGATTCTTTCCATAAATCTAAATATGGTCCTGTTCACCCTTACAATCTGGGACCCACATTCTAATAGCCCTCATCAAATGATGCAAAGGTGGAAAAAATTCCAAAAGATTTTGAAAGAAGTACTTTTACATTTAATATTCATAGCAATTATCTCAAGAGTTTGCTAGAAGAAATAAACATGGCAAGTATATACAAAGACCTGGTATAGCTACAGAGAATTCTGGGATTTTTTCGTTTTACCAAACATCTCAGATGATTACAATGCCACAGGTATTTAGACAATATTATTAGAAATATTTCCTTTGGTCTTATTAATGTCTGCTGACTAAGGAAAAATACTCCAGAGGATAAAATGTCATTTCTCCTTTGACATTTTAAAGTAACTGAATTTCATGTTATACATCATTTTTAATGGAAAAATTTAATGGTGCTTAAAATATCAAATATAGGTTGGTCTATTGAATAAATGTATCAATAGCTTTTATCATATCTTCAGACTGTCTATGCAATTTAAAATTTGTTACATTTTTGTGACATAAGAAATCCATAATCTGTAGTAATTAGATGAGTAATAAAAACAAGGTACTTATTTTAAAATATCGACCTTATATAATTATGTACATAATGTAGGAGTTAACAAACTTATGACAATCAATTAACTTACAAAACAATTAGTAAAATAAGACATTCAAATCTTTATCTTTAAATAAATGTCCATGCTAAACTTAGCTTCATAAATGAGAACCCACATGTTTATTAATATATCTAATTATACAGTTACTTGACATCTTTTCCAGACTAATTTATACTTGCTATTTTTTGTTTTAATTTCAAATCAATGCATCGTATTGTTGTTTTTTAAGATATATCTTTCAAATGCTTCATTATGCAAATAAGTCTCTTTATATAAACCATTTAAATTATACCACAGGCAAATTGTGACAGTTACAAGGGTTAATTTTCTGCTATTTTCTTCTATATTTTAACACATTCTTGGAAAAGGTAATTGTCTAAGTACTGTCATCATGAATCTACTACTTATTCTGGAGGAGGGAGGAATATCCCACCAAAAGTAGTTTTGAACACATACACTTTTTTTAAAAACATGTGCTCAGTACTACTTCAGTTGTTCATTAATAAAGTGAATAGTTAGGAGTCTTGCATTCACTATTTCATCCCAAGAGAGCAGACCTGAAGGGGCCATCAAGCACTCTGAGCTATCACGTCACCTGTCAGAGCCCTTAGTATCCACAGCCTCATGACCATGCTCTCTCTGCCTGCCATAGTTAAACTAATAATATTAGTAACTCCTAAACTAGATCTAGACTACAGGAATGAAAACAGATTGAGGAAGTTCTCATGAAGTAGTTGGAGCATCATACTTAGATTGAAAACATAAGCAGTATTACTTCCCCAAATTTAACCAACACAGCATTATTCCCAGTTCACTATACTGACTCCAGACTCTGCCAAATCCATGACATTTCATAACCTGAAGGGCCTATTTTGAAATTTGTATTCATTGTATTTTTTATTGTGAAAATACCGTACAGAGGGGTTACAATTACATGAGCAAGGTAATGAGTACATTTCTTACCAAGCATTGTTGCCCCCTCCTGATTGTTTCTTGCCTAAGAACCAATGATGTCTCCCCATTTTCACATAGTCATAACTCCGCATTGTAGGCAGCCATCATGTTTTTTGTATAGGGTCCTCATATCTGACTATCTGATTGGAAATCCTATTTCATTTTAATACAGCTCAGGCATCAGTCATCAGATAGACAATACTGATACATGCAGCATCATTGTTCACAATGTTCTCCCAACTGGAATGCCAAGACAGATATGTGTACCTATGTTCCTTGTACTCTCTTAAATTAAGTCATGACTCTCTTTCTTCTGGGAGATACATATTGGCTACTAATCTTCCTTTTGTTTCACTTTGTAAGATAATTTTTAGATACTGTTATACCAGGGTCATCCTTAGATTGACACTTTCCCCTTACCACAAAGTTTGGAACATGAAGTGGGAACTCGATAATTATTCTAAAATTCCTGCTGTAGATAATACCCTAATAGTAAATACAATGACATCAACTTCGTATTTGAGCACAACATCAAAGTGCAGAGTATTGAATGTACTTTAAAAATAAATGCAAGCTGAGCGCTGGTGGCTCATGCCTGTAATTCTAGGTACTCAAGAGGCTGAGATTTGAAGACTGCAGTTCAAAGCCAGCCCAGGCAGGAAAGTCCGTGAGACTCCTATCTCCAATACACCATTCAGAAAACAGGAAGTAGTGCTGTGGCTCAGGTGGTGGAGTGGTAGCCTTGAGCTGAAGAGCTCAGGGACAGTGCCCAAGCCCAGAGTTCAAGCCCCACAACCGACTAAAAAAACCGTAATTTTGTGTAATATCTCAGAAGTGAGACATCTGTTATGCTCTGCTTTGTTGGAAAAAAAAAATCCCAATTCATCATCCTGAAATTAGAGCAAAGGTTATGCTTCTATTTGCCCTGTAGAGTCCATGATAGATTAAAATGTTAAAATATTGTATAAGACTCATTTTCATCCAAATTTTCTTAAAGTAAACCAAATCTCATTAATTTTCTAACACTAATCATATCAGCTGCTTTAATTTGAGTTAAGTAGTCTCTGGGTCCAAAGGGTCAGTATAAATGAGCCAAAGAGAGACCTGTTTCTTATCTTGTTAAGAGTATACTTTTGAAAGTTAAACCAAATTCTTTCAGTGTTCTTTTGGTAATGGAACACAAGTAAAATTTTTCTCTAATTGACAACAACCAGGAGTAATTTAACCTTTTATGCTATTTACATATTTTCAAGAATGTATGGAGGCTGTACATGAAGATTAATGGCATGTGCTGTGCCTTCAAAGGGTTTTCAGCCTATTGGAGATGTCTGATTTGTTTAAATTTGAAGCTGAATAGAATAGGTACTCTTACAGAAGAAAATGGAAAGAAATCTCTGAGGAAAAGTAGACAAGAATGAAATCCGCAGAGGAAAATCCAATGGGTTTCTCAAAGCCACTGATATTTAACCTGAGTTTGCAAACATGGTGTGAGTACAAAAAGGTAAGGAGAGCCAGGCACAAAAGACTTTGGAAATTCAGGCACTAGTGGCACATGCCTGTAATCCTAGCTTCTAGGAGGTTGAGAACTGAGGATCAAGGTTCAAAGCTATCCCAGACAGCAATGTCCATGAGACTCGTACCTCCCATAAACTACTACAAAAAAAAATGTCAGATGTGGAACTGTGGCTCGAGTAGGAAAGAGAATAAAAGGTGCGTTCAAGGCATCTCTGCCATAAGTGTCTTCTATACTCCTGAAATATCTATATTAAAACATGGTGTGTGTGATGCATCATTTACTCCAAACCTTGACACTGGTATGAATCCTTCAACTTGGCATTTTGTCTTCAGACACAGGAAAGATATTCAAAAGGTCTGGTAATTAACATATGGTGGGAAAGGGGAGAAGGTGGAGGGAGGGAGGGAGAGAAAGAGAGAGAAAAAGACTGAGAGGGAAAGAGAGACAGAGACAGAAAGAATCTGCCTGACATGGCTAACTAGTAGAATTGGCATGTATTGCTCACACAGTTCTCTTAGTAGTCACTCCATTTTTCTTTTGTTTTTTATTGTGAAAATACTGTACAGAGGGGTTACAATTATATGGGCAAGATAATGAATACATCTCTTATCAAGCATTGTAGCCTCCTCCTTTGTTTCCCCTTCCCATTCCTTCCCATCCTCCCCCGCCTCCCTCTACCAAGTCCTCCTCCCCCCACCAAAGTCATAAAGTTTGTTTTTGGACATAACGGCTTGTACATCTCATTGTTGCAATGGATCCACCTGTATCCCTATTTAAACGATTTGTTTTTTCCCTTCCCCTCCACAAATTATACCAACATCAAATACAATGAAAGCAGGGGTTATACTGTGGGGAAGGGACATACAAAGCAACAAAGAAATAATCTTATAAATATGTTAGAAGCAATCCCATGAAAGAAAAAAAAAACATTTGAATACAAATCTTAGGGTTCATTTCCCTAACATCAACTTATCTGACCTTTTCTGCTTGACTCAGACATATACTAGTTATTGCAAATAAGGGAAACCATGGGACCTCCATTTTTCTTAACATAACAATAGTCAAACTTTCCAATAGACTTTCCAAATATTTGCCAAATTAAATAGTGTGTTTATAGGCTTTGTCTATAATTATTGCTAATTTCTGTAATTATAATCCCCATTGCCTTGCTGCTTTCCTGAGTATGGCTATATTACTCATTTTCCTAAAAAAATCACTAATACAGATATGGAGGAGAAGAAAACGTAGATTTTAATGAGAAATGAGAAAGTCAATTTTGGATGCTGATGGTGAGCTGGCCAATAAGTAACAAGTTGTTGGTCACTATAAAGCTGGCCAATAGGTAACAAGTTGTTGGTCACTATAAAGATTGGAGGTTAACTGTTTGTGTTTGTGTGCCAACCCTAGGGCTTGAACTCAGGGCTTAGGCACTGTCCCTGAGCTTTTCTGTTTGTTTGTTTGTTTGTTTTTGGCTCCAGGCTAGTGCTCTATCATTTTAGCCACCTTTCTACTTCCAGACCTTGTGTGTGTGTGTGTGTGTGTGTGTGTGTGTGTGTGTGTGTGTGTGTGTGTGTGTCATGGGGCTTGAACTCTGGGCCTGGGCATTGTCCCTGAGCTCTTCAGCTCAAGGCAAGCACTCTACCTCTTGAGCCACAGCACCATTTCCAGTTTCTGAAAGGTTTATTGGAGATAAGAGTCTCAAGGGCTTTCCTGACCAGGATGGCTTGAACCTCCATCGTAAGATCTCAGCCTCCTGAGTAGGTAGGATCACAGGCGTGGTCTGGCTATTTCCAGACTTTTGGTGATTAATTGGAGATAAGAGTCACACAACTTTCCTTCCTGAACAGGATTTAGGTTGTGATCCTCAGATCTCAGCCTCCTGAATATCTAGGACTACAGGCATGAAACACTGGTGCTCTGATAGATTTGGGCCTTTTAAATGATGACCAGATGAAATATGTGCATCAGTGCATGGAGTGTAAATTAAGAGATTCATATCTCAACTGAGGCGTGAATTCTTAACCAGAGATGTCGAGATTTATTGTGGTTCAAAGCCAGACACTTAGAAGAACAGGGAAATGTTTTAGAGGTTATAAGGGGAGGCTGGAGCACAGATATGACAGGGTTGTCCTTTAAAAAGAGCATAGGAAAAAGGTCATTGCCTTTGAGAACTGAGACAACATTGGTGAATGAGTAAGATATGGCTCTAGAAAATAGAATCTAAAGATCAATGGGAAGAGGTCTGAACGAAGAGAAAAAGCCTCTCAGGAGAAACTAAGCTTAAAACAACGTAAAACTGTTACTGAGGTTTACTATGTGTAAACTGATCATTGATTATACAGTTGATATATTTATAGTATTGTAACAACACTTCAGAATTGTAAACGTAATTATTTGAAATTTTACAAGACCAAACCATAGCATTTGCACTTCCAATGACTGTAACTTTCTAGGCTCTTCCATCATTTTTATTAGAATGATTTCCCCAGGAGCGGGGGCACGGAACACTCTTTTCTTTCCTGTATTTTCTGGTCTCTTAGTTTATTTTTAACAAGTACCTTTAAGTAGTTGTACAAAGCAGTTTCAATTCAACGTGTTCACTTAGGATCACAATGCTGACCTTCATCCGTGTAACCCCTTCCATTCCCGCCCACGCAATTTTTCCCCAAACCACCTAGTTATCTGGTTCCATTTTCACACCTGTAGATTGAGTATCATGACTGTGTTCGCCCACCCTTCTTCTCTCCATTGTATTTCAGCCTCTCCTAGTCCTCCTCTGCTAACAACGTATTTCAGATTTCTGTCATTCATTTTGTTAAACTAAGTTGTTCAAAGGAGTTACACCATTTGAATTTCTCCCTATATATACGATACTGTGGTTGATACGTTATATACATATGAGTCTGAATGTGTTTTCATACATGCTTATAATTGAGATCTAGCCTCCATATCTGAGAGAAAACAGGTACCCTTTGTTTCTCTGAGCCTTAGTTACTTTACTTAACATAATCTTTCCAGATTCCTTCAATTTAGTTTATCCTTGACAAGTTCAATTTTTTCCAACTTTGTACTACATACTGTGAAATTCCACAAAACTGGGCAATAAAACAAAATAATTAACAACAAAACAAATGGCATTCTATAAAATAATAGATAAACAGGGTTCATTCCCACTACATAAAATCTTTTCACCTTTCCCTTACGTAATTGTAACTCCTCTGTACAGTACGTTCACAATTAAAATTAAATTAAATTAAAAAAATTAAAAGAAACACACAGACAACCTTCATTCTCTATCATCAGAATCACCTTTGTCTTTCCTATACAGTTCTAGCAATTAGAAAAAGCAATACACATTCTTCCCCACACTTCTGCATATCCTTGAATCTGTCTTTCTGTCAAACAATCCATTTGTGTTTATAAAAGTATGAAAGGGAGAAACAGAAGATCATTTTTTGTCAAATTTCTTTTGTTGTTACTGCTGTTTGCTTATGTTTCTTTTGGTTTTATTTACCCAAATGTTTCCTGTACAATGACCATCAGAAACTAAAGTTGTCCTATATGTCAAAAAACAAAAAAACAAAAAACAAAAACAAAAAAAAATAGACAATTCTCATAGCTTGCTAGCAATATTCACTGCACCTATGAAAATAAGCACATAAGCCCATACACACAGAAGTAAAATTTCAAGTTGTATGTCTATTCTAATAATTGCCTCTAAAACCATTAAAAGCTTTCTGTCATTGTCTTTGAATTGATCTTAAAGCCAGTAATATTGTTATATGCAAACAACATAAAATTATTTTAAATCAGCCTTTAGTTCCTTTGATTTGTTTTCTTCCATTGATTATTTCAGATTAACTACCATTGGAGCATCAGTAGGAATTAATTACCTCTCTTCCCTCTACTAGTTACTCCACACTCCCAGTTTGGGTAAAGCTAAATCCCTGTCAACTTGAGGAAACTACTGTTGTACCTTTGATGTGCTGAGCTATAAAATGAAAATAAGAGTAGGAAGAGCCTCTTTCTTATACTGCATTTAATCAAATGACCTTATCTACCCCATAAGACTTTTGTGCAAGGCTGTAATTAAGACAGGTTTTAAACATTTAGCACATGTTTAATAACACTGTTAAAAATTGCCTGAGTTAAGAAAATTAAACTTATATAATCAGGGTTTAGAAGGTAGCCATTAATGTTTCCTAAAAAACAAAATTGGCATGAAAATTTTAAATTAGTGCGAGCCATGAATTTAAAGTAAGCTATTTATTTCTATGTAATTTGTCTTTTAATGAGAGGGAAGAAAATCTGTCATGAAAAAAATAATGACAAAACAATTTTTACTACACATATTGCTCCCCTATGACCTGCAATCCCACTTTTGGGCATTTACCCAAATGAAAACAAACAAGGCCATACTAAAGCTGCCAGCATAACTATGCTTATTGCAGCATTATTTACCATACCTAAGATATGGAAGCAACCCAGATGCCCCTCAGTAGATGAGTGGATCAAGAAAATGTGATATATATATGAATTCCATGCTTCCATCAGAAAGAATGACACTGCCCCATCTGTTAGGAAATGGAAAGACTGGGAAAAAATCATATTAAGTGAAGTAACACAGTCCCAAAGAAATTTGGGTCCCATGGCTTCCCTTATTTGCAATAATTTGTATAAATACAGGATAATATTACTAGATGAGCTGAAAGGCACAAAAGCCATGTACATATGACCATATAAGATGATGCTAAGTGAAATGAACCCCAAGATACTAACACAAGTTCTGACTTTATTGTTATTGTTTTAAATTTGCCATGTGATTTTATTTATTTTTGTTCTTGTTGTTTCCTTTGTATGCCCTTCCCCTATGGCATATCCCCTGTTTTCACTCTACTTGATTTCGATACCCTGCATCTTGTATATACATATGTCTAATATGGGTAGCATAAGGGGAATAACAAAACAATGAAACAAGGACACAGGATGACCCATTGCAAGAAAGATACCCACAGAACAGTATATTGGAAATGAACTCTACATTTCACGGTGGGGGGATGAAGGGAGGGAGGGAGAGTGGGGATAGAGGGGGAAGAGTGTGTGAGGAGGGGGAAGGAAAGGATAGTGGGACAACAACAAAGAAAGGAAGGGATAACAATGATTGACAAGCAATGCATTCATTGCCTTACTCGTGTAACTGTAACCCCTCTGTACAGCATTTTTTAAAATTAAAAAAAATCCCATAAAGTTTTCTACATTAGAAACTTCAAATTTTATTTAAAACTTGTTTTCATCCAGAAATGTTGATTATTAATATCTAAAGCTATCATCAAAGATTCATGGTTTGTAGATAAACAAAAAAAAGCATATGAAACTGTGACAGAAACCAAGGAAAATTTCCTCTTGCTCTCAAGGTACTGGATTTTACTGCAAATCTTCAATTACAACTTCCTTCCTAAACCAAACTTTTGAACTAGCTTGCTCTTAATAGTGCCAGAAACCACGTACAAGTCTTCTGAGTTAATTCTGTTGGCATCTTAAGACTCATCCTTGTACCTTAAAAGAGATGAGGATTCTTGAGGGCACAGGTAGTAATACTATCATTCTATCAGCCTCTGGACTCAAATGCACACCTGAATAAGTAAATACTTCTCTAAAATTAAGAGCTTTTCCATTTCCTTGGACATCACCGTAAGCCCCCCATGCACACTAATCAAAATGCAATTACTCTCATCCTTGTTTCTCAAGCCTTACTCACAAAACTGTGTATTTCCAGAAAGCCATTTTTCCTTTCAGCCTAGCTCACCAAGAAAGAAACGAAATTTACTAAAAAAAAAAGTCAAAAATGAAAACTTTAATTTGCATGTTAGAGAGCAGCAATGGTAGACTTAGAATGCTAAGGATTTGGCCTGCCAGTTTCCCAGTTGCATCTCTCCATTGAGAACTTGAAGCCACTGCCAATGACAGGCCGAAGCAGAAAACCTTCCATAGCATGTCACAACAATACCTCTTGGAACCAGAAGAGAAGAATCGGTGCAGTAGCAATATACAACACATTTTGGTTCTCATTCTCTCCAAAACAGGAAGACAGCAGCCAGATTAGACAGATGCCTTCTCCAGAAAGATAACTCTCTCATGGTCTGGGGAATTCAAATTTTCCAGGCACCTATTAGATGTTGGGTATTTTGACAGTCTTCAGTTCTCTAAACCCCTGAAAAACATGTTTTACTTTCCATTTAAAAACATAAACACTGCCAGATGGGTCACTGAATTGCCAAAGAATACTTTTGTCTTCATTCTGCCTTACATGAGAAACAAAGTTTATTTTCTTCATTGCTCTTTTCATTTTTCTGTGTTACATTATACTTATGTGTGTAACTTATTAACACATAATATTCAGCTTATGTGTGTGGTAAGAAATATCTATGAAGATATTCTCTAAAGCTTTCTCCTAAAAACAAATTTAAGTGAGGTAATCATGCAAGAGGAAAAGGTATACCAATGAAGGTGGTTTTAGTTTTTAGATGATTAGTAAAATTAGAAATAACAAGTATTAAGCAATAAAGGAATAGGTTAGCAAAAGGTGAATTATCCACTACTATGTAACTAAATACCAATATAAAATAATTCTATGTATTCATAAAGAAAGAAATCCATAATCCATGGCTATGAATAGTATAGTAAGACCCTGTTCATGTACTACAAAGTACTGAGTACTTATATTCATGTTGAAAGGAGGTTAAGTAGAATTTGAGGCTCTGGTTGAAAGGAAGATAACAAGAATACAATAGTGAGGTATGGAAAAGTTCATTGGTTTTTTTTTTGTTTTGGTTGGATGTGTGGCTGGAACTGAGGGCCCGAGTGCTGTCCCTGAACTTTTTCACTCAGGGCTAGTGCTCTACCACTTTGAGCCAGAGGGTCACTTCTGGTTTTCTGGTATTAATTGGAGATAAGAATCTCATAGGCTGCAATGCTTGGTAAGAAATGTATGCATTATCCTGCCCATGTAATTGTAACCCCTCTGTACAGTATGTTCTCAAATAAAATAAAATAAAATAAAATAAGAAAAAAGAATCTCATAGACTTTTCTGCCCAGCTGGCATCAAACCATAATCCTCATATCTCAGCCTCCTGTGTAACTAGGATTATAGGCATAAACCAACATTACACAGCCTTGCTGGTACCTTTGGCTTTGTATTAATATAGTTCTGTATTTTCCACTTTTCTCAATAAGAGCATTTATCTTAAGTGCAAGAAGTTTTTATTTGTACGTACTTGTCTCCTTCCTTTCAATGCTTTATTAAAGGAAGGATCACTATATGAATAATTGAAGTTTAAATATACAGGTTAGAATAATTAAAAGCAAAAGTGTTTTTTTCATTAAAGTAGAAGCAGGTACAGACTAAGGAAGTACTAAACTCTTCTTCCTTCCTCATTTAATGAACTTTTCCTTTTTTACTATATTGAACTAGTTGCACAAATAAATTGTCATTTAACAAAGCAGTTTGTGAATACAATATATATTGATCAGTATCACACCTTTCAACATTATCACCCATTGGTCCTCTACCCACCCATTCTCACATTTTTCTTAAATTTGTAGGGTGCACATTGAATTTTTTACTTCATTGTCCCTTTCTTCTCTATTCATTCTTCTACTAATTTCCTTGACTGCACCACACTACTTTTTTTTTCTTAATCTTAGGACTTGAACTCAGAGCCTGGGTACTATCCCAGTGTTTCTTTGTACTCAAGGCTAATGTTCTACTACCTGAGCTACAGGTCACTTCTGGCCTTTTCTGAGTAGTTTACTGGAGGTAAGAGCCTCATGGACTTTCCTGCCCAGGCTTGCTTTGAACCACGATCCTCAGATCTCAGCCTCCTGAGTAGCTCTGAACACAAGCATGAGCCATTGGCTCTTGGCTCACCCCACTACTTCCTGGTGTTTTATTTTACTGAACTTTCACTTTGTCTTTTGAAGGAAGCACACTATTTGAGTTCTCCCTTGATTGTATTTCAGTTAATAACTTTGTATATACTTGCATAACAACCATTGTATTTGCTTATAAGTTTATAAGCTGAATCTAAGTTCCACATATAAGGAGAATATGCATTCTTTGTTTCTCTGGGCTTGACTTCACTTAACATAATATTTTCTAGGCTCTCCATTTCTTTACAAATGGCACAATATAAGCCTTTCATATTATAAGTAGTCTTACGAAGAGGCTACAATTTCATACATCTAGATCAATGTTACCCCTTCCATCATTCCTATCATTTCCTATTTCAACCTGTGGTGAAATATCGTGTAATCTTCATGCCTACACAATATGGTTGTCTGGAGTTTTATTTCCTTCCTGGAAGTATTTTCATATACTGTAACTAGATACAGAAATGGTATATTCAGAACTTCCCATGTGATTGTAGATATGAGGCACACAGATTAATTTGCACAAAGAAGAAATAATTCCTAATTATTGAGCAAATTTTAACAATTTATAATTTTCACTCTGTAGAGAGGTGGGTTTCTTGGTTAGAAGAAGTTGGAGCCTTGCTCAAAAGATAAATCAGCCTCAAATTATGTAGTCTTGATAATCAAGAGTTAAATATACCATATTTGGCTTTTCTCATACAATTTTTCTTTAGTTCTACTTTTTTTGTGTGTTCAGAACATTTTGAGTTCCACATGAGTTCTCAAATTAGTGAACATTAATCTCCTAGGCTCCATGAAATTATTTCTGTGTTTTCTCAGTTGTAGTCCCTTGCTGCTTCAGTTCCTTCTGAGAAAGTTCCAGTCATCACGGATCATGAGAAACCAACGTCAGAGGGCTTCTCACCTTTCCCATTATGAACATTTCTTTTATTATCTTCAAGCAGTTTTACAAAGGAGTTGCCATTTTACACAGCAGTTTATGAATACAACATATCTTGATCAATGTCACTCCTTTCAACATTGTCACCCGTCCCAGGAGCATTTTTCTAATAAAAAGATCTTGTAGCATATTTCTAGGTTGCAGATGCAAGCTCTTTCTCCCTGTCTGTAATTCTCTACTTTCAATTCACCATTGTCTTTAGTCTTTTATCCAGGTGGATACAGTGAACACTTGCCTTTCTATCCCTATTATATTTTCTCCGTGGATTTCATCCCATTGGTCACTGACTTCAATCTTCTAACTTTTGAAATTGCTTTCCCTGAATCACAAAAATTGTACTGAGTATTTGCCCCACCAAGTTAGTCTGGAACATAGCCAAACTTCTCTATTTATAGCTTGGAAATTATTTCACTTTATCACTCGCTGTGAAATGTAACTCCCTTTCAGAGTTTCAGCAGCATTCATGTGTTTTTAAACAAGCCTGTACTACTATTAAGAGCATAGAATAAATTTCTGCTTGTCCTCCAGTGCAGACTTCTAATATAGACTTCAGCTCTTCCTGCTCCCTTGGAGCTTCTGCCACTCTCTCTGCACAATTTTAACTCCTTTCAATTCATTTGTATAGGTCATTCCAATGAATGACCAAGTCCTGCCCGATTCTTCACATGTTTCTATTACCACCTGTGTCTCTTCACACTCAGACCCACTTTACCGCTCATACTTCCAAGGATCAATCTCTCAAATGCCACTGGCATTTGAGAGGGTATAAGCAAATAGTGCAAAAACAGATATTTGTTCAAGTGACTACATATATCTGTCTTCTAACTCAAAATTCTACAATGAGCTGGGCACTGGTGGCTCATGCCTGTGATTCCAGCTACTCAAGATGTTGAAATCTGAAGATCTCAGTTTGAAGCCTGTACACAAATAGAAAAGAACGAAAGACTCTATCTCCAAATAACAAGCAAAATGCTAGACTGGAGGTCTAGTAGTAGATAAGAGCCATAAACAACAAAGCTGAACAAGAACATAAGGCCTTGAGTTCAGGCCTAGAGACCAGTAATAAATAAACAAAAAACAAACAAATAAATTTCCAGTGAGTAAAATCATTAAATGTTTCTAATTTAATTCACTGGGTTTTTAATCGGAGTATCTGTGTTGGAGATGCTAGTGGATAAATATTGATTAATCTTATTAGAGTACAAAGCCTATGCTTACTTTTCTATATTTCAAATTAATTTATTTTATTGCTATTATAAAGATGATGTATAGAGGGATTACAATTACAAAATTCAGGTAATGACTACATTTCCTCTTGTAGAACCATAAATGAGTCAAATATTTAGTAACATTTTCAATTATTGTAAAATAGCAGTTTCCATAATACTTTAATATCCTAAATGAATAGTCACAGAAATGGCATAAACCAGAAATGTCTATATGCACACAGAACCTCTGTTTTAATTAAGGACTAAATAAAATAGACCTGAAGCATTAATTCCAGAGCGATTTTGACATATTTCACCTGTTTCCTAATTTACAATGAAAGGTCTGTTCGACAAGTTCTCATGGTAGTACATTCCTCTTAGCTATTAGTACCTGTAAGTGGTGTTACTGACCTATATTAGTATATCAAATTATGACAGCAAATTAATGATGATCATAATTCTGATTAGAGTCTCCAGCTAACTATTTAGAAGAGTTCCTCAATCTCAAGGAAATAAAAATAGACCTTTTTCTATTTTACTCGTTTGATGAGACACTAAAGAAAAATTAAATACAATGATAAATAACTGTATAGTTTGCAAAGATACTTTACATTTAAGATTTTATACTGAGAGTACATCATTTGATCCTGGAAATAAACTTAAAAAATAAGTAAGACCAGAATTAACTCCCTTGTGGAATGTAAAGATAGTGTTCTAGTCGTGATATTTGTGTGTATATATCTGTATGAAATCTTCAAATCATGTTAACCTGATTTTTATCACTAATAATTTTCTATTGGTGTTGAAGCAGAGATTTACATTTTAGCTACAGAGGAAAGGACTCTTGCTGGAAGAGTTTGTTTAAATTTTCCTGAATACATATTCTCAAGAAAAATTTCCTGTAGTCTTCATTAACTGGAGGAAACATTCCCTAGAGAATCACATTCTCTCATAAATGATTTTCATTGAAAGAGGGTCCATGGTTCATCTATATTAGATTTGTAGGGTAAAGGTCATGCAGACAGAGCTGACCATTTGCTTCTGTCTCTTCTCTCTCATGCATATTCTGGAGGAAACACACATTCAGCTGTAGAACAACCCAAGTAGCATGTAGAGAGCTCACAAAGTCATAATCTCAACTAGACCATTTTCCAGGTTCTTACACCTAGCTGTCTACCTGACTGTCTTTGCACTGCCTTATTATATCAAAAATTAAAATTAAAATAGTACTTCATCATCTTTCCCCCCTCAAACTGAATTTCTTTTTTCAGCCATTTCTGTTGTATGGACACACCACAGACACACACAAGAACTTAACATTATAGTGTAAATAGAGAGTATTCTTTGTTTTACCCAGGTAGCTCATTTTTCGATCTTCACCACGTTCATCCCATCACAGCCATCCAGATGAGTGCAGAAAGCACTCTCTGTCTTCCTAGGGACTGTCCCAGCAGTTGACTACTGAGCTTTTCAAAATGATCACATGAATCCCTCATTCCCCCACTTTCAATGGTTCTTTAAATTTTCAAAGTAAAGCTACCATTAGTATCACCTTGAAAAAAAAAATCTCACAAAGTTTTCCCAGTCTTCCTTGCAGCACGCAAATCCCTTGTTTTCTAGTCCTTCTATCTAACGTGTTCTGTTTAAGCTAACAGCCTTTGCAGGAGTTATTTTCTTTGGTCCCAAAGTCCTTTCCACTTTCCTTAGCCTGGCTGGCACTTCCTAGAACTTTCCCTCTTCAAGAAGATACTTACTAGCCGGGTGGTTCACTCCTGTAATCCTAGCTACTCAGGAGGCTGAGATCTGAGGATCACGGTTCAAAGCCAGCCCGGGCAGGAGAGACTGTGAGACTCCTATCTCCAAAACCACCAGAAAACCGGAAGTGGCTCTGTAGCTCAAGTGGTAGAGCGCTCGCCTTGAGCTGAAGAGCTGAGGGACAGCGCCCAGGCCCAGAGTTCAAGCCCCACGACCGACAAAAAAACGTCAGCCTTACCCTAACAAAAGCAAATTCTATATGGCATAAATTGTGTCTGATTTCAGTTGGCATTAAATTTCAAACAGCATTATGCATAACACATTGTTGTAGGTTGAAAGTTTACTGAATGTGTATTGTAATAGAAGAAGAACGTTCTATTCACACACAGCACAAAGAAAGGAGGGAGGGAGCAGGAAGAGATGCAGGAAGGAGAGAGGAAGGTATATAGATGGAAGGAAGGAAGGAGAATAGGGATAGAGGATAGAAGGGAAGAACCAGTTCATAGAAAGAGAAATTAAACATAGTTTTGAGTGTGATAATATACAACCTAAATTTTCATTTGACAGGTTACTTCCAGGTTTATTTCCAGAAGCTGTGCATAATCAAAAGTTGTTAATCATTTAGATGAGATGAAATTAAGTCCACATCTCTCACAGCAAGATAAAGTTACATCATATTTTATTTAATCTGAGAAAGGACTGATCACCTTTATCATGATCTGCTTATTACTAAATGACTTTTACACAGGAAAGTGGGTTGCTTCAAAATACGTATTTCAAATTTGTATTACAATATTTTCCCGGAAGTGTTATAATGACAACATTCAGGAATCTCTTGCTATTCTGAATAAAAAAAAAAACAGAAGTTCATCTGCTTTATGTAAGCAACTCACAGATAGTGATATTTGTTTTAAAACATGTCCTTGGGTTCCAGTGATTTCAAATGAACTATATTTTCTCCCAAGCAGGTTTTGGGAATATACATTTTAACCCATAGGAAAAGTGTAAAACATTATAATCTTTAAAATCTATTTGCCATTCAGATGAATACAATGTTTCTGCCCATCTCAAGATCTTCGTACAGCTTTATGTATTTAACTTGTGATCTTCCTTCTTTGTTGCATCAAAACCTTACAAACCGAAATATTATTTTCAATAACACATACCATAACTCAGTCTTATTTTGAAAAAGTACCAACATTTGATCTCTCTAGGTTAATTTCTATATTTTAAGAATACTGACAATGTCCAAACCTTTCTTTTCTATGATGAAATACTCCCTGATAAATATCTTACCTACTAATTAGAAAAAATAACAGTAGAAGACTTATAACATTTTTTGTTTATAGCTGTAGTGAAAGGGACACACTTCAAATGTTTTAGCAGTTTGTGTTATTGTTAGTGGTTCAACATGTACATCCTCAAAAAGAAATGTTGGAATTACAAGCTACAGTACCTAAGAATGTGACTTTATTAAAGTCTTTACAAGATGATCAAGATGAAATGACATCACTAGAGTGGGCTCTTGACCTTTGTAGCTATCTTTGTAGATGGGGAAATTTGCAACACAGATGAACATGGATGAGCACAGAGGAGAAGGCTGTGTGATCATCAAGACAAACATTGGGATAATGTATTCAGCCAAGCTAAAGGACATCAGTGATTGCTGACAAAACATCTGTCATGGAAGAAGTATGGAGAAGAATCTTCCTCAGTGAATAAGCAATGCAGATGCCTTGACCTTGCGTTTCTAATCTCCAGAACATCTCCAAACAATAATTTTAGGCAGTCATCAAAGCTGATACTGTACATAAAAAAAAGAATGAGAGCAAACTACGTATCATTGCTTCCTTTCCCACCCTGGCCATCCATTTTCTCTTTTTCCCTTTTCCTTCAAAATGATTTTTAATCCTGTTTCCTTTTAATCCCTTTGTTTTCTCCTTCCCTGTAGATAGTATGATGTTAACCCCAACTTCCACAAAGAATGACCCTCCCTTCCCAAATTCCTCAATTTTCAAGAAAAGATCATTATTCTGTACTAAAATACAAGAATAGAAAAGGAAGGATGGTTATATCTGAACTTTAAAAAATACCTTTCTCATATACCTGTAACCCCTCTGTATTGGATCTGTACAATAAAATAAAATTTTAAAGAAAAGAAATATCAAAACAGTTAAAAAATAAGAAAATGGGTCTCCTGTGGATGAGGTTAGTTTGCTAGCTATTTAAAACATTTCATCCAGAGTAATCACCTTCATCAACAACAGTTTTTTATGATAAGAATGTACATTTTTAGCAACTAAAATAATTCCTTGCTTTGGTTCAAAAACAAAACACACACATGAAAACCCAAACCTAGATGTATTTTGTGTGTAAAGGAAGAGCCTGTACCAAAAAGATATGATTGCCATGTATATCTGTGCTTGTGCTAGGATTCAGAGAAAGTTATCAGTACCTGCAGTTAAGCAGGCAGCATTGCAACCCAGATTATACATTATCAAAGCCCTTAAGAGATAATGGCCAAAGGAGACACCTGGAGCAGAAGAGTTCCAGAATGCCCTTTGGAATAGCATAGTAGGGACATAACTTTCCCAGAAACATATATAACACATACTTTACTGGAAAGGGTATTTGGAACATGAAGATAGAGTACATTGCAGAGTGCTTAGTTGGCTGTTCTTTTTTAGTTTGAAAATGGAAACACCCACATATATAAAGGTGATACACAATCAGAGGTAATCCTATAATTTGTTCTCTAGGGGCCCTGTGTCATTGGCTTAACCAAGGTCATTGAAGCAAGGGATCAACCCTGCTGATATTTTTGACTTGCTTTTCAATGCCTGGCATTTGCACACAGCTGGTATTTAATATGGTACAACTAACATCACAGATAAGAATACCTGCAGATCTTATTTTTCAAAGGAATGTCTTAACCAAATGATACAACCATTTCTGTCTGTCATACATTGATTGCCCTAAAGGCTGATAATTGAAACCCAACATGTACCTGCTAAGCTTGTCAGCATTCAGTGCCAGCTGCTTTCTCCCTGAGAACGAGAAACCACTGCTCTAACTTAGTGGCGTCTTCTGTGTTTCAAGTACACACACACACACACATACACACACATTATTAGTAAAGGTGATTAACAGCCATGTTCTTCCTATGGAAGGCCTCAATTTACTATTTACTATGATTTTACCAGACGAAGAGTGATTAGTTAGAAATACATATTAAAATCTGCCCCAGAGAGGAGTCCAATGCATTAACATTGCTTTACTGAACACATTTCTGTGACCTTTTTTTGTCTAGAAAAATTATTAGCTACTACTGTCATCCATACATTAGTAACTATTGATCCCATACATTTAGAAAACTTGCTATTGCAAGTATTATTTTTAATAATTTATTTTAATAAAATTTCCTTTTCAGCTTTGGAAGTCATGCTATTACCATTGCATGCAACATTCCACTTAGGAAAAATAAAAGCTAGGTAGCTTGTCATTTAAATAACTATTTTCTTTGCAAAATACTCAATTGCATATTTAAGAGTAAATCAAGTGAAGAAAGTCAGAGAGATTCCAAGCTTCCCCATGTAAAGAGTATTTCTATTACAGTGCTCTACTTGGATTCATTCCCTTATCCCTGGTGAAGTAGACTCTGACAGACATGCCGTATGTTAGGCACCATATGTTTTAAAAATTTACCCAGCAGGAATTAGCCTAGACAGCAGAGTTATCACTTATGAAGGAAGAAAGTGAAGGTTTTCTACATGTTAAATATTTCTTCTTTCTTAACAGGTATTTTGCTAATAAGTTTTGAAGTGTCAGAATGAGAGGATCCTCTCATCAAAGACTTAGAGAGTAACGTTGTGAGATAATTTGTTTGGTGCCTATTTTTAATTTAATACCCAGGGCTCTCTAGAAAGAAGATAATGAAGACTGAGACTGGGAGATGAAGCTTACTGTGAAAATTGAAGGAAGTCCTAACAAAAGACATGGAGATGCAGAAGTGTGCACTAAGAAATCTGTCTCAGTTTTTTTCCTTCAGGAAGGCATAATAATGTGAGAGCAGGACTTTAAATATGATAGGATCTCCAGAACATGACTCATATGTAGGGAAAGTAAATTGTGGCCTATGAATATGTTACTTACTCTTATTCTGAACTGAGACAGCATGACTCTACGTCCTATACAAAGTAGACATCTTATATTTTAAATCTATTTATGAAAATCTGAATTTTTTTAGAATCATGATTTGTATCAATGTTGGCAGTGTCGTATCAGCCTGGCTGACATCAACTAATAAATAAATAAGAGTTATGCCTCATCTTAAAGTGACGTTGCTATAGCCTAGATCATCTTCCCTCACAAATACATTGTCTTCCTCTGGAAACAATTTAGTATTAACACAAACCTTACAGCTCCCATGTATAATAAAGGAAGCAATGCTCTAAGGACCTCTCACAGAAGCAGAAGAGAAAATTCCGAGGTGGTAGAAGCTCACTCTTTTCTAAACACTAGTTTACTCATTGCCTCTAGATGAACTTTGTTACCAGTTTCATAACCCTAACTTTGGAGAAAAGAATCATAGGTATTTACAATGGACAGTTCCAATGGCACATTGAGTGACTGTAAGAACTACAAAGAAAAATCTCAACTATACTTATCTTTAAATGATCTGTGGCTAACCTTGATTGTTTTAAGGGGAAAAAAGGAAATGGAACTTCCTAGTAACTTACAAGAATTGCTAAGTGTTGGCCACTAGCATGCCTTCCTAAAGCTGTGTCTGAAACACAGCTTTGAAAGTAGAATCTGGGTAGTCATCACTATTCAGCATTGCTTGGATAGGTAGTGTTGGGAGAGATGGGTGGGGGTGGAGCAGGGATAATGGAAGGAATGGCATTAATTAAGATGCACTGTATTCACAAAGCAACATGTTGAATTGACACCCTTTCGTACAACTACTTAAAGATAAGAAGAAAATTAAAAACTCAAAAAAGAAAGTAGAAGCTGGCAGAAACATGGAAGGGAAACAGGAAAACCTGAAATATACTAAAAAAAAATTATGAGGGGGATCATGGCATGGAAAAAAACATAGAAATAACCAAATCTCCAGTAATTATTTTCAATTTGGGAGATGCTCTATATAAAATGCTGTATTAAGATCTGAGAATGGTACAAAAGTGCATGAAACATTCTTGTTCCTTTTCCTTTCCCATTTCTGCCTGCCTGCCTCCCTCCCTCCCTCCCTCCCTCCCTCCCTCTCTTCCTTCCTTCTTTCCTTCCTTCCTTCCTTCCTTCCTTCCTTCCTTCCTTCCTTCCTTCCTTCCTTCCTTCCTTCCTTTCTTCCTTCCTTCTTTCGTCTCCTCCTTTCTTCCTGAAGCTCAAAGTAAAATTATGAGAGACATATACATTGATGTTGTCAAGGGGACAGTAAAGCTAAGTCACTAAGAATGTGGCAAAAAAATGCATACTTTCTTAATCAGCCAGAAAATGTCCATATTACCTTCCATTAGGGACAGTCAGCACATTTTCTCCCTTAAGAGAAACTACAGATCCTGATATTCCTTATGTTACTTTCCAATTTTAGAAACATATAGAGAAGTCATATTTTACCAGAATGATTATGAGGGATTTTATCATTTGTTTCCTCTTATTAAAATATGGTTAAAATTCAAAACTGCCATGTAATTTGGAAAAATATAGAAATTCAGAAGAATTTTGAAAATTCAATAAATTAATTGTGAGAAAATTATACAGAAACAATTTTGGTTAAGAGTAACTGAAAGAAAGATGTACTGGTTAACTAGAATGCACTTAGAAAGAATGATTCACTTAATCACTAAGGAGAAAGCCACTGGGTTTAAAGAGATCAATTTAAGATGCCCAGAGTATACTTGAAACTCTACTTAATGGAATGTGGGCATTATTGAACTGTATTTTGAGCATGATTATACCGGATATGAACATTGACAGCAATAAAAACTTAGAAAAATACAGTTAATAGAAAAACCTAAAGGTTTGAACTCCTTACCAATGCTTACTATATGCCAGGAAGTATGGAATGCATAGTATCCGGTAAATTTATGCCTTACAACAACTCAATAAGACAGACATTAGTCTCTGTTTTCAAAAGAAGAAGACAGACTCAGAAAGATTCAATAATTTAACTAGCTATCCCAGAGCTATTTAAAAAGAATGCTGATCTTTCTTAACTATGATATTTGAAGATAGTTTAAATAAGTTTAAATTATGTCTTTAGTATATCTTTCCTCTAATGATCTAGTTAAAGATATTCTCAGCTCTAGTTTAAATTCACAAAAGTCTCCAAGTCAATGGTTCTACATCAGTTTCTTCTCTCTTAAGCAATAGGCCTTTATGTGGCTCTCTACATCATCTTTCTTAAATCTAAGCTATAATGTTATTTTGCCTTTAGGCCAAAAACAAGTAGACATATATGCATATAGTTACATCCTTTTTATAAACTCTTAATCACAGAAAAAGAGACAAATCACTTACAGCTTGTCTTAGCTTTAGAAATAAAGACATTAAGTGTTATTGATCCTTGGAGCTGAATAATCTATTACTCATTCCTCTCTACAGAGAAATCATTAATTTTGTTTCATTAAAGATATTTTTATCATTCAAAGTCATGTCAGCGATCAGATGGCACATTCACAAGCCACAACTGAAGGGATAATATGGAAACGACTGTTTAAGAGCATAGGGTGGAGTTAGGAAAAGTATCAAGGTCCACAAAAGACTTTGGAATCAGTCAGGACCTCACCTCAGCCTGAAAAGAAAAGCCTGAATCTAAAAGAAATTATTCAGAGAACTTCAGACAGAAGCCATTACTTGAGTAGAACACAGACAGTGACAGAATGTGATGCCTCCAGGCAGAAGCTAGGGAAATAAACTCCCCTGCTTCTCCTGCTATAAACCTGTCTTCTTCCCCTTTACTTCACTGGCTTAGGTAAATCAGCAGCCAGCCAATACAGCCAATACTCAGCTTGCCAAGATACAAAATAGGGCAGATACAGGTAGAAAGAATACTGAAGGATATATGGGCAGTACAGGGCACACTCATCTGCACTTATGTGTAACAGTCTTGTCATTGACCTTACATGATATAAATTCCAGTATATGTACATGTAAGAAGCAAGCATTGCACCTGACACTGGGCAATCGGAAATGAGTGACTTCCTATCTCTCTACCTCACTGCTAGATAATACTCTTTCCCTTCCTCTCAGGTACCATAAAATAAAAATTTTTGATAGATGGAGACATGTATAAACCATTACCAACAACAAATAACTTCTTGTACAAAGACTAAGTGAATCCACTTGTTTTCCAGAACTATCTGTATTTACAATACAGTATGGAAAGCAAATTTCTATACAAGATAGAAGGACATACAAATACCAACGTGTGTGTGTGTGTGTGTGTGTGTGTGTGTGTGTGTCTGTGTGTGTGTCTGTGTGTCTGTGTGTGTGTATGGGAGGATAGTTGAATGTTTTTAAATATGCCTCATTTTATGTTTTTTTTTGTTAATTGTGAAAATATTGTACAGAGGGGTTACAATTACATGAGTACATTTCTTATCAAGCATTGTTGCCTCCTCCTTTGTTTCACCTTCCCATACCTTCCCATCTCCCCCAAACCCTCCTGGCACACCCCCCACCAAAAAATTCATATGGAACAATAAAAGACCCCAAATAGCAAAAGTGATCCTTAACAGAAAGAACAGTGCTGGAAGAATATCAATACCAACTTACAAACTCTACTATAAAGCCATAGTAATCAAAACAGTTTGCTGCTTCTGGCACTAGAACAGACCTCAGGACCAATGGAATAGAATTGAAAACCAGAAATCAACCCACAGACCTATAGCCATCTAATCTTCAATAAGGGAGCTGAAAAATACAATGGAAGAAAGACAGTCTCTTCAGTAAACGGTGCTGGCAAAATTGGTTAATCACTTGTAAAAAACTAAAACTAGATCCTCATTTTATGTTTCACTCAAAAATTTTCATTTAAAGTTCATAAGACTGGAGAGGGTATATCATATTTATTTACATACAAGAATCAAAAAAACTTGGGGAGGATGTGAGTAGAAAAAGTTTACATATTAAGGAAAAGGAGAAATTACAGTGCCAATTAAAAGAGTGTAATACTTAGACCCAGAAAGTTTACTATCTGCCTCTGCTGAATCACAGAAGCAATGTACTATTATATATTTTGTTTGGGGAAAACAAACAAAAACAAAGCCTACTCTATGATAATTTTAGATTCATGCTCTGGAAGCCATTTCATGATCAAAGGACTCAGGTGAATATTTATGTATCACTTGACTTCTGCATAATTTGTGTGAACGAATCAATCCACAGTAGACAGAAGGGGATAAATTAAACCATTCTCTGGAAGAAAATGTGGATATAGACCCTCAGTTCCTGACAAAATAAAAGAGAAATTTTCTTCTCCACATAGGTTTGTCACCCACTGTGTAATGCTATATTTCCCCAAACCCAGAGAAACCTTAATAATTATCTAAGGCTAGAAGAAGAAAAGAAATGTTAGAAAAGAAAACTACATATTACAGATCTATTGTTCCCCTTTCAGGGTACACAACCAAAATGTACTCTAATAGCACAATGTATTAAGATAGAAGAATACATTTTACAGTGTTCACATTTTAAGCACTCTAAGATAAGACACCATTCACAACATTCTCACAGTCTGTACTCCTGGAACAAATTGGCAAGTGTGAATTCCTAGCTCTGGAAGAAACCACATCCTTCATGTGTATGTCCAGCAGGTTGGATTTTTGTTTATTGTTTTTGTTTTTATTTTTTCAGGTATTGAATGTGGAGGCAAAAAACAACCTTCAGGAAAAAAATGGCTTCTTTTTTTCACAAAACATTTTACTGGAATAAATTCACATAATACATAAGAGACAATAGAAATAAAGCAAACCACATATTTTTGGAAAGATAAGCCATGCATTCTTTGTTATAACATGCTGCCCAAGAACCAACTAGGACTGATTGTGAAAATTGTATTTTGGAAGCTATTGTAACCTCAAACAAAGATCAGATTCATAGTAACATTCTGTGAATCTCATGTTATTATTACTATTATTATTATTATTATTATCATCTTCATCATCATCATCATCATCATCATCATCATCATCATCATCATCATCATCATCATCATCATCATAATCCTTATTATTTTGTCCCAGTCTTAGTGCTTGAAGGTCTGGGCACTGTCCTTGGGCTTTAAAAAAAATTTATTGTTGCTGTAGGTCTTCAAAGATAGCACTCTACTACTTGAGCAATAGCTCTACTTCTGGCTCTTTTTTGTGGTCAACTGGAGATAAGAATCTCATGAACTTCCCTGCTCATGTTGGCTTTGGACATCCATCCTTAGATCTCAGCCTTCTTAATTGCTGGGATGGCAGGCATGAATCGCCAGTGCCTGGCTTGACTCTCACATTGTTGATAAATAAAATGCAGCAGTGTTAGCAAGTGGACCTAATTGCTCAAATACATAGAAGTAACAGATTAGTAAGCTGATCTGTATTCTGATACTTTTATGTAATAAACAAGTGAGCAAAATTTCAGCACCTAGGATGACATAACCAAGTTTTTCCTGTAGTCATCTACAACTAAGCATGTTTTAGAAACCATAGAGACAGGGAGGTGAACTTTGATGAGAGCCAGAAGGGATTGGCTACTGTGTGAAAAGGAGAAAATGAGTGGCTCAGTTACAGCATTTTAGGTGGTGGCTGGCAGATAGGAATCATCACTAGTACAGTGCTTCTCTTTTTAAAGAAAAAGAAAAAAATGTATGTACAGTTCATATATTAATCTTGTATTCCCACATGAATTTCACTCAGGACTTAAGGCTCTTTACTAAGGCTCTAGGTTAGCACATTTACTAAGCTAAACTTCACTAAGCCAAAACAAAGCAATTCATTCTTTTCCATAGCCACTAGCAAACAAAAACAAATATGCAGCATATTAAGATTCACAAAAGGTTTTTCGAAGAAATCATGTCCCTTTTCACATTCAAACTATGTGTCTTGAAGTGATGATGCAGTTTAAACCTTTCTATTGGACAATATTTTTCACATTCCCTGTTTATCTAAATTTATACATCTTCAAAAAGCTTAAATCAACTTCTGTGAAAAAAATCACCCACACATATGAACTGATATATCTGTGTTTTTGTGATGTCTAGAACTGTAGAAACTGTCCAGCCTTATTGAACTTCACACTGAGTTGTTTGCTATTCACAGTATTTAAAAACCCATTTATTCAAAATAGGTCTCCTGATTCAGAAAGTTTTTTAATGACTAAACTTGGTGAATTACTGTATCAGCTCAGGAAATATTTCATTAAAAATGAATGAAAAATACTATGTTACTACGAATGTTCCTTTCAAAATTAGGGAAAACTCATTTTTTATGAAAATGCTCACCTTTTAAGAGGGAAGGAACCACTTCTTCAATCAAATGTTGAGATTAGAGAGAAAAAATGCAATTTTCTATATTTAACCCTGAGTACTTTGATGTGAAGAAGGAAAAAATTCAACAGAAAAATTACTATATATGTCATTATGCCAAGGAACAGAAAAGTACTAAAATAAAATGAATATTTCAGGAACCAGGACTTTAGTCTATACATATACAGCCTCGTTTAGAAATACAGAAATCTGGATAACAGTTCTTTTACATAGCAATGCTTGTTTTAACACATACACCTCTCAAACTCTCCTACTCTCTCAAAGAGTACTTTATGTAAATACACTTCTTTTTCTCTCAAATCAGTAGATATTTCTTCTGGACTATTTAAATACTTGTCTGGAAAGTTACCTGCCAGCTTGTTTTTTTGGGAACAGATTAATCTAATAAGAGTACAGGACAGGGAGGATTATTAGATAATGTGATAATGGGATTAGTAAACTATTGTTGTCTTTTGAACTCACTCATTAGTTTAACTATGTCCCTGGAAACTTTGCAGGGAGTGATTAGATTTTTCCATTAGTTTACTTTCACTTCTAAATTGCAAATAATTTTAAAGGAATACATTTTTTCTAACAGTGGGCCACAGATATGTGGTCTAAAGGAAAGAAAATAAAACTACTTTCACTTAGTATCAGCATAAAGAAGTCATTACAATTTACCCAGGGAGACAAAACAAGAAGAAAATCTGTTATTTTCATGTGCAATAATAATTTAAAAAACTTCCAAACGATTTTGAATGTGTTTAAAATAAAAAGACAATTCTAAGTTTGGTGACAAGTTCAAGTCCATTATTAGAACTATGTAATCCTGTAAAAGATGATCATATTCATTAAGCTTTGATTCTCTCTACTGAAAAACTAAACAGTAGTCATTTTTGATGTCTCCCTGAAGGGCCCAGATTCTGTAATTAGCAATTGGTTTACAATCAGAAACAAGCCAAGTGACCACTGGCCTTATTCCAATCACTCCTGGCATGACGGTAACAAATACAAATACACAAGTTATTCAAAAAAATCACCAAAACATTATAGGAAAAAAATCAATTTGAGTTCTCTAAATGTGCCAATACCTGACTGGGAAAACTATGTCTCTCCATTCAATGCAGTTAAGTGAGATGTTTCATCATTACCAAGATCTACTTTAAAAAGAATTTGTAATTTTTTCCCAGACAAGAAATATGGGTTCCATAGTTTCCCTTATTTGCAATAACTAGTATATGTCTGAGACAAGCAGAAATAGTCAGATAAGTTGATGTTAGGTGAAATGAACCCCAAGATAAGGACTAAAAGGGTTTTTCTTTCTTGCGATTGTTTCTAACATATTTATAAGATATTTCTTTTTTGCTTTGTATGTCTCTCCCCACTGTATAACCCCCGTTTTCAGTGTATTTGATGTCAGTATAATTTGTGGAGGGGAAGGGAAACAACAAATTGTTTAAATAGGGATACAGGTGGACCCATTGTAATAATGAGATGTACAAGACATTATGTCGAAAAACAAACTTTACAACTTTGGCATGGGGTGGGGGAAGGGGGGACAGGAGGGGGAAGATGGGAAAGGATGGGAAGGGGAAACAAATGAGGAGGCAACAATGCTTGATAAGAAATGTACTCATTACCTTGCTCATGTAATTTGTAACCCTTCTGTACGTATTTTCACAATAAAAGAAAAAAGAATTTGTAAAGTGCTTGAATAGAAATTGAGATTGAGCAATAAGAAAATTCAATGTTAATGTAAAATATCTTCCATAACTTCACTTGATTTAAGTTTAAAATAAAAATAAATGAATAATCAATTTTAATTTGAAAGCCTTGTAAAATTTTCTAAATTACCACAATGATATAGAATTTATATTATTTCCCAATAATTTTGAATTAATTTATGTGTTAATATAGTGCATGTAATATGTGCTATAAGTTGAATAGTAGATAATTTGAATTGTCTATCATCCATACTCTATTATACATTTCCACAAATATCAAAATTTCTTAATGAAATAGTCTAATTTTATTTGCCTGAATAAAATGGACTTTTACTTAGAAACACAGTACTTACTGTGTGTCTGTGGTTCTTGCCTGTAATCCTGTCTACTCTGGAGACTAAGACCTGGAAGATGATGATTCAAAGCAGGCTTTGGAAGCAAAGTTCAGGAGACTACATTTTCAATTATTCAGCAAGCCAGGCTGAAGATACAGCTCAACTGGTAAAAGCACCAGCTGGTCAAACAAGCTGAGTGAGTGTGAGGCCCTGAGTTCAAATATAATATTGGCAAAAAAATTAAATTAGTATACATTTTGCAAGTTCTAACTATAGATCTAGTACTATTAGTCAGAAACAGTAATAAAACTTTCATTCCCATACCTCCAAATCTCTAATTTCTACCTTGTTCAGACATGTACAAATTCAATGTCTCATTCAACAAAAAGAAAATGACTTCAGATTAAATGTTTCTGTTTAATGAGTAATATTAACTTGACAAATCAATAAAATAGTAACATATCCTGAACATCCATTACCAAATACCTAATGTATTAGTAGTGGCAATACATTTTATTTGAAATGGTTTCTCAATTTTTCCAGCAACAAAAAAATAATACTTTCAATATTACTTTAGTATTTAGGGAATTCATAGCTATCAACAAGCTGATAATTATTAACTAACTCTATAGTGTGATTGTGACACATGATATTAGATAGTAGATACTATCTAATCTACAAAGGAAAGAATTTTTCCTGGATTTTCTGGTGAACTCCAAAGCATAGTCTCATTAATTAAGCACCCTTTCCCAAAATTAAAATAAAGCTTTCTAGATTTGAGATACTTCAAATCTGTTTTCAAATCACATTGCATGAAAATTTGTACTCAACACAAAATTTCTTTATTTTTAATTGTGAAAATACTGTAAAGAGGGGTTACAATTACATGAGCAAGGTAATGAGTACATTTCTGATCAAGAATTGTTGCCTCCTCCTTGGTTTCCATTTCCCATCCCTTCCCATCTTCCTCCCCCTACCCTCCTACCCCCCACCACCACCGCCACCCCTCCCCCCAGCCAAAGTTGTAAAGTTCGTTTTTCGAAATACCCTCTTGTACATCTCATTGTTGCAATGGGTCCACCTGTATCCCCATTTAAACAATTTGTTTTTTCTCTTCCCCTCCACAAATTATACCAACATCAAATACAGTGAAAACAGGGTTATACCGTGGGGGAAGGACATACAAAGCAACAAAGAAATAATCTTATAAATATGTTAGAAACAATTGCGTGAGAGAAAAAAACATTTGAATCCTTATCTTGGGGTTCATTTCGCCTAACATCAATTTATCTGACCTTTTCTGCTCTCTCAGACATATACTAGATATTGCAAATAAGGGAAACCATGGGACCTATGTTTCTTTGAGCCTGGCTTACTTCACTTAATATATTTTTTTTCCAAGTCTTTCCATTTCCTAACAAATGGGGCAAAGCCATTCTTTCTGATGGAGGCATAGAATTCCATTTTGTATATATACCACATTTTCTTGATCCATTCATCTACTGAGTGCCATCTGGGTTGGTTCCATATCTTAGCCATGGTAAATACTGCTGCAATAAGTATAGTTGTGCTGGTAGCTTTAGTATGGTCTTGTTTGTGATCATTTGGGTAAATGCCCAAAAGTGGGATTGCTGGGTCATAGGGGAGCTCTATGTGGAGTCTTTTGAGGAACCTCCATACTGCTTTCCAAAGTGGTTGAACAAGTTTACACTAGTTATTGCAAATAAGGGAAAGCATGAGTCCTATGTTTCTTTGGGCCTGGCTTACTTCACTTAATATAATTTTTTCCAAGTCTTTCCATTTCCTAACAAATGGAGCAATGTCATTCTTTCTGATGGAGGTGTAGAATTCTATTGTGTATATATACCACAATTTCTTGATCCATTCATCTACTGAGTGCCATCTGGGTTGGTTCCACAAGGGAATCTTACTGCACTGTTGATGGGAGTGTAAACTTTTCAACCACTTTGGAAAGTGGTATGGAAGTTCCTCAAAAGACTCCACATAGAGCTCCCCTATGACCCAGAAATCCAACTTTTGGGCATTTACCTCAACGATCACAAACAGGACCATACTAAAGCTACCAGCACAGCTATGTTTGTTGCAAAATTTCTTTTTCTTTACCTATTTATTGTCAAGGTGATTTACAGAGGGGTTACAGTTTCATAAGTAAGGTAATAAGTACATTTCTTGTGAAACTTGTTACTCCGTCCCTCATTATTCTCATACTTTTCCTCCCCCATCTCCTCATCCCCCCAAGTTTTACAGATCATTTCCAATATATTGTGTTGTGTATATTGCTATTGCATTGGTTTCCCCCTTGTCCTCTGTCTCACCATTCTGTTGTTCCCCTTCCCTTCCCTAACTCAAATAAAAGTATATACAATACCAGGTTACCACAATCAAATATAGTGACAACAGGGATATACCATAGAGGAAAGACCATACAAAAGAAATTTTAAAAAATCACACAGTACATTGAAAACAAAGAAAAACCTGAAATTTGTATCTTTAGTGCACAAAGATTATCATGTTATTATTAAAATGTAAAGTTGTGAAGTAAGGTGGTATAACTCTGAGGTCATATTTCATTCACAGTATTTATCTTCACAGTAAAGTCATCAGAGATCCCATACAGATCAAATTCCCTAACGGTAATAGAAAGGTAATAACATCTCACAGGACTATTCACAAGACTAACAGAATAATCTCTTCAAGTCACACAACTAAAAAATGATGGCTGAACTAAATTTTTTGTTTAAATATGTTGCTCTACATTTTTTAGCATCTCAAGGAGAAAGACAATTGAAACACAGGTTTTATGTATTGCTAATATATGCCTGGTAACTCTATAAGCAAACTAAGATTTTACTGGTAATATTCTAGGTTCATTCTGAGCATAAGGGATGCACATTATGACATGATTAATAATCTCAGTAGGATGAAATGTCAGGTACTATGACTGCTCAGAAAGATAATTCGATGTCAGATAGACAGCTCCCTGTGGTAGTAAGAAGCTAAGACCAGATTTGTTTTACAGTGAATGAGCAGTATTTGATGAGTCAGTACTTAGAATCTGTTTTGCCCCCTTAACGCTTGAGGAGGCTGGATAACATGTTTGCTGTAGCGTTACTATTCAGTGAACAAATGCAATCATTGTATTCAAAGTATACTATGTAAAAAATGAACTTTGTAACTTATGGACATGGACAGGTGGGAGAAAATGGGGGTTAATGAAGGAAGTAAGAGTGACATTGACCAAGGAGCATTATTCTCATTACCTGATCTAGGGACTTGTAACCCCTTTGTGTAATTTCTTAGTGGTAACAATAAAAAAGATAGCATTAAAACTTGTATTATTTATCAAACAGTAACTATGGACATAACCAAAGAAAATTCACTCTACTTATATTGTCTCATTTAATTTAACTAATTTATGATTACTACGGAAACCACTGAACATCTAAGTGCTAACCTCTTAATCTCTGCAACGATGAGATGAATTGGTATAAAGCAAAACAAATGAGCAATAACAAAAAAGAAGCAGGAAGTTTCATCCTAGGACTGGCTTTGAACCCAAATCCTTAGATCTAAGCTTGCTAAGCAGCAAGGATTAGAGGCCTGAGCCAGCTACTACAAAGTCTTGATATTGATGCAAGAGTAGGTCACATAGGAAAGCAGGGTGTCTTCTATATGGTGAAAGCAGCAACCCAAAGTCCTCCTAGGGTGAATGAGTTATAGAATGAGGAACAACTGAAGGAAGAAACTATGGAAAATGACACTGTCACAGGAGATCAGACTGTGTGGGGTTCCTGGTATTTGTATTCCTCTGAATAAGGTAGGAAATTAATGGATATTAACCAGTGAGTTAATCATATGTGGCATGATATTTATAAGTATATATATATATATGCATGTGTGTGCATATATACTTGTGTCAAATATGTGATAAATGCACACATGTATGTGCATGCTTACATATATATGTGTGTGTATATACCCATATATATGTATATGTATATACAGACCGGGTGGGGGGGGGCTATTGCGCTGAGAATAGATTTTAGGGTAGAATTTGAAATGTACCACTCAGGCTACTATCGGTTTAACTCCAGCAAAAGATGATAGTAGGCACAACAACTAAAATAGAGAACACAAGAGACAGAGGGGCTGAATAGGGACATTATTTGTGGGGATTAATAGAACATGAAAATAACATGTTCAAATGTCAATAACTATTTAAGATTTTGACACAATGATAGTTAATATCGAATGAATGGCAGACTCTCTCTCTGAATGTAAATCCCTATAGAGAATGAAAGGAGCACTGTTGTTACCTGAGCATATGGGCTGAGAGAACCTTGACAAACACAGACAAGAAAGAATAGTTAAGAGTGGGGGCTGGGAAGGTGGCTCAGTGGTAGAGCACTTGCCTTGCATGCATGAGGCCCTGGGTTCGATTCCTCAGCACCACATAAGCCAAAAGAAAAAACCGGAAGTGGCGCTGTGGCTCAAGTGGTAGAGTGCTAGCCTTGCGCCCAGGCCCAGAGTTCAGGCCCCATGACCGGACCAAAAAAAAAGAATTGTAAGAGCTGAAGAATTGAAGCGGGAGAAGATTTCAGAAACTGTGCATGTGAACATTCAGAATACAGATTTTGGACTTCACATAGAGATGCCAAGTAAAAGCCTAGAGAGATGACTACAGTGGTTTTAAGGGGAAAAATAGAATGAGAGAAATCAGCTTCAAAAATCCTCGAGCCACCTGATGATTATCACTGAGCGAGGAAATGAAAAATGGGCTGAGGCTGGGGAAGACTACAGTAGGTGGATGATACCCGTGAAAGGAAGAAATAATTGTATCCTCATGTCAATACTTTAAATAGGCTTTATTTTCATCTAGTACGAAGTTCAATTAACTTATCCTAGATCAGAAAAATAAAAAGTTTGTAATGATGAATTCTATAAATTATTTTCTTTAAATGGTGGTACCGCTGAGAACCACTGCCTTGATCATTTTCTTAAGGCCTAACCATTATCAGGTTTGAGGAGAGTGCTTTTATATTCATTCAATGTCTTAAAATGCTAAAAGTGCTCAGGACCTTCAGCTTAAATGTCACCTCCTCCCCCAAAGGAAACAAGTTGCCATCAAACTCTCTAACATGTCATCTTTGTTTAATACTACTCAAAAATATGCTAGGTGCTGGTGAACACACATGTAATCCTAGCTAGTCAGTAGGCAGAGATCTGAGGATCACAGTCCCAAGCCATTGGAGGCAGGAAAGGCCATGAGACTCTTATCTTCAGTAACTCACCAAAAACAAATCAACCTGGAATTGGAGCTGTGGCTCAACTGGTCGAATACTAGCCTTGAATGACAAAGTGAAAAGATAACACCCAGGTCTTGAGTTCAAGTCCCAATAATGGCACATACACATACAATCTACTTTTTCCATTTGGTCAACTGTCTTCTTCACAAATATGAATGTAGAGAACATCTGTCACTTAACTGTTTTTACTCTATAGTCAGCACACTATCCATATTAGCAAGTATTCAATAAAATATATATTGCTGAGTATTTTTATTTTATTTTTCCTTTTATCCATGATGGTGTGGGGAATAGAATTTATATATATATACATATATAATTTGTATATACATATATTTGTATATACATATATAATTTGTATCCTCCTTGATACAAATTTGTTTTACCACTAACAAAATTATAAATATTTCTCTTTTAAAGTATGATCCCATTAATATTTTACCTTTACTACTAGTTGTAAGTGTGATATTACATTACATTGTGTTGCTACCGTTTTCACACAATTATATTTTCTACTGAGTTTTTTCATAAAAATAACCAATTTTTCAGGTTCTGGTGGCTCATGTTGTAATCCTAGCTCCTGAGGAGGCTGAGATCTGAGGATAATGGTTTGGAGCCAGCCCAGGAAGAAAAATCTGAGACTATTAACTCCACTATACCATAAAAAAGCGCCAGAGTTAGGGCTGCAGTTCAAGTGGTAGAGTAAAAAAAAGCTCAGGAACAGCATCCAAGCTGAGTTCAAGCCTCAGAACACACACACATACACACACACACACTGAAGTAAAGTAAGTAAAAGTAGGATTAAAGAGTATGAAATATCAATAATGTATATGTGAAGAAAGTTAGATATTTAAATTCATTTTTTAAATTACAGTAATAATACTTTCAGTATACATTACAAACACAGTCAGGAAAAGAATTAGAAACAGTTCTCTTGAAGTATTTAAATTAAAAAATCATATTGTAGCTGGAGGTAGAATTACAAAATATAAACTTTTAAAAATAAGAGGTTTGATAAAATAGAACTAATAGATTATAAAAGGAGTATTTTATATAGATAGTGATTACTATTACTATGGCAATTACTGTGGCCTTCCATTTAGCTTCATAATCTACAATATTAAATGCATTACAAATGGAATTATGTAGTTTTCAATAGAATATGATGAAAAATTTCCATTATTTTAGGAGTGTATTATGACAAATATCAAGGAAGCAACTATATCACTACACACCTATTTTGTTTAAAATAAGCTTATATATAAATAATTAATATTTTAAAGTATTTTTGCCCCACAATATGCTAATACTACATGAAATGCCTTTTCCTGTGAGTTACTTAAGTAATTGTAGAATACAAGGAAGAAATATTCTTTTTAAATTTATTTTTAAAATTTAATTTTATTGTATTGAAAGGGTGATGTCAGAGGGGTTACATTATATAAATAAGGTAGTTACTGAATTTCTTGTGGACCAGTATTACCCCCTCCCTTGTTTTCTCCCACCTTCCCTAGATTCTGACTCTCCCTGCTCCCCACTGAAGTTGTAAAGTTCATTTCCAACATAGTGTCTTGTGAGTACTGCTGTTGAACTGGTTCATCCTTTGACCTCTGTCCCACCATTTTGTTATTCCATTTTCCTTCTCCAAATCAAATAAGCATATATACAAGACACAGGGTACCAAAATCAAAAGCAATGACAATAAGGGATAAACCAAAGGGAGTAAACTAAAGAAAAAGGAAATAACTTCATATAGCACATACAAACAAAACCTCATTTCCATATATTGGAGCTTATTTCAATTAGCATCATTTTATATGGTCATATTACATAGCTATTGGTCTATTAGGATCCTCTGCTAGGACCATCATAGACATATATTAATTATTACAAATGAGGGAAACCATGGAGCCTATGTTTCTTTGGGTTTGGCTTACTTCACTTAATAAGGAGGAAATTTTCTTATAAAATTTTCTTAAAGCATTCTTCATTTTTACTTTATTCTTTCAAATAATGTAGGTGAGATAAGCTTAATTTTAAATAGCTCTTGTAATTGTCTATTTATTACTTTTATTAGCATGTCATCAAACTAGATCATTAAGATTAGAGTCAATGGGATTTCATTGTCTTTGATACACTTTGCTTTGAAGAGTTCATGCAAGTTTATGGAAATCATTTCATTGTTTACATAAAATGCTATCAATATGTAGGTCCAAGAGAATGCAATTATTGCACCAGAGAGAAGAAACAGGATGCTCACAAGACAACAGGACTATTTGGATAGAATGTATGTTAGTAGTAACTAAGATATAATATATTCATATTATACATGAAACATACATACATTTGCTCTTGGTATTCAATGTCAACCACAAAAGAATGATAGTATCCTTACTGTTCTACACAAATTTATAGCATGATTAAATAAGCATAAAAATCTGTTAAATGTCCCATAGCTTATAAAGCTTTTAAGCATTGCAAGAGAGGTGAATGTGACATATTTATTAGTTTGGGGTTTTAAAAGTCGATAGTTAAATGCTTATAAATGGTTTATGAAAATCTGTAAGCTATGATACTAGTTTTAGCTATTACTCAAATTCATTGGCTTATTGCTCAAAGCAGGGAAACAAAATGTGTTCTTTTAGCTTTATCAACATGGTTTTGCTACACAACTATTTGGTTTGCCTGTGAGAGCCATAAGTACTAGTCATTGTCTTAAAAAGAAAAAACTCCTTATTATTAACCCAGTGGGTGTGACATCTTAACCAGAAGTGATATTTTTACAGAATACTCAATATGGAAAAAAGAGTTGCTCTAGCAGATTGAAGAAGAGAGGTGAGCATATCAATCAACCTGTCAAGTAGAGTTCTGTGGCTGTATACTGTCAGATTCATGCATACCTCAAAAATCTTCCTACAATATGACATTGTCTTTGTTTAGAAAGTATGAATAGACAAATAAAGTTTCCCTGAAGCATTATAATAATTCAGAAGTTTTGTTTTTAATATGACTACCAGATAGTACGATTTAGTCCACTAACTATGAGTTATCTACAAATATGCAAAACTCCTAGTATTTTCACTCTTTAAAATTTAATGTTAAACACTATTAAGGTCATCTATTGTTATTTATTTGATGTAAAGTCCATGCCTAGTGGTTCACAGAGTTCTAATTTAGTCACAAAAGGCCCATGTTTGTAATGTTCGTTTTTCGACATAATGTCTTGTACTTCTCATTGTTGCAATGGGTACACCTGTATCCCTATTTAAATGATTTGTTTTTTCCCTTTCCCTCCACAAATTATACCAATGTCAAATACAGTGAAAACAGGTTATACCATGGGGGAGGGTCATACAAAGCAACAAAGAAATCATCTTATAAATATGTTAGAAACAATTGCATGAAAGAAAAAATCATTTGAATCCTTATCTTGGGGTTCATTTTGCCTAACATCAACTTATCTGACCCTTTCTGCTTGTCTCAGACATATATAGTTATTTCAAATAAGGGAAACCGTGGGAACTATGTTTCTTTGGGCATTTTATTTCACATAAAATTAATTGCTAGCACTAAATACATATCTTTTACAGAGATTATTCATTTAAAACAGACTGCAATATCTTCATTTCTAACCAGTCTTCACAGTAAGGTATAAATGTCTTATGTAGGGGTATATAGAGTGACTATTCTGACATGAGTAGTCAGAAAATAAAACATTATTTTTGGATAGTTTTATTCAGTTCTAGTAACACAAACAATTTCATTTAAACCTATTAAAGGATATTTTTTAAAGAAAAAGCTATAAGTAATAAACACTTGAAAACAGTGTAATGCTTAACACCCTTTGAAACTTTTATTACAGAGAAAGCAGCAATGAGACTATTTTAACATAGTGTATGTACACATAGATACATAATTAGGAATCCATATTTGTACATATCTATATGTATGGGTGTTAGCCATACTAATATTGATATTTTAAAGTCTCAATGCATACTCCAACTTATATTGCCTAAAATAATAGAATTCTTAGTATGCACCTTCCAAAATTGGATAGAAACAATGAACTCATTTTCATCACACAATTATATAGGAGGAGGAAAGAAAAAAAAACACTGCAGTGGGGATACCTGGCCAAACAGGAAGGGTTTCTGTACACGGTTTTTAGTTTTTAATATTTAAATTTTTTAATTGAAAAAGCGATGAGCTGGGTGGTTACCGTTACATAGGTAAGACAATAAGTATACTTGTTCATAATTGCTACCCCATCTCTCTTTTCTCCCACTAGTTTAGGATGCTCAATTTATAAGTAATCATTTAATTTTGTCAGAACAACCAGAAATAGCTGCATCATAACTCAGTTGCAGTTACCCTGGCTACCTAAACTCTCAAGACACTAATTCATAAATCAATTTGGAAATGAATGTCCTACTGGCTAATTTACAGTGAGAAGTGTGACTGTCAAACCAAATGCTTTCATACCTTCCATGAAAATACAACATGAAAATAAAAACTTACAGCATATTGATTGTGATTATGGGTGATTGATGGTTGACATCAACAGTTAGTACTACTTAGTTAGACTAGTCTGAGGAATCCATCTCAGTCACAGAGATAAACTGGTTACACCACCCAGTCTCTTTTATAGCTGTAATTCTACCACTTGTTGGCATTCATTCATTCATTCATTCCTTTTACCTTCCTACTACTACCCAATTCACTTTCACAATCTTGTTTTGTTCTTCTTGTTTTATTTTCCACTAGTTTCCACAAATGAGAGAAAACATGAGATATTTTTCGTTTGGGGAATGCTTATGACTAAATGTGTTTTAATTTTACTAAGTAAATCCAGTTCTAGTTTTCAAAAAGAATGAGGTAATTTATTCTTAATGTCTGAGTAAGAAATTATACTTTGTATACACACCACATTTTTTAAAACCAAAATATCATATAAAAGATCTTACTGAATCTGGGAATAGCTCAGTGACAGAACTCTTGTCTCCCATATAAGAAACATGGAGTCAATCTCTAAAATTAAAAAAATACATTTTTTGAGTTTTTTATTGTTTTGAACAGTCTTTTTTAAGACAAAACAACAGAGTAGATAAGCAAGTTTGCTGCCATTCTCTAAGGCCACAGGAAGACAGATGTCAACTATGGCCTTCTTTTCTGGACTGAGTATGAGATTGCTCCTCAGCTTGGGGAATCTCTAGCAGTTGAGTATAATTGTCACTTTAAGTAAAATTTATTTGTCATTCCAGACATGTCATATATTCAGACATTCAGGATTCAATGTCCTGTTCTCCTTCTTCTGTAGATACAGACACAGTGTATCAGAAACAGGAGAACAGAAATACTTAATCAGTTGGCCTCTACTGATGACTGATTTCAGCTTCAGTGTGAGTGGTTACAAGTTCATTGTCATAATGCCTCATGCCCAAACATTTACTGCTTACAAACTGCACTTTGTTCCATTTGCTATGCTACCCCATAATGCTGTGTGTCTCCAAGTAGTTTTTAAAGAACAGTTAACTCAACTGTTTCCTTTAAGTAATATAAGTAAAATTAATATTATCAAAGTGCAGATTATATTAATAATTGCAGAGTAATATTATAGCAAAGTACAGAGAGTTTGGGCTTTTTGAAAAGGTATGATGTTCATTTACAAAATTATAGGTGCTATCTAGAGTGAAGTGACTAAGCATGAGAGATTTTCTAACAAAGACAATGTGCTCATTGGTAGATGATTTCTTATTTTGGAGGTCATTTCTGATCATTTTTTGTTTATTTGATTGATTATCATATCTTTATGTAGTTATACAAAGGAGTAAACATTCAACAAAGAAGCTTATGAATACAATGTATCTTGATCAATATTATCACCCATTCATTCTCCCCCATGCCTCCAAACCAACCCTTAACTCAATTTTCTTAATTCTGTAGGTTACGCATAGTCTATGACTGCATTCTTACCAGTTCCTCTCTTCATTCATCTAATGCTCTCCTCTTTATCCTGCCCATCCCATTTTGAATCCCCATTTCCTGATGTTTATCTTGTTGGACAGTGAGTTAACTTTTCTAAGGAATTGCATCATTTGAATTCTATGTTGCAGTTACCAGATTTCAATTAATAAATGTATGAATACTTGTATAACACTCCAAAGTGTTTACATATATATTCATGAATTAATTCTAGGTTCTTTAGTGTTTCTGGGTCTGAATTACTTCACTTGACAAAAAGGGGAAACAAAGGAGGAGGAAACAATGCTTGATAAGAAATGTACTCATTACCTTGCCTATGTAATTGTAACCCCTCTGTATGGTATTTTTGCAATAAAAAATAAATTAAAAATAAAAAATAATGATACTAAAATAAAAAAAGAAACATGAAACCTAAGAAACCCCCAATAAAAATGTTTTAAAAACTTAAAAAAAAAGAAATATTGTCCTTTCTAATGCATAAGTAAAATTCCACTGTGTGTGTGTGTGTGTGTGTGTGTGTGTGTGTGTGTGTGTGTATATATATATATATATATATATATATATATATATATATATATATATAAAACACATTTTCTTGTTCCATTTGTCCTTTGAGGGACCAGTGGCTGATTCCACACTTTACCTATGGTGAACAGTGCTACAGCGAATGGTCTCTCCTGATTATATATACTGGTACTCAGAGGCTAGTACCTCCCTAGCTTGTTTGCTCATTTGGCACTCTAGCACTTGAACCATGCCTTCCGACCAACTATTTGCTGGTTATTTTTTTTAGAGATGAAAGATTAGGATGGTTTCAAACCACAGACATCTCTATCTCAGACTCCTCAGTATCTACCATTATAAGAATAAGCTACAAGTGCCAGGTTTTTCTTTTCATTTTTAAATACAAAGGCAAAACAGATGCTGCACTCAATATACAGAAAACAGGACTGGGAATGTGGCTTGGTGGCAGAGTGCTTGCCTTGCATGCATGAAGTCCTGGGTTTGATTACTCATTACCACATAAACAGAAAAGCCGGAAGTGTTGCTTGTGGCTCAAGTGGTAGAGTGTTAGCCTTGAGCAAAAGAAGCTCAGGGACAGTGTTCAAGCCCCAGGATTGGCAAAAAAAAAGAAATACAGAAAACAGGGAAATATTCTCAATGTAAAGTTTAGCTTACACTATCTTAGAATACATCTGGCAAAATTAGCTTTGACATAATATGATCTCTACAACTTTTCATGTTTATTTGACTCACTTCCCCTAGGAATTATTTGACTCCTGTTATGTAGTTACCTGTAGTTTTCACTGGGCAGCTACATGCAAATGACACACAGCTGAAGTACAGGGCTGAAGTACAGAGGACAGCAGCAAGATCCTTTGGGAGACACTCTGAGAAGGACATGGTCCTAATTTGGTTACAGTTTCATAAACTGGGTCTTTTTTCTTACCTTGGGGTTTAAACTCACGAATCAGCTTATGTGTTACATATTACCATATTCATTGCCTACTCATCTCACATTCTGAAGATGAGAGAGGCTTAAAGCTAGAGAGCAGTAAAGCTGAGCTCCAAAACCAGTTTTTAGCTCCTATTTCATAGTTTAAGCTCTTAATTCTCTACATGCTCCCACTGAATAATACAAAGAGGGACTAATTCATTCCCTTCAGATGATGATTTTCAAAGCTGAGCACCAGGGCCTCCTGTCTATAATCCTAGCTATTCCACAAGGCTGAGATTGGGGTTCAAAGCCAGTCCTAGAAAACAAATCTGTGAGACTCTTCTCTCCAACAAAAGGCAGAATTGGGGTGTGACTCATGTGGTAGAATTCCAGTCTTGAGAGAAAAACCTGGAGAGTAAGAGGCCCTGAGTTCAAGCCCTAGTATCAGCATAAAAAAAAAAAAAAAGAAAAAGAAGGAAGAGGTTGGTAATTGGGTTTTCCATGAAAGGAAGATAATTCAGTTGTACGTGTTTTCCCCCTACAAAGAATTCCAACATGGGATATAAGATGTATGCTCTTATGAAAGAAGTTGTGGACTTGAGGAAATATTTTTCAGAACAAACTAGCAGTTGGGCAAATAGATACTTTATTGAAGATACCCTTTAAGGCAATAAACTGTCTTAGACTCAGGCAGAAAGCAGCCTATGAATGGGGTATCAGCAGCTAAGAAAGAGCTTAATAATAAGGGGTCTGTACTGGGGTAACTAGAGAGAAGCCAAAGACAGAATTAGCAATATCTAATCTTCACTCAGCCATAGAAAGGCTATGTTTTGTGGTTAATTGAAATAGTGGATGGTTTTACATTTGCCATGGGTCAGTGTAAACCATAACATTTTGTCCAACATTGCTTACACTTACAGAGCACTACCAACCTCAGAGCATCTAGCCATAGTGTGGGAGAAGCAGGAAGCACAAATAAGGCAGAAGATGAAATCCAAGGGATTCATATCTGATCCTAGAGGCCAGCTATTGAAGACACTGACTAGATAATTGCAAGATATGAGACTACTTTGAGAAAAATTTATTTCTGGTACTTTTTAGGTAAAATATCATCCCATGAAAGAGAAAAAAAGATGTTTGACTTATTTTCTGTTATTTATTTACTTATTTTAGGACTCAGATTCCTGGGCCCTACATTGTATCAGAAAGCAATATGATTGGAAGTGGCACTGTAGCTCAAGTGGTAGAATGCTTGCCTTGAGCTGAAGAGCTGAGGGACAGCGCTCAGGCCCAGAGTCCAAGCCCCACTACTGACCAAAAAAAAGCAATATGATCCAAATTCTAAGCAGTAATGAATGAACTGCTGAATTTGGGATAAATTGAATACGTCTGAAGCTCAAAGCTGTACTTGTACTATTTTATAATGGCTAACTTTGATGAAAAATAAGTATGTCTGTGTTCTTTCTGCTGGTATCACCAAATTACTTATCACTCACATGTTGATACTCCCATTTTCTTTCTTTCATTCTATTTGGCCTCCCCCAATTTCCTGATAGCTCCTTTTCAGCTTTATCTTGAATTCATACAGCATAATTAACTGCCAGACTGAAAATATTTTCTCTAACAAAGAAAGCAAACCCTCAGGGACAAAAATGCTATTCCTCCTCATTATCTAAATAAAATGACATACAAATGCAACAGGAAGTTTGTTTCTTTCCTTAGAAAAAAAAAGTTCAGTGTTTAAGTTATTATAATTTTGCATTGCTCTGCTAATTGATTTGTTAAAGCTCTTCTGAACACTCTATGCCTGTTATCTCGGTGAATAGTCAAACACGGCACAATTGTATTTCAAAATGCATCAAAAAAGAAACTAGATAAGGTATATACCATGATTCAGAATTGTAAAAAGCCCTGTGTATCTAAAAATTCAACAGCCTTTCTATTGTTCAATTGAAACATGGGACTTACCAGTCTTTGGCTCACTCATTTTTCCTGAACTCTCAGAAAAACCAGGAAAGAGTACAGAGCTCTAAGCTAGAATCAACCGCACTGCCATTGCCACTGCTTCTGAGTGCAAATAGCTGAGCATTGTTTACCCCACAATCATACTCATCTGCCATTGTTTCCTTCACAATTTCTTTCTGCTCCTTTATCCTTGGCTATTAACACAAACATTTCTTCTATGGCATAAGAGAATTATTTTATTTCATAAAGAAGAAAGCATCTTTAGTTTGAGCAATGAGAATAAATCAAGAAATTTTCTCAATTCGATATTTTCATGACAAATGTTTTACCTCTCATCCTATGGTTAAAGATGAGCAGGTCTGTAGGTATTCTTCTATGTGAAGAACCTCCTCCCTTAATACAAAAAAGTTTTCTTGTCATGTTTGTCAGGCCAAACTAGAGCAAATAATAAAACTATTTTATTCTTCTGTTAGACACTAGTTTGCTGGCATCGTAAGAGGATTAAGGAATGTTACTTAAGCCCCTAACTCCAAAGCCTTGCTCAACATTAAAAATTCTTTTCTCAAGATGAGTGAAGTCTAATAACAAAAATAACAACAGAGTTCAGAATTTGGATAGACTATAGTAAGAAAAAAATACAACAAATATTTAGTTATTTACCATTTGCTCATTAAAATATTTTAGTAAACTGGTCCCTTTATAACTTAATAGCCAGCAATATTCTCAAAATATTCTAACATTTTCACAAACAAAATAAGAATATCATCTGGCTAGGACAACTATTTATTAGCCTATATAAAATGTTTTAACTCATTTTGTCTCTTTTTATGTAACTGAAATTCTGGTAGGATTATGTGAATGCATAGAGCATTCTCTTATGTTTAAAGAAGGCCAGTCTAACAAGGAAGATAGTTTAAAGGCTGTGAGATATGCAACAGATGATCATTAGTTAAATACAAAACTTACTTTCCTAACAGTCAGAAAAATAATAAAATTTGACTTTTTAATTGCATTTCAATGCAACTATAACCTGATATGTAATTCAAAAAAGGTATGAACACATATATACAATTCTGTCTATATGCATAAATATCTATAATATACAATATAAATTAAACAGCAATGTTGTTTTATTATGAACTATCAGAAAAACATCAGAAAAACTTAAGTAGAAGTATCTTGACATCCTTGATCTTAAAAATTCAACTTGTGTCTTTGTAAATGAAAATGAAAAATGAATGCCTATTTTTCCTTTTTCTAGATTTCTGTCTCTAAGAAATATAGAGCTCCTTATAAGGGAGTTCAAAACCACATTAAAAGTACAAGTAAATTCCTTTTTAATATCTATTTTTAGCCAGCACTTGGCAAAACTAGATGTCAGGAGTAGTTCTACAGTTCTGAATACTAAGTATTCAACAGATGGGTCTCCTTAATTCAATCTCAGTCTGAAAATGACCCAACAGGAAACAAAGATGTTCTTCTAACCATTCCTTTTCTATTGAAACATACTTTGCCAGCATATTATAAACTGGGAAATAAGACCTACATATGTACTCTATAAAGCAATGACTGCTGAAGGATTTTACAATATTGTATACATAAAGAAATATCACTTAAAAAGTAGTCTTCATATTCATTTCCAAGGGAAATCTTAAAACAATCGAACTACTTTTTAAAAAGTTACAAAGATGTTACTGGAAGCTATTTCTAGCGATTTATGGAAGACAGCTCTCAACTATATAGTGCCCTTACAATTTCAAAGTTTAAAACCATGACATCCCTATGGGCACTTTCAGTTCTCACATTGTGCTACTTGGTTCAACAATCAAATCACAAAAACTGACAATTTCTATTGCATAGGATTTTTTCCACTATAAGACAGAAGATGAATTATAATGAGGTCCAAAGAATGGTCATAAATTAGCTAAGCCAAGTAGTAAGTCTTTTATATTCTGTGGAAGTACAGTACATATTGGCTACTTGCTCTTTATTATAAACACAAACCCATTTGTGATGGTATCTGAGCCCAGTCAAAAGAAGTTCTATTTATATAATAAAGACATTAAGTAAAGCATGTAACAAATTAAGTAACATAACAAATAGGTAATGTAAGTAAAAATAAGTAACATAGCTAAATAAGTTAAGGATATAACAAAGTAAATAATGTGGAAAATATTCAATAAATAGTGGCTATTATTCTTGGCTTATGTTAGTTGTAATTAGTTGAGCACCTGAAAGGCTGGTCTAATGGAACAATGCATGAAAATTTTGTACCTCTAGAACTTAAGAGTATTATTTTCTTTTCCTCTTTCTTACTTGGATTTTTTTCAGTATTAGAGTTTAAAACCTGGGAGGCATTTTACCACTGGATCCATGCCCTGGTGATTTGTGCTTTCATCAGTTTTCACACAGGGATCTATGTTTCCCTACACTGGCCTGCACTGTTTTCCTATTTATATTTCCTACATAGCTGAAACAAAAGATATGAACTACAAAATTCTGAGTTTTAAACATTTCCTACCATTGAAATACATGTTCCTTATGATTTTAATTTTCTTAGAACACATAATTTTATTAATTCACTCAGCAAACAGTTATTAAGCTTGATTATTTCTGATGCTATTTTAAGCTTCAGAGCTGTGATCACTGACAAAAACTGTTATTCACCTCACAAACCTACTCCATGAAGAATATAATCCAAGGGCCATTAAAGATAGAAAAACTGATATTATAAGCCATTAAGGAAATTGATGTTGGGCTGGGAAGGTGGCTCAGTGGTAGAACACTTGCCTTGCATGCATGAGCTCCTGGGTTTGATTCCTCAGCACCACATAAGCAAACAGAAAAAAAAAAAGCTGGAAGTGGCACTGTGGCTCAAGTGGTAGAGCGCTAGCCTTGAGCTAAAGAGCTGAGGGACAGTGCCCAGGTCCAGAATTCAGGCCCCACGACCGGACCCCCCCCCCCCAAAAAAAGAAAATTGATCTTATTTAGTTAAATAAGTATTTAATGAAATATAATATACATATAATCTATTATCTACAGCTATATATAGATATCTATCCAGATATAATATCTAGATATAGATATGGATAGATATATAAATACACATCTATATATTATCTCTCTTTATATAGATATAGATACAGATTTAGATAAAAAAGGTATATTCTGATGCACTGGAATCTCCACTGTGGCTAGTTCTAAATTGTGTAGAGAAAGGAATCCACGTAAGTGGGGACTTATAGCTCTATATAATCATGAAGGAGGATTTTAAGCAGGAAATGATAGTCAGATGATCATTTCATCCTGAAAACAGGTAAATGTAATGTATACATACAAAAGCAATGCTTCGGAGGTAGAGATATGGGTGATCTGTACTGGAGGAAATGTAGAAAATGTCAATAAGAACAGTAAAAGTGACACAGGTAACATGTTTAGATGGTAGGTTTTAAAAATTCACCATCTAACTGGCTTATGAGTGGGAAGAAGAATGTTATAAGGCCAATGGACAGGAGGAAGTCAAAATATTTGTTTTAGACTTCACCACAACACCAGAGAACACGAAAAGAAACTGGAATTTGAGATTGTGTTCATTCTTAACATTTTGTGTAAGATGATTATAACAGAGAATACATGATAGAGATTTGATCAGGGTTAAAGATTTAGGAATTATGGACAAGCAGTAGAAATTGATTATAGCAATTAAATAACACATTGAAAATACATGACAAGAAAAGTGTTTTTTACATCATTGTGTGTAACTCAAAAATGTTATGGACATAGCATAAGATAATTCTTTAGGAAGGATTTGGTGCACACTTGTATAACAAATAATAAGAAATCTAAGATACAAAGATGTTTCACAACCTCAAATACTAGAAAAAGATCAAGGTAAATGAGAATGGAGAAAGTCTTTTAAGTTGGGCAGGGTGGCACTCAGGAGTCTGAATCAGGAAAACTAAGACTTGAAAGACAATCTGGACTACAGAGTAAAACCCTCTCTGGATAAGGGTTGGGAGACTTAGAGCTTGACATCTTAACATTATCAATTCAGAATTAAGTTTAACTAAACAACATTTCAATAACTCTATTCTCAGGAAGAACCAAGTATAAAACTGTGAGCCTAGGAAAATTAATGGGAACTGGTCTCTTTCAGTATCCTACATTTTGAGTCTTTACATTGAATTATCAATTCTATTTCAGTTAACCAGATTGAGCCTTTCTTGGGTTCTTATTAATATATTTCCTTATGAAGTCATTTGTGTAGAAGATGACCTAGTGATCTACATACTGATGGTAACTTTTGTGAAATGTGTCAACCTTCTAACTAAACCTTCCCAAAGATTAGCCATTTTGTTGCAAAGATCCTATCCTTACCATTTTGATGAACAAAGGTAGAATTTAGTATGAAAGGCTATTAAGATATATGGGTAGAAAACACCACTTATTAATGTGCAATTACTAAAAATACCCTTTTTATGTTTTCTTTCCAAGACAAATTTCTACTTCTGGTCATCATTCATCTACAATGGAAGGAGGTTACTTGGAAATAGGTTCTGCTTCCATAAAACTAGAGGCTCGTTCTGTCTCTGTTTGTCCATATGGTGGTACCAAGCTTTGAACTCCGTGCATTTCCCTTGATAGGTAGGTGATTTTTTAATATTTTTATTGTAAAAACTGTACAGAGGGGTTACAGTTACATGAATAAGGTAATGAGTATATTTCCTATGAAGCATTGTTAACTCCTTGTTTGTTTTTCCCCTACCATCCCCTTCCTCCTCACATCCCCACCTCCTCCCTCCCCCCCTAAGTTGTAAAGTGTATTTTCAACATAGTGTCTTATACATCTCATTGTTACAAAGGGTCAACCTGTATCTTTATTTCATCTTTTTGTTATTTCCCTCCCCATCTCCAAATTAGAAAAAAATGTATATACAAGATGCATCAAATACAGTGATACCGGGTTATACTATGGGGAAAGAACATACAAAAGAAACAAAAAAAATCACCTGGTACATTATAAATGCATTAAAAACAATAGCAAAAAAGATAAAACCACTAGTGTCTCTCTTTTGTGGTTAATTTCACTTAACATCATCTTATATGGTCATATGTACATAACTTTTGACCTTTTCTGCTTGTCATAGACATATACTAGTTATTGCAAATAAGGGAAACTATGGGACCTATGTTTATTTGGGCCTGGCTTACTTCACTTAACATAATTTTTTCCAAGTCGTTCCATTACCTAACAAATGGGGCAATGTCATTCTTTCTGATGGAGGCATAGGATTCCATTGTGTGTGTGTGTATATATGTATATATATGCATATATATGCATAAATATACATGTATACATATATACAAATGTACATATGTATATATGTAAATATACATATATATGTATATATGTATACACACACACACACACACACACACACACACACACACCACATTTTCTTGATCCATTCATCTACTGAGGGGCATCTGGGTTGGTTCCATATCTTAGCTATGGTAAATAATGCGGCAATAAACATCGTTGTGCTAGTAGCTAGGTGCTTTACCACTTGTTCCATACCTACCGATGTTTTTGCTTTAGTTGTATTAAAAATAGGTGGTCTAGACTATGATTTTCCCAATTATGCTTCCTGAGAAGTTTTGATAAAATTATGAATTTCCATTCTAAGCTTGCTTATTGGTTGAAACCAATATATCTTACATTCTGTCCTCCAAGTAGCTAAGTTCACATGTATGGACCATGGCTGGTCCATACATATTCTTAGATTAAGTTTAAATTGTTATCTTTCTGAGAAGGCTATCATCAAGAGGAATTAGTTAATAGCTATAAAAGCTCTTTGTAAATTATATATTACTGAAGAGATATTAATGAGTCTTTTTAGTAAGGTTCCTATTATAATGCTTCTAACATTTTAATATCTCCCAACCAGTTATTAAGCTTTTATAGTGTATATTTCAAGACTCCTTAAGTGATATGTTTTTATTTTTCATTGGTAATGATCTAGCAAATAGACTGATAACACTCTGTGTATGGATTGCGCTGTGTTCCCTCAAGAGTCATATGTTGAATTCCTAACTCCCAAGAACTTGTAAAGTAAATATATCTGGAGATAAAAGTTTTAAGGAGGTGATTAAGTTAGAATAAGTCTCTTAGGATAAGTTCTAATCCGATCTGAACAGGGTTTTTATAAGAAGTTGGCATCATGGACAATAATAAAGAGATTGAGATAGTAGACACTTCCCAATGATGTCCAGAAACAGATGGTGTCATTGGTTATTTCTTCTAAGCATTCAAAGAAAAATTATTACCCACTCTATTTAAACTCTTCCAGAAATGAAGTGAAGGAATAATTCCAAACTCAGTGTGTGGGGCCAGGATCATCCTAATGCCAAACCTAAAGCCATCACAAAGAAAAAACAGCTACAAGCCAATACTTCTGATAAACATAAATGCAAAAATTCAAACAAGTATTTATAATGAATAAGCACAGTTTATTCCTAGGAAAAATTAGTTTCAACATACACAAATCAGCATAATCTACCACATTTGACGCATCACTGATAAAAAAGTCATCATTTTAAATATAAAAATTAATCGAAAAAACTCAATACCCTCTCATGATAAAAATGACTATTAATTAGATGTGAAAGGAAATTTCTTGGGCCTAACCCATAGACCATATGAAATCCCAAAGCTAACCTAAATTGAGAAAAATTGAAAACTTTTCTCTAATATCCAGTAACATTGTAAGGAAACCAATTCTCACATCTGTAATTCAACATGATACTGCAAGTACTAGCAATAACAATAGAAAAGAAATAAGAAATAAGAAGCATTATGTGGCATCATCCTATAAGGAGAAAATTGATAAGACCCAATAAAATATGTTGGAAAGAACAAACAATTTCATAAAACAAAAGTCACTTGCAATTCTTCATGCCAATAAAGTTCTATTTAAAAAGAAATCAAGTGATAAGAAATGTACTCATTGCTTTATTCATGTAACTATAATCCCTCTGTATAGCATCTTTACAGTAAAATAAAATAAAATAAAGAAATCAGTGAATCATACCGATTATGACAGCATCAAAAAGAATGAAATACTTAGGAGCAAATTTAATTAAGGAAGCAAAGGATCTATATACTGAAAACAGTAAGATATTTATGAAAGAACTTGACAAGCATACAAAATGTGAAATTATATCCCATGTTCATAGATCTAGGGAATTAATATTGATAATGTTGTCAATACTACCAATGTCATGTTCCAAAGGAATAGGATAAAGACCTAAAATCCATAAGCAATCATGAAAGACCATATTATTCAAAATAATCTTGTGAAAGCAAAACAAAGATGGATCCATCATAGTTAATATTATAGCACACACACACACACACACATACGTGTGTCTATGTGTGTGTGTGTGTGTGTGTGTGTGTGTGTGTGTATATATATATATATAATCGAAATCAGGATTAAAAACAAACACATAAGCTGAAGTAATACACTGAAATGCCTGGAAATAAAAGCATATACCATTAACTAATTTCCAACAAGGGCATTGAGATTGCACAAAATGGAAAAGAAAATATCTTCAGTACATGATGCTGGGAAAACTGGACATTTACATGCAAATAAGTGAAACTTAACCCTTATTTTATACCGTGTACAAAACTAAACTCAGAATAGAATAAAGACATAAATATGAGACCTGAAATTATAAACCTTCTGGAAGAAAACATGTGAAAAATTCCTTGACATTGGTTTTGGCTATGAGTTTTTGACATTATATCAAAATCTCAAGCAACAAGAACACCATAATCAAGCAGGACTCTAGCAAACCAACAAGTCTCTGCATAGCCAAGGAAACAATAATATTCAAATAAGTCAAAACATCCTGCATATTTGTAGAATCTATTTTTGTATTATATACCTGATAATGGGCTAATGTCTAAAATATGAAAGAAGTACATTCAATATGAACAAGCTGAATAAAAATGTGTAAACAGCTTGAATACACACTAAAGAAGTAAAAAAAAATGAACCCCTCAAAAAATCAACAACATCCCTACTGTCAGAAAAAATTTAAGAACATAAAAACCATTAAAATTTGAGCTATTTTTCTAGGCACTGGTGGCTCACACCTTTAATCCTAGCTACTCAGAATGCTAAGATCTGAGGATTGCAGTTCAAAGCCAGCCCTGACAGGAAAGTCTGTGAGACTCTTATCTCTGGTAAACACTCAGAAAACTGTAAGTGGTACTGTGGCTCAAGTGGTACAGCACTCGCCTGGAGCTGAAGAGCTGAGGGACAGCACCCGGGCCCAGAGTTGAAGCCCCACGACCAACAAAAAAAACCAAAACCAAAAACTGAGCTACTTTATAACCCAGAAACTCCTCTTCTAGGTATCTACACAAAGGAAATGAAGCCACCCTTTTGTAGATCTATTTGTGCCCTTATATTCATTTTACTATTACAATGTCAAAGACAAAAATAACCTAAGTGACCTAACATTGATGAATAGCGAAAATAACTGTGAGAGAAAAACAATAGATTCTCTTTATCCTTTAAAAATTAAAGAGATCCTACCATTTGTGACAAATGGGTAGATATGGGAGATATTATGCTAAGTGAAATTAATGAGGCGAAGAAATAAAAATGTCCAATGTAAGGACACAATGGTTATTAGAAAAGGTGGGGAAATGTGAAGGTGTCATCAGGTAAAAACACAAAGCTTAGGATGAATAGGTCTAGAAATTAATGTTCAATATAAGTATTACAGCCAAGAACATTGCACTTTACAACAGAAATGTATTTAGAGAAAAGCTTTTTAACTGATTTTACCACAAAAAGTAACTACTTCTTGACTGTGGTTATCATTTAAATTATAGTCACTTATGAAAAAATGTTATGCTAGGGATGGTGGCTCACATCTGTAATACTAGCTCTTCTGTGTCAATGCAAATAAAAATGAATGTCCAACTGCACCCCAAGAGCACCTTATATTGAACTAACATCTAGAATTGTGAGAAAATATAAAATTTTCTTGTTTAGTTATGGTATCATTACTCTCAAACTAATGAACTATGTCCAAAAGCAGGTGCAGAAGAAAAGAATACAGAAAAATGGTTGGTTGGAATTGTTTTTCACAATGCTAACTATAATTTATATCATTCTTCCTTATTTTGTGACAATACTGTAGAAATGAACAGTTGACCTTTGACTTCTTATCCATTCCAGTATCAGAATATGTAATGCTCATTTTTATTCTTCAGTATTGTTCATCAACTCACACAAAGCTGTAAATTGCTATAAGGATTAACTTGCAGAAAAATATTACATGTGTCTTAGGTTTCCAACAGTGTCTAGTGAGTATCACTGCTGCATCTGTTCTTCCTATATCCTACCATTTCTGTGCACCTCCTTGCCCTCCAACAAACGGATAAGCATGCCTACAAGACAAAATGTACAGAAATCAAAAACTGTTACAAAAGAAAAGTAAAATGAAAAAGCCCAAAAACAAAACAATAAAAAGTGAGGGAAGAGGTGACATTGTTCAAAAAGAGGGCATAACAATGGCTCAATAGGAAATGTACTCATTACTTTAGTCATGTAACTATAACTGGAACCCCTCTATACAGTATCTTTACAATAAAAAAATAAAAAAAAATTTAAAAAACGTTCTCATTACCTGACTTATGTAACTGTAATCCCTATTTATATCACCTTTACAATACCAATAAATAATTAATTTAAAAATATATTCCATATCTTAGCTATGGTAAACAGTGCTGCAATAAACATAGTCGTGCTGGTAGCTTTAGTGTGGTCTTGTTTGTGAACATTTGGGTAAATGCCCAAAAGTTGGCTTGCTGGGTCATAGGGGAGCTCTATGTGGAGTCTTTTGAGGAACCTGATATAACCCCTCCTTTTACTGTTTTTGATGTTGGTATAATTTGTGGAGGGGAAGGGAAAAAACATATGGTTTAAATAGGGATACAGGTGGACCCATTGCAACAATGAGATGTACAAGTTGTTATGTCAAAAACGAACTTTACAACTTTGGTGGGGGGGTAGGAGGATTGGAGGGTGCGGGGTGTGGGGGGTGATGGGAAGGGATGGGAAAGGGAAACAAAGGAGGAGGCTACAGTGCTTGATAAGAAATGTACTCATTATCTTGCCTATGTAATTGTAACTCCTCTGTACAGAATTTTCACAATAAAAAATATGTTCATCAAAAGAAAAACAGTCCAGAGTGGATATCAAGGATTTTGGTGAGATACACTTTAGACAAATAGCTTGGATAGAGATGGTAGCAAACAGGTAAACTATAAAGTAGTCTAGCTGCTCAGCTACTCTCTGTGCCTTCTTTCTCCCTTATTTATTCTCTCTTTTACCTACATGAATTCTCAAAGATGGTATGTTTTGAGGAGAAAAAATTGCTGAATCCACCATGATTTCAGGGTTTCAGCTACTGATTAAATCTGATTTCCTTTTCCCCAAGCAAATTGGTTTGGGTCCAGAAACAGTACCATTCCTTGTGATTAAAATGTGTTCTGTTGTAAAGGAAATGAGAATGGAGTTTTAACATCATACTTTGGAAAATAAAATCTTTATAATCTCAAACATGACAGCTTATATGTGTGTGTGTGTTTACACATTTATATCATATACAGTGATAAGAGTGATATTTGTGTCTATACCATCTTCTCTTAAATGTAATAACCTGTATACATTTAATTATCTGCAAATAGGTATCACTGTTCTATTAAATTAAGAAGTCTTAACCTGAAAGTTTAACTAAGAACGTGATTTTGTTACTATCCCAAATGTTCTTGGATTGAATAGATTTTCATTCAGATACACTTGCCACACTTACTGAATTACAGAATAAGGATATTCACATTTCCAAGGATTACAAAGGAGCTTTTTATTCAATATTTCCTTCAAGGAGGATGTATTTTATACATATGTACTATAATGATATTATAAACAGAATTTTAAATAATAAAAAATCTGGTTATTTGAAGGTGTTCAGTGTACATGTATATGTGTGTTAATATACTGCATTTTCAAATAATACATTAATATATATAAAATGCTTATTGTCTTTACAATGCAACAATCTTTTGTACTAACAATTCTACAAAATAAATATGCTATCCTAATATTCACAAATACATGTTTAGCATATTTGTGAATATTTATTGCACAGTTTGTATTTAATTTTGTTTGTCGTTATGCCTTTCATAAATTTTTCATGCTATTGTATTTCTTCACAAAACACTAATATTTTTTTTCTAAAAGATATTCAGGTTCTGAATATATACATAAAGTTATAAAAAAGGCTTTTCATTCATTTTGCTATATTCTATTGGTGATTTTTGTTTGCTGTCAAATTACATGGTAGGTGCTTTCACTGATTTTAACAGCAGGTATTATTTTATTTTACTTACTCCAAATTACTTCAAAGAAAATGCATTGAAAATTACAGTATTAATGGATTAAATACTGCCGGTTGAATTTCCTTCTATGAGAGCACTTAGAACTAGAAATCTTTGACAGTTTTCATTTTTGTAAATATCTGAATTTCTGATGAAAATTCAATTAATGCAGCTTTGGAAAATAGAAATTTTATCATCCCTGGAACTATTCAATTTTATGAGGCCTTTTGTCTCTCTTAAGTTAAGCTCACTAGGAGGTAAAAAGAGTCTATGCATCAGGCGGGTAATGTAAGTGAGATTGCTTTCCTCACTGTGAGTGCCACATTTGGATAGTGCTTTATACTTTTACAATACCCTGTCAAAGATGTTTGAATATCTGGGTTGTATAGAATTCACTGATCAAATATTGACATAGATAAAAATTTCACACGGCTCTTGTTCATCAAATTATAATGTGAAGCCAAACATTATACTCCACGACTTGGTAGACATTTAAATTCATTTATAAACAAGAGCTAACAAGAGAAAGAGAAAAAGAAAAGGATAAGTGTATAAACAAGGGAGGAGGAGGAGAAAGGCACATAGTATGGAATGAAAATGAGAAGAGGTAGATGAGGATGGACAGGAAGGGGAGAGTGAGTAGGAGTGAAATACTGATCCCAAGCTAAAAACTGTAAGTGGCATGAAAATTGTTTTTTAAACTACATGTAACTTATTTTAGAATGCATATCTATTACTAATCAGTGTATGCCTAACATACATGCATTGTTTGCGTTGCCATTCTTAAGTTTAGACTATAAAGTTAAAAGCAGTCAACTATTTCTAAATACCACCTGCCTAAATAAAAAATAAACATATGAGAAATTCAAGTGAAAGAGGGAAAATGAGAGTTTCTATACCAAATCATATTGCTATGCTGAATTTTAAATAGAATTATGTTGTTCACAAAAGTTTCTTTACTTGAAATAAACTTTTTTTTTCATGACATTTTCCTCAGGTGTGTTTTAACTCTATTTCAGTAATATATATGTTATTTCCAAAGATTAGGTCTATGTTTAATTCTCTAACACTGAATTGGCAATTTGCTATTCCTAATTTTTATTATTTGGAAGAGCACAGTTCTTTTGTTGAGGGGCAACCAAAAAGGTCACTACGTTAGAAGTGATTCATGGCAAATCTGCATTGCACAAACTTCATTGAGAGAACTGTTTTTTTTTTCATAAAAATATTGCCCCAATATTCTAAGTATTCCTTGAGTTCGTTTTCCCATCCCAACCATGTGAGAAGAGAGGCCTAGTAAAATGGAATGATTACTACTTTACATGGCCTTATATAAAGTTGAATCACTAAGTCTATCTAACATTGCATTAATGACCTAACAAGGGTAAATTCTGGAAACAAGTTATGCCATTTTAAAGAATACCATTAGTGTAGAATACGGTTCCTTTGAGAGAAAATTATGGTTAGTATTCTGCACTATTGAATGGGATTAGAACTAAACAGAAATGGTACTAGAATGCATTGCAGAAATCAAATAAAACTCGTGACCATTTTGCCAGCCACTTTAAAACAATCATTTTTTCTGAAAAACTCAAGGTAAGGTTTACATTTTTCTTTTCTTCCTCCTCTTCCTCTTGTGCCTACTTCTCTCTTTCCTTCACTTCCCTTCACTCTACACCTTTCCCCACTTTTCTATATTAAAACTGCCCTTAAATAGCACCCACCTTGTTTCCATCCGTTTAGGCTGACCAGAGATGCTGCAGAGAGCAGGATACAAGGCTGTGCCCATAATAAGTGAGTATGTGAAGCTATTTATCCCACAGGACACAAAGCACAGCACACTAGGATGGGCGGAATCACCACAGCATGTTGCATGCAACTCAACCCTTGCAATTTCTATGCTGCTCAATGAAAATGGCTGATATTGATAGACAAAAAAACTCAAAAGCCTAGGAAGTTCAGACATTGTACTTTTTATTTTTATTTTCCTTTTATGTCTTTCATGTCAACCATCAGAAATCAGTACATTGTTCTAAGTAGCAAATAACTACTTGATTTTGAAGGAGAGATATGGCCAGAAGGCAAAAATAATCCATAAAGAAAGACATTAATACCTAGTTTTACCCTTCACCTTCTTGCATACAATATTGCTTCTTTTGACCAATGTGTAGAAGTTTCCCTCCTCCTTCTGTTTGCAAATATTTATAGCCACAGTGTGCTACCACATCTTAATTTGATGCCAATCCAAGGCCCAGTCATTCTTTTAATCTTTCCTCATCAATCAATACTTCTAACTCCTTCATCATTTTTGTGGCTTTTCTCGGAAGCTCTTTTAATTTATCTAAATCTTTTTTAGAGCTTATGTGCCAAGAACTCAATCACAAAGGCAATTGCAATAACAGTGCATGAAGGGAAAAATAAACAGGAGGAGAATTCCAGCTCCAAACCAGTTTCATAAGTCATACTGTAGCCATAGCAATTCTGGTCTGTTATACCAGGCCTAAGGAACTCTCAAAGGTTCTTTCCCATAGATCAGGCTTCCTTCTACTGACAGCTTTGGAGTTTTAGTGTTGGACAGAGCTCAAGAAAACTACTGAAAGTCTTCTTACTAGATCTCCTTTTGCAAAATGATGACTTCAAAATAAATAAAACTATAGAAAGAATTTTAGACTATGAATGCCCCAAGGAAAACTGGCTTGAATTTATTAGTGTGCAAAAAGTATTCTAGAAAAAATAGTCTGTCCTCATACTTCCCTAAAGAGATGACAATGCTTTCTAGTCTGTCTGTAATTACTCAGGTTGACCCAATTTTTGGTGTTTTTTGTTGGTAACAGCCAAATACAGATTCTCTCCAAATGACTTTTTGTGTCTTAAATACAGTTACTTTTAACCAAGAAGCTATATTACAGTGTTTTTCTCAATCAATGACATTGACAGTATAACTTAATCAGTTAAAAATGTGTAGATTTATTTATGTGCAGTACTGTGGTTTAAATTCCAGGTCTCATGTTTCAGGCTTAGGCTGTAACATGAACCATGTGCCAGCCCTTTTTTGCTTTGTTATTTTACCTGCAGCCAACAACAATCTTTTTACCTATTGTGTCCCAATTAATTTTGTTGAGATGGAAATTCATTACCTTTTCATGCCTGGGCTGGCACCAGACTGTGATTCTTCAGATCTGACTTCAAAAGTACCTTGGATTGCAAGTATAAGCCTCCACATCTGACCTACATGTATATCATTTAACTTTCACCTTCTAGGTAATTTTCATTAATCAATTCAGTCAGAGTGCAGTTTTTTTGTTACTATTATGAGTCATCATCATTACTATTACTACTACTTTATTGGTATGAATTATTGATGTTGCCTTTGCTCATGGTATCAGTCCTTTAGAACTAATATTTAAAACATGGAGACTGTAGCTCACAAGTAGAGCACATGTTCATCCTGTTCATATCATGCTTTATAGCTCCATTTTTTTAAAAAAGGAAAAAAATGAACTTACATTCTGTGACAGTGTCTAAGCAGATATGGTATTAAACAGATGTCAACTTATCAAAGACTATGTGTGATACTGTTTTTTAGCAAAAGTTGGACCTAATAAAAACATTTTAAGTTTGACTTTGGCCCACTCATTTTAGTTATAATAGCAAAATAAAAATCAAATCCGCATGTGAATATCAGAACTAATGTTCAGAGACTTTAGTACATGTTAGAACTGTTAAAATAAATAAGGATATTTCCTACTTTAATTATCTGTTACCAAATACAAGAGAAAATTGTGAATAAGAACACACTTAGATCTTATTAGCCAAGTCCTGATTACTTATGCAGAGGTTTACAAATTTGGAACTAACCCTTTGTTCTGGGTATGTGCTGTACTGTGGCTTCAAGTCAGCATCTCTCACAGCTTGCTTGCATAGGACTGTTGTTCTACCACTTGAGATAATTCTCTAGTTCCAACTTTTTGCTGTTATATAACATAAGAATCTGGAGGTGTGATCTGCCCAGGCTCTGAACCCAAAATTTCAGATCTCAACGTCTTCCTGAGTAGCTAGGATTATAGGTCTGAGCCACTAGCATCCAGATTAATTATTTTTTATGAGTAAGTACTTGTGGCATTATAGGATTAATTCATCCATTAGCATTTAGCAGCAATTTCACAAAAAGCTGTTTTCAGGCTTGCACCAGCAAATGTAAAATTCTAGATCTTTAAAATTCATTAAAATCTTTCCTATGCATGGATATTTCTTTAAAAAAATTAAAATCAAATATATAAATATGTACAGTAATAAATAAGAGAGTTGTTGTTATCCAAACTCTGCAGTAGTATCTAAGAAATGACTTTTAAGTTTAATTCTAGTCTCGGAGTAGAACTATTCAGACGTGGGGCCTGAGCTCTGTACCTCAGTACTGTCCCCCAGCTCTTCACCTCAAGGCTAGTGCTCTACCACTTGAGCTTCAGCCCCACTTCTGGCCTTTTCTGCTTACGTGATGCCGAGGAATCGAACCCAGGGCCTCATGCATGCAAGGCAAGTGCTCTACCACTGAGCCACCTTCCCAGGCCCCATCAGCGTACTCTTTTTCTAAGAAATTGAAGAAAATTTTCTTTTCCTTGGCAGCACTCGGGGTCTGAACTTAGAGTCTGGTTCTTCCTAGTCTGGCCTGACTCGGCTGAGCCATGCCTCTAGACCTGTTTTTCAGCAGTTAATTGTAGGTTAGGTTCTCACTTCCTCTTTGGGCCAATACCTGAGTTTTTACTTTTAGGCTTCCCATCTTGCTGCCTTGCCATGGATGACATCTGGCTTCTCTCCACAGGAGTAAACAGAATCTCAAAAACATTTCTGCCCAGGCTGGCCTAGTGCTTCAGTCTCCCATGAAGATAGAGAAGACAGTACCCAGCTATCTGTTCTGCTATATGGGGTTTCCCAAACTTTCCCTACAGGCCAGCCTTGAACTTCAACTTTCTTCTCAGGCTCTGAGGTAGCTAGGATTACAGACATAAGCACCCATGTATGGTTCTAATTTTCTAGTTGTGGATAACATATTTTCAAAATTAAAACAACAGAAGGACATGCCTAGACATTCTATTTTTATTACATTTGTTAAAACCAAAGAAAATCTAACCAAAATGAGAGCAAGTCACAATCATGTGCTTCCCCCCAGCACCCAAGCCCCTTCTAAAATTAAGTTTTCTATGTTTTGCTTAATTCTCTTACTTGGTTAATGTCATTTTTGGCATTTCTCCAAACTCGATCTTAGGTGGCTCTAAATAAAATTGTCAATTATTAAGGGAATGTTCTTACTATTTATCAGTGCTAAAACAAGTGGAAAAAAATAGATCTTTGCAAAGGAATAGTATTCTTCAAATATAAAATTGAATATTTTTCTCCTAAAAAATGTCAATGGTCTTTCTGTACACAAGCTTTCAGACATTTAGGTAATATGGTTTTTCCTTTTTTCAGATTTCTTACTCATTAAAACCTGAAATCTGATTCCTCATCCTATTTCATAGACATATTTCTAGATGAAAAACCTTCAAAATATGATATTTATTTTGTAGTTTGAAGAAAGGAAAACATTTACCTTGCTTTCTATTTTTTTTTCTACATCAGCAAATGAACAATAAACTCTGTTTTTAGCAGTTCCAATGTTACCCTGAGCTTACTATGATAGGTGAGAGGATCCAGTAGTAAAACAGACTTTACACTCAAGGAATTCAAATCCTAAGGGAAAGAGAAAATAACATTTAATTAAAGGCTATATTGGCTTTTGTTGACAAAAATGTTGAAGAAGGAAAAACAGAAAGCACAGTAAAGGCCAGGGAGGATTAAACATTGGTAGGGCAAGTATTTAATAAAGGAATCAAAAACCCACTACTATGGAAAGAGAAGTGACCAGAGACCTGGACATGAAAGATTGATTTAAAAAAAACAGTGTGAATGATTGATTTCTAGTCTTGCTTATTATTTGTATGTGCATTATTCTAATGCAAATCGAGTACATATGCTTGATTTTTAGGTTCCACCATTTAAATTGAAATTTATGTATAAGGTACTATAGTTTACATATTGATTTAAATAATAAGTTGTTTGCTCACCAATAATACTTTACTTAAATTATGTGTAATTCAACTGATAAAAGTTATTGAAAACTCAGTATGATGCTACCTGATGAAAGTCAATCATTTGAATAATTTTTGGTCTTTGATAAGAAATGTACTCATTATCTTGCCCATGTAATTGTAACCCCTCTGTACAGTATTTTCACAATAAAAAAATAAAATTAAATTAAAAAAATAAAGTGCACTCTCCTAATTTCTAAGCCTAACTTCAACTCATTTTGCTTTTCTATTACAAGATCATTACCCTCTATGCAAGCTGGCCTTAAATAAACAAGTCAATTATGTAAACTGAGCACTTGTTTTTCTTCTCCAAAGACTGACAAACCTGAAATGATCAATCCAGTTCTCTGTTTGTATTATGCTTTGGTGGTGTTACATCACAGGATTGCTTATTAACTTAATCTTCTATTTATCCTGTTAATGCCATTGTGAATGTGTCCATTATATGTCCATTTTCACCATAAGTTTGTGAAGGGTGAAGGATGTAGTTTGTACTTAGCATATGGACTTGGAGAATTTTAATTAACACTTTAGCTAAAGAGTTCTTAAGGGGTGGGGGGAGATGGGAAGGGATGGAAAGGGGAAACAAAGGAGGAGGCAACAATGCTCGATAAGAAATATACTCATTATCTTGCTCATGTAATTGTAACCCCTCTGTATGGTATTTTCACAATAATAATAAAAACAAAGAGTCATTTGAATTAAACGAGTGAAAAGGAATTTATAAAAAATAAGAATGACTTTACAATTTGAAATAACATGGAAAGAAAGGATACTTTTATTTTCTCAAAATGATAATCCAATATTCTCTATAAGACATGATTTTTGTGGTTGTTGTTAAGAAAGAAATGTGGGATTTCATTTCTCTTCAGGACATAGCTTTTCTTTCCTAGGAAGTGTTGTTGAAGAGACTAATATTAAAGCAACACTTGTGGTATTCAAAACTTCATTCATGAACCACTTTCAAATGGTAATCTTCCTAATGTATTAGGAAATTAAGGAAAGCATTACTGAATTTTTTATATGAGTAGAAAACCTAAAGCAACTATACCTATTTAAAAATGAACATTACAACTTCAGGGACGGGGTGATGAGTAAGGTGGGGGAGGAAAGGGATAATAGGAGAAAAAGGAGGGGGTAACAATGCTGCACAAGAAATGTACCCATTGCCTTACTCATGTAACTGTAACCCCTCTGTACAGCATCATTACAATAAAATAAAATTTTTAAAAAGTACCAAGTCACTTACTTGGGGTACCAATCTGTTAGCCCATTTAATTAATGTACCTTCTATAATCATGAGTTGTATTCAAAATAGGATTAATATATGTTCTCATAAAATATTAACATCATAGTAATTAATCATTTAACCCCAGGTTAAATATTTTAATATTCTGAGCAGAGTATTAAAGGAGAATACAGAACCAATTTAAAAAGATTGAGTATACTAATGCAAAAAACAAGTTTCCTACGTAGTGACATCATACAATTCCCCTATCTCCAAAATACTCTTTTGCAAATGTCTCATATGAACTTGAAATTTCTACAGCTTTAATGATCTCATTGTCATTGCCAGGATACCAGAAAATAATAAACACAATAATAATTTCTATTGTCATTATTTTTAATTTTATATCTAATAATATTTTTAGGAATTAAACTTCCATAATACATATTGCAACTTTCAATATTCATTTTGAAAAATGTAGGAAAATAACATGTATATACTTTAGGTTTATAAACTATTTGAAATGTGTAAAATTTTCATAATTAGGAAAAGGGCTTGGATAAAAATGTATGGACAGTATGGTATCCTTAATAATTTTTGAGTTCCTTACAAACATTAGTCTTTTATCTTTAAAGATAATATTAGTTGAAATACAGCTCAAAAGAGAAAAATACCATTTATATCACTAGAAGCAGAGAACATTTTTCTGAATAAACTATCTGACTAGAATGGAAAAATAACGGATTTGTCTAAGTGTAGTATAAATGACATACACAGAGGGACACAACACAAACAGTAAAAAAATAAATCAATTAGCCTGGCACTGGTGGCTAATACCTGTAATGCTAGCTACTCAGGAGGCTGAGTTCTGAGCATCGTGGCTCAAAGCCAACCTGAGAAGGAAAGTCCCTGAGACTCTTATCTCGAATAAACCACCATAGAACTGGAAGTGATGCTGTGGCTCAAGTGGTAGAGCACTAGACATGAGCTGAAGAGTTGAGGAATAGTGCCAAGGCCAATAGTTCAGGCCCCATGACTGACAAAAAAAACAATCAATTGATAGAATATTTATAACTCAAATCACAAATGTTATTATTCTCAATAAAGAGCTCCAATAAGGTGTAAGAAGAAAACAAACTTGATAAACAAAAGGCAAAAGAAAAAATAGCTATTCTTAGAAAAGAAAATTTAAATTATTAATCAGTACAGGAAAAGATCATCCCTCTTATTTGTAGTTAAAAATGCAAATCCAGCCAATAATGGAATATGCATTGGTAAATTTTAAAAGATGTTCTGTGTCCAATGCTAGTGAAAGTCTGTGACAGTCTCTTGAAATGCTGTTTTACTATGAATTACTAGGTATGTTCTTGAAAATAAATTTAGGAATTTATATTAAGAAGAAATATGAAAGTTGACTAATACATCCTACTTGGAATGTTCTAGCCTATAGAAAAATATTATTTTTTAATATATAAAGGATATATATATATATATATACAGAAGTGATTATTGTAGCTTTATGGTTATAGATAATATGGAGGCAAATAACTAATTTTAAATGTACAACACTGTATATTGGGCCCTAGTGACCCACCTTGTAATCCTAGTACTCATGAAGCCAACATCAGAGGATCAAGATTTGAAGCAAGCTGGGTAAGGGAGTCTCTAAAACTCCATGTCCTAATAACCAGCAAAAAGAAGAAGGTATGACTCACAAGGTACAGCATCTTATATGAATAAGCAAGCCCATCTAACACAAGGCCTTGAGTTCAAGCCTTGTTCTAGAAAAAAAATCCAGTGAAAGAAGAATGTTACATTAATTCATTAATAATAAATTTATGGAATGTTGTGTCATTGTAAAGAATAAGAATTATCCATTCAGGAACTAGATAAATTCCCATGATATGGTTTTATCTGAATATGTATTTCAGAGAAATATAAACAATATCGTCTCATTTTCAGAAATCATAAGCCACTATTCAAAATTAAGAAGAGTAAAGGATAAGAAACTAGCAAAAAATAAATATATAAATAAAAAATGTAAGTGCAAAAATGTCTATGATATTAAATGAGTAAAGAAAACATATATTCTCACAAAACCACATTAATACATTCACAGCATCATATGTTAACGGTCAAAAGGTAAATGATAAGACATTGTTTGGTTCTATAACAGAATAAAATAATAACACATAGTATAATATGAATGAACCCTGACAATATGATGCCTGGTAAATGAAACCAATAAAAGAAGACTACATACTGTAAAATTCTCATAATTTCCAAATCCCAGCTACTCATCAGGGAAATATAAGGAGAATAACAGTTCCATGCCAGGAGAAAATGTTAACCCGATCTTCTTTCATCTGAAATTCCAACTATTCAGGAGTCATACAAAGTACCACTGTTCCAGGATCCAGGCCAGTTGTACGGAAACACACAACACCCTATCCCCAAACAACTGAAGCCCAAAGAAGGGATTAACAAATAGGGTGACTGAGTTCTACGTGTATTTTAGATGTGAGGCTCTTGTCTGTTGTATAGCTAGTGAAGATCTTCTCCCAATCTATTGACCTTACTAGCTATATCTTTTGCCATGCAGAAGCTCTGCGGTTTCATGCAATCCCATTTGTCCAACCTTTCTTTGATTTGTTGTGTTCCTGGGTCGCTATTAAGAAAATTTTGGCCTGTGCCAAGGAGCCCTAGAGTTTCTCCTATTCCATCCTGTAATGTTTTCAGGGTGTCTGCCTTTACCTCGAGGTCTTTGATCCATTTGGTGTTGATTCTGACGCAGGGTGATATATAAGGATCTAGCTTTAGTTTTCTACAGGTGTTGAACCAATTTTGCCAGCACCATTTACTGAAGAGGCAGTCTCTTCCATTCTATTTTTAAATCTTTCTTATCGAATATTTAGGTGGGTATAGGTCTACGGGTTCATTTCTAGGTCTTCAGTTCTATCCCATTGGTCCTCAGGTGTGTTCTTGTGCCAGTACCAAGCAGTTTTGATACTATGTCTTTGTAGTAGAGTTTGAAGTATGGTATTGATATTCAACCAGCACTGTTCTTTCTGCTAAGGATTGTTTTTGCTATTTGGGGTCTTTTATTTTTCCATATGAAGTTTTGGATTGCTTCTTCTATTTCATTGAAGAATGAGGTTGGGATATTGATCGGGATTGCATTGAATTTTTAAAAATTAAATCCTCCAAAAACAAATCCTCAAAGAAACAACCACCCCATTAATAAGTGAGGTAAAGACTTAAAGAGAGACTTCTCTGAAGAAGAAATAAGGATGGCCAATAGATACATGAAGAAATGTTCTTCCTGAGATTTTTCTGCTAAAAGTTAGCATCCTACCACTTGAGCCTCAGCATGACTTGTGGTTTTTCTTTTTTATGTGTTACTGAAGAATCAAACGCAGGACTTCATACATGCTGGTCAAGCACTTCACTACTAAGCCAGATTCCCAGCACTCCCTTCCTTCTTTTCTACTTTCTATCCTCCCTCCCTCCTTTCTTTTTTTTTCTTTGAACTGTGCGATATGATCTAATATTAGATTGCTGTCACAGCTGCATGATCTTGGGAATATAGTAAGAGATCCAGTTTACAGTTCGCATGTGTGAATTTTATGATATGAGAATGGAACTCAATAAAACAGAAAAACGACAAATTTTTGGAACATATAGACAAATTAATTTTTAAATGTCGTACTTGCTACACTACTTTATAAAATCTGACAGCAAACAAAGATAAGATATTCCACAAAAGCAAAAATAGAGTATCTTAGAAATTTTCATTTAACAAATCAACCATTTCTAATAATAGTAAATATTTGCGGTAGAAAAATTCTAAACATTAATTAACCTAACTTAGTTAACTTTTTTACTTAACTTTTAAGCTAAGAAGGATATGTTATGCTTTACCTGAAAGTTGGAGTTTATGTGACTCTTATGTTTAATTCTATAATGCAATTTAAGTGTAACACTCAAATGAGTAAAGTTGACACTAGAAGTTCCCCACAACTGCTCCTTAGTTATATTTGGTAGGAGATATAATTATAAAATAAGAGGAAAAGACTAAATCCCATTTATGGAAATGTCTGAGTTGTTGAATTAAATGCTAACATCTCATATTACATACCTAAAATGTATAACATCTCCTGTTATATGCTTAAAAATTATGAGATCATTATGTTGTGCTGTATTTTCTGCTTTTCCTGTAGAACCATTCTATTTAGGAACAAAGAGCACCATGATTCCACTCTTGTGTGTATTTACTAACCCTTCCCTGAGATTTGTGTATGTTGAATATTGTGATGGTATGTAGATCATTGAGTATACAGAAGAGACAATCCAAACAAAATATTGCTGTTCTTCACTTTTGAGGAATTTGAAATTATTCCAATTTAAAATAAATTACTGGATGTGGAAAATTTTTAAAGTTATGACATTAATTTTGCTTTCTTTTTTTCCTCAGTTTGACTCTCTTGCTAGACAATGGAACATATGTGACATTATTGTACATATTTTCAGTCAAGGCTATTCACTATTTGTATTCAAGTTATGAAAGGTTTTCATACTTATTTTACTTATCTATTTCAGTCTAAATTTTGCACAATATGGTTGTCTTCAATGAATTCAGTCACAAATATCAAAATGAGTTTTCACTTAGTAATAGAACAATTCAGGGTGTTCTCAAAGAACAAGAAACATATAGCAGGTTCTGGAAGCAGGATATACTTACATAGTTTTCTGGCCAATTCTTCCTTAAAGTCATAAAAGTTATTTAGAATTTGAGCTGTGAGATACTTTCTGTCCCAACCTTGTATTTGTAATGGATTATCTTCCTAAATTGATACAGTAACATAACATGAAATGTTAAGTTTGATTAAATATTAAGCATATTACTTGTCAAAGGTACTTTTTCTCAGATAGTTAGATTTCTTTTCATCACACCACACTAACAAAACTAAATCACTGACTACCATCTCAAATATATTTTTCTTTAGTATATTAGTGGGAAGAGCTTGATTTTTGAAGTCAGATCTTATCTTGAATTTTCACTTAACTTCTTTAAAAGCATTTACTTGCTCCTTACTTAACCTTTCCAAACCTGTTTCTTCACTTACTGAATGGAAGATAGTATCTACTTTGTAGTTCTTCAGAGGTTTCATTAGTCATCATTAATAAAATGTCCCATCTAGTGCCTCTTATAAAAATCCATTTTCTTCACTTCTTAGTCTACAAATTCCACTTGAATCTAAGTCTTATCACTGCTTGATCATTTTTTCTACTAAATGGTCCTGCCAGCTTTATCTCTCCCAAGCCTACTTCATGTCCTTACTTTTCAAAAAAAGTTCTCCAATGCTAGGTTATTGGAACAGTTTGCCAAATAAACTCTAAACGCTTTTGCTTGACCTTTAAGATCCTCCTTAATCTCATCTCATTTTTTTGCCATTCTAGTAAAATTGATGCACTCCTGATATTGGAAATAACTTGTTCTCCCTAAATCTGCCATTTTTCTAATGTCATTCTTAAGAAAAAGAAAGCAAGAATGTTATCTTTTAACTCATTTTTCTCCTAATCTCCACCTACCTATATTTTATGATTTCCTTTTCCACAAAATAATTTAAAGACAAGTATCACTACCAATCTTGGAAATTACCCAATTCTTAAATTTTACCTACTTTATAAAATTTGTCCAACTTTTATTAAGAAACCAACTCTCCCATTGCAAACCTCCAAATCAATGACTTTTAGTTTTTAAAGCAATTCATGTTTTTATTTTAATGAAATATTCTAAAAATATTTTCTCTGAGCTGTCTTCATTTACGTGGGAACTTTTGTTTACACTTATGTGTACACTGTAAGAAGAGGTAGGCTTCTTCTCTATTATCTCTGAATCCAAAGAAAGTACTTTTTGGGCAATAAGTAGACAGTCTACAATTATTTAGAAAATCTGATTTGTTCCTCTTTAGTTAATTTCCTTTCAACAAATCAGCTAGCAAACTTTACCTGTAGTAATGAAATTGTTCAAGGTAATACATGCTTCTGAATCATAAAATTCTATTATATCTACTTTATCAGATAGAAAGAGATTTCTGCTAAATGCCCTCCGAATAATGAAAAGGAAATTTGTAGAGCTTTCTATTAAATAGGATATTAAAATTATTTCAATGTATCAGCCATAATAACTGTACAACAATCTTCACTCTATATCAGTTATATTTCAATAAGTTTTATATTTTTATGATTTGTTTTTGATAGTTCATATGAATTGTTTTCATAGTTATTACAGAAAACATACATTCAATGCTTTAGATAACCAAATATCATACTCTTTCTGTATTCCTTTTTCTTGAAAATATTACCATCTATATTTACAGGTCAATGAGATATAAAGATCAATATATTTAACAATAAATAATGTTATACTCACTAATCTAATTGTTCTTAGTCAAACTCAAACCAAATTTATGGTTTTTCATTTGTTTGTTTGTTTTATATTCAGGTCCTAGGGCTTGAACTTATTGCCTGAACGCTTTCCTTGAGCATTTTTGCTCAAGGTTAATTAATTCTGCGCAACTTGAGTCATAGCTTCATTCTGTTTTTCTTTTAGCGGTTAATGGGAGATAGGTTTCTCATAGACTTTTCTGCCTGGGCAGGCTTCGAACCATAAACCTCAGATTTCAGCCACATGAGTAGCTAAGATTACAGGTGAAAGCTACTTGAATCTGGTAGTTTGTTGTCTTATATAATTTTTGTAAAACCTTTATGTCTTGTTCAACATCGATTTCTTATAAGAATTAATTTGATTTCCAGAATAACTTTCATTTAATATTAACTTAAAGTCCTATTTATTCTGTCTTTGCCTTTTATCTCCCTTCAGTAGGAAATTTTCATATTTGAAAAATATGTGAAGATTTCCTCAGCTTCTCTATTTTTGAGTTATTTCTTTGATTCTTGTTTATTTTCCTTGTCTCCAAGGTATATCTCAAACCTGCCAGTCGGCCTCATATTCTCTGTATCGGCCATTCCAGCAAAGCTGTGTAATTAGTTCCAGAGCAAGAATTCACTGAACAGTCACTTTATACAGGGAACTAAGATATTATACAATGGCTGATATAAATCAAATTGCATGTTCAGGAATAGCTTACAAATCAGCTGAAAAGAAGGGAGAAAGCATAAAATTTCCTAAAGATTAATTATAACTAATTGAAAAGATCAGGATGCCATAGTGTGGAATAAAAAATAAGAGTTCTGGTAGAATAGAAACTGATGAGAGAATTAGCAAGATTAAAGAAAAGTTTAATTAATTTGGATATCAAATAAGCCAGATTTTAGAGCCTTCATGTAATAAAAATAATTAACAAGATTAAAAATTGTTATGTTTTGAAGGAAGAATCAGATGACTGTGCAAAGGGAGATGGTCCAAAATAAGGCACAGAGGTGAAATATCGTGTCTTAGTTCATTTTTCATTACTACAATAAAATATCTGAAGCTGGATACTGTATAAAGAAGAGATTTTGGTTGTGAAAATTCCAAAGAACGTGATATTACAAATAACAGAGTTTCCTGATTCTGTCATATCACAGTAGATACCATGATGGTTGGAGACTTGGAAAGTGGGGCCAGAATAGAAAGTTACAGCAAGCATGGAAAGGCCTTTCTTGCTTTTTTATAACAACTTAACTCTCTCAGGAACTAATTCAGAATCCCATGAGCAATACAAGAATCTCTCCTAAGGATAGTGTCCGCCATCTTTTACCTCTTAATGGTTCTTCTCACCACCACACTGACACCTGAACCTACAACACTTGATTATTTTGAAATTAATTCACATATAAAACATAGCATATGGAAACTGAAACAAAGCTCCTAAGACATTAATATAGTTGAAAGCAAAATAATGAGAAGAAAAGAACAAAATAACGTTGGAGAAAAACATACTGGATTAGTTGGTAGTGAACATAAAATATCAGCTAATAATTCCTATGTAATAATTCACCACAGCATGAAATTGGTGAATAGTTAGGAAACGTTAATAAAATTCTCTGCAGAAAATAACACTACATAATCATATTATTCTTCTGAAAAGAGATTCATAAGGAATTCTTCTTTTTTTTTTTTTTTTTGTCGGCCATGGGCCTGAATTCTGGGCCTGGGCGCTGTCCCTCAGCTCTTCAGCTCAAGGCAAGCACTCTACCACTTGAGCTACAGCGCCACTTCCAGTTTTCTGGTGGTTTATTGGAGATAGGAGTCTCACGGTCTCTCCTGCCCAGGCTGGCTTTGAACCGCAATCCTCAGATCTCAGCCTCCTGAGTAGCTAGGATTACAGGCGTGAGCCATCAGCGCCTGGCTTCATAAGGATTTCTTATATAAAAAACATTTTCCTTGGGAATATATGATAGGCTAATTATGGTCATGTTTAAGAAAAAGGGTTGTCATCTAGGGCTACCAAGTGCTTAGGGCAGCATAAAGTCTATGTACTATAATTCATTAGATAGATAATGATTGTTAGATAAGAGAGAAAGAAAATAGCATTCTATTACATACTAGTTAGTAACTACTGAATACAAGAAAATAGTGTCTTACACACTTGATAGAAAACTACATATCCAAAGACTTGCACAATGTTGTAAAATAAACCTTGATAACCATATATCTATGTATTTACATATATATATATATATATATATATATATCTAACCTGAAAATGTCCCAGAATAAGAAAGGAAAGTAGAGTCCATACTTAGTAGTAGTAGAAGTAGAGATACTGAGTCAAGAGAGTGAACTCTTATATGATTTTTTCCAAGCCTTTTCATTTCCTAACAAATGGGGCAATGTCATTCTTTCTGATGGAGGCATAGAATTCCATTGGGTATATATACCACATTTTCTTGATCCATTCATCTACTGAGGGGCATCTGGGTTGGTTACATATCTTAGCTATGGTAAATAATGCTGCAATTAATGTAGTTGTGCTGGTACCTTTAGTATGGTCTTTTTATGATCATTCAGGAAAATGCCCCAAAATGGGATTGCTAGCTCATAAGGGAGCTCTATGTGGAGTCTTTTGAGGAACCTCCTTAGTACTTTCCAAAGTGGTTGAACAAATTTACACTCTCACCAACAATGCAGTATGGTTCCCTTCTGGCCACATCCCCTCCAGCATCTGTTGTTATTAGAGTTCTTGATTATAGCCATCTAACTTGGTGAGTTGGTAGCTCAGTGTTGTTTTGATTTGCATTTCTTTTATGGCTAGAGAAGCTGTCTATTGGCCATCCTTTCCTCTTCAGAGAAGTTTCTCTGTAAGTCTTTAGCCCACTTATTTATTGGCCAGTTGTTTCTTTGAGGATTTGTTATTGGGATATTTAAGTTTTTGAGTTCCAGGTATATTTTAGATATGAGACCCTTGTCCATAAGTGAAGGCTCAAAGAAACATAGGTCCCTTGGTTTCCCTTATTCACAATAACTAGTATATGTCTGAGACAAGCAAAAAAAAAAAATCAGTTAAGTTCATGTTAGGTGAAATGAAGCCCAAGATAAGGACTCAAGTGGTTTTTCTTGCTTGCTATTGTTTCTAACATATTTATAAGTTATTTTTTTTTTGTTGCGTTGTATGTCCCTCCCCCACGGTATAATCCCTGTATTTGAGGTTGGTATACTTTGTGCAGGGGAAGGGAAAAACAAATTGTTTAAATAGGGATACAGGTGGACCCATTGCAACGATGAGATGTACAAGTCTTATGTGGAAAAACGAACTTTACAACTTCGGCGGTGGCCGGCGGCTGGGGGGGGGCGGGTAGGGGGCCGGGTGGTAGGGGGTTGTGGGAGGAGTTTAGCCATGGAGATGGGAGGGAAGTGATGGGAAGGGGAAACAAAGGAGGAGGCAACAATGCTTGATAAGAAATGTACTCATTACCTTGCTCATGTAACTGTAGCCCCTCTGTATGGTATTTTCTGTATGGTATTTGCTACTGAGCCACTGACAGAATTCTGCTTGAGGCTACGCATTATTGAGGCTGAAAAAGCTTTTTATCTTTTCCTTCTTTTTAGTTTCTTCAGTCATACTGGGGTATGAACTTAAGACTTTATACTTGTTAGACAAGCATTTGGAGCCATGCTTCCAATCCTTTTATGCTTCAGGTTATTTTTAGTAGAATTTGTGTTTATACCTAGTCAATCATCAATCATTATTTTCTGACTCATATCTCCTGCATAGACAGGATGTCAACCTTAAATGCTGGTTGAGATGGAAATCTCCTTATCTTTGTTTGTTCAAGGGCTTGCATCTAATAACTACCCTCCAAATCTCTGCATTGCAAGTAGCTGAAATTATAGGCATAAGCCATCATGTGAAGTCTCTTTTATTAACTAATTAAATGTAGCCTCGCTGTGACATTAACTTTCTTTTTTTCTTAAATCTTATTGTAAAGGTGATGTGCACAGAGTGTATAGTTACATAAATTAGGTAATAAGTACATTTCTTTTTGAAAAGTGACCCCTTCCCTAATATTTTTACATTCTGAGAAAAATCTAATTTATAGATTCTGTTTAATTTTCCATTGAATTAATTTTCTAGGATAATTTCTCATAGCATAATAAAACTTTGTTAGTCTTTCTTTCCTTTTCTGTTCATTCTGATTCTGCCCTTGGTGTTCTATTAATTAACTGCACTTAAAACTACTACGCATGTCTGAAATTATTTGCATTCCTTCCTCTCCAACCTAGTATGTTTCACACTTTTATTTTCTGCAGTACAGCTCAAGAGGGCATCTTTACCACATACTGCTAGCAAAATCACTGCTCCTGATTGCTTGGGTGGGTGCCACAGTACTTTCATACAGCTCCCAGTGGCTCCATCCCACCTGATATACCCACTTAGACACTCTCCAGTGGAGAACAAAATATTGCAAAAACAAATTGGAAGTCACTGAACAAATGAGGGTGTTAAGCCCAGTGGGGTGGACCAGATGAACAGAAGACTGCAGAGCTAATCAAGAAACTATGCAACCTGGGAACACAAAGCTAGCTGAGCCTGGGACAGCAAAGGACCCACACAATGAAGGCTTCTGATGCCTTCAGCACTTTCAAAACTGTCTTGCCATGATTCCATAGAATCAGAAAGCAAACAGTGTTCTATATGTGAACAGACCTGAATTGTCTCAGTTATTAATAGCTGTTTATAAAATCCTCAGCAACACAACTGAAATAGCTGTAAAATCCCAGGTTTTTTTTTAAAACAACCACACATATCTACTTTGCATTCAACTATATTACTATAATTATGTGGGAATAAATACCTACTTTAGTCCAAGTAGTCTCTTAATCCAAACTAAATTCCTAAAGAATGACAGCACTTAGCAAGATGAAGAATTGTCATTTATTCCTCAGACCTAGTAAAACTATTGTCACAAAAATTGAAAAAAAATAGAACATGAGATAAATTTTACAGTAATGTTAGCTAGCATATTTTTGCATATGGACTAACATAAAATTCAAATAAAATCAGAAATATCTTCTAGAATGACACATAAGTCATTGCTTTAAAGATGGAGACATAGTATTGTTACTTGGGAGACAGATCCCTAACCAATGGGAATGAAAAGCTATTCTTTTCTTCCAAAGTTTTAGATAACTCTAAAATTAGATCATGGCACATGATGGCTCTTCTTTCCATCATCTCCCTTTCATACTAACAATGCAGAGATGTCATGCATTTATTCTCTGTGGAGGAATGAATGGGTAGGCTTTTTAAACCACAAAAAATAATCACGCCTAACATATTCTAAAAAGTCAAAGAAAATATCAACCAAAGCATCTGCTTATAATTGTTTTGTTTTTTGTTCCTTTTCTTTTTCTTTCCTTTTTTGTTTATTATCCAGTCCTGGATCTTGAACTCTGAGCCTGGGTGCTGTCCCTGAGCTTTAGTGTTCAAGGCTAGTGCTGAACCACTTCAGCCTCAGATTTACTTCTGGCTTTTGGGGGTTTAAAGTGAAGATTAAAGTCTCACAGGCTTTCTGAATGGGCTGGCTTTGAACTGTGATCCTTATATCTTAACCTCCTGAATAGCTAGTCCTACAGGTTTGAGCCACTGGCTCCTAACTCTATACACCCACTTTTATAATGTTAGTAGTCAATCTCAGCCAGTGAACATGCAAGCCAAAAAGAAAATATAAGAAATATAGACTATCACTGAGAATGACATAAAGAAATAAAGGTACATATAGAATATCCATTGCAGTCAAAATTCATTGATTTTTTTGCTTTAAAACATAGAAATTTCATTTATGATTTTGAATGCTTCTGATTCATAAAATGAAATTATGATAGATTATGCCCAAGGAAAGAAAGCAAGCCCTGATTGATACTACATAGTTAACAAAGACATAGTCATCAGTGTTAGAGTCACAATGAAAGAACCACCAATCCTCAAAGATATGAATGGGGCAATCATTTCTGATAAATAGCAACAAAAGTAGCAATTACAAGGTGAAAGAGTTATCAGGCAATGGCAATATAAAATGTGAGTCTGACTGAAAGGTACTGATTAGCTACAGACTCAGAGTGAAAACATCTGAAGAGGAAAAAGTAAAAATAAAAAATAAAAAACAAAAAAATTGGAAAGAGAAGTTCCAACACTACCAATAGTAGTTGAAGCTAACCTCTGGCTGTATGTTTTAAAAAAAGTGATGCTCTACACTGGTGACAGGTGTATCATTCAATCATTTAAGGATTACATGAAAGCCACTTCATGACTGCACATGTGGAAGAATGTGAGAAGGCATTCCAAAGGCAGACTTGCTGCCTTCAACTCCTGCTCTATTTATGAACTGTGAGATCTTAAAGAGTGTTCTGTATTTCTCAACTGGACAATAAGGGTATTAATATCTACTTTGTTAAATTTTTATGAGGATGAATATGAAAGATGTAAACAGTATATATAGTAGATGGTGTTCACTTAAATGCTGGTGGCTCTTAACAAATAATGATATTTTTACTAAAGCAGAGATGACCAGCCTTCACACAGACTACGCATACCCCATGAGTGTTATCCTTTAAAGTTATCTGCAGAGGAGGCATAATTCTGTCTTTTTGTTACTATTCTTAAAAAATCTTTTTAAAAAGCTGGTAAGTGTGCCACCTGAAGAAACATTAAGTATTTCTTAGCTACTGATTATTTTTAAATTAAATAGGTCAAATCAGCACCCTGTCTGCAGTTCCTGAACATGTAATTTGAGAACAAGAGAGTGAAGTGGGTTACATTGGTCCCAATATTAGTTCTCTACCTTCACCACTGCAACCCCTCCCCCAAACTTCCGAAGAAAAAAGTTGGAGACTGGGGGTAGCCGCTAAGGTGATTTCTACTTTGTGGAACATTTATTTGGGTCTTTGTGAGCAATCTCACTAAAGCAGCTCATAGCTTCTCTCTGTTTCTTTTTGCTGTCTTAACATATATTATTTTCTACTCTTTAATACACATTCTATGATACTTATCAGTGTAATTTCAGCTGAAAAATTAAAAAGATGTTGCACAAGCTTTCATATTTGTGCTGTTTAGTAAATCAACCAAGACATTCAATTTGAGCTAGCTAAGAATTTGAGTTACTATAGATAGCCATTTGTTCAAATGTCTTCATTTAGTTATACATATGACATATATATATATGATATAAATGTTTGTATTACAAAGTAAACATTTCTATTACTAGCACACTATTGGCCTTTTGTAGAATGCTTGTGAGTACTTTGAAAGTCATATAGCTCATCACTTTATAGGACTAAAGATATGTATTTATTCCTCATTTTGCAAAGGTGGGTAAGGGGAAAACAACCCTCAATGCAGGAATCTGATAATACATGCATGAGTAAACTCTTTGTCTGATCAACTGTGCTGTGTATACACCAAACCCATTTTTTTTTCTTTCTGGTGCTACTCCAAGGGCTTGAACTCAAGCCCTGGGCACTGTCCCAAAATTCTTTGCTCAAGGCTAATACTCTATCACTTAATCTACAGCTCTACATCCAGCTTATTAGTGGTTATTTGGAAAGAAAAGTCTCACAGACTTTCCTGTCTAGAAGGACTTCAACAGCACTCCTCAGATCTCAGCTAGAATTATAGGAATTATAGGAATGAGCCACTGGTGCTAGCCTCCATTTTCCTTTTTAGAAAAGTATATTGTGAATAATATAAAAATAGTGAGAATCTTTCTAAACTCTCCATTTTTATCAGTTCAAAGTCGTTTACTTTTTCTTTCTTTTTCACTTTTTTTACACTACAATCACCTAGAAATTTCACTTTGAAATTAGTTTCTTTATAGATTCTCCCATAAACTTTCATTTTATCTCCCTCATTTTTCAAGTTCCATAAATAGAATTTGTTTACAAAGGCTTTCAGTATAGGGTTGAACATAAGGAAACCTCTTGCAAATGTAGAGGCCATTCATTATTGTATCAAACTGATGGAATGTGCTTAGAATCCACTTTCCTTCTTTTTCTCCTGAATTTACCTTCTGGATATTGAGAGACCACAGACTATTATAAAATGATGACAAATGATGTACCCATATTTTCTTTTCTTTTTAGTCCAAAATCCAAAGCTTTGTGGAATCTATTTGTGTGTATATGTGAGTGTGTGTTTGTGTGTTTGTGTGTGTGTATGTGTGTATGAATGTGTTTGTATGTGCATGTGCAAACACTCATGCCCATGCATGTACCAGTACTGGTTCTTGAACTTATGGCCCTATGTTCTTGCTTAGCTTTTTCATGCAAATGGTGTCATATCTCTACTTCCCCTAACTTTGTACAGTATCTTCCCTGTTAATCTTAATATATTTTTCTGATTATAACATCTGTAGTCTTTATTGCATATTTCAGAAACATGGAAAGAGACTGAGTCATAATATCCTGCACTGATTATATAGACTCATGTATTATCTGTGTCTGCTTGCCCCTTTTCAGCCCTTGGGCGGAGATTGTGTAATAAGAACCAGGGTTTTACTTTTGTTTTATTTCTGAATATATTCAGGATTCAGTAGCAAAGAGTTGATACTTCATAGTGGATTTGATTAACACCATGTAAATATTCCATCTATAAAATAAATAAATGACATACACATTTTTTGAAGAGAAGATTTAGTTATAAATATGGAAACATATTGACTCCTAAAATATGTCAGGTAGTATGCAGATAAAAGACAGTTCTCAAATAAACATATAATTTGTAGAAAGGTAATGAATTATCTGTTCAGGATGCTCAAGCTATCTTACTAATTTTTTTAAATGTATATGGAAATGCTTGTATCCACTTTATAAGGACTTTACAACTTTCTGTGATAGTATCATGCAAGCTTTAAAAATACTTATGGCTAGTAATATCTTCAGACAACAAAATACAGGAAAAAGCCAAACCAATGTGAACAATTAAAGAGTGCTTGTGTTTTATTTGCTTGTTAGTTTATTTATGTATGTTATGCCTACTCCTGGAGCTTGAACCTTGAACTCAGAGCATGGACACTGTCCCTGAGCTTCCTTTGCTCTACTTGAGCCACACAACTCCACTTGCAGGTTTTTTTCCCCTAATGGTTTATTGGAAATAAATCATGTTAGAGTGTCCTAACATGATTCTCTCAGATACAAACATTTTAAACACTGAGTCAAATGACTTTAAAAGGCTAGCCAAAAAAAGGCCACTTAAGTAAGCAGTACTAGAAGTCCTGACTCAGAAGACAATGTAGGCTTAGCTCCTTCAATATAGAAGGTACACAGTGAGAAGAGACACACTCCCTGAAAGGAAATAAGACTGCATCTCTCTGTTCTGTAGCCCTTTCGTTTAATACTCCCTGAATGTTGAGTCCTAAGAACTTCAGCATTTGATGTTGTCAATCACTTTCAATTTAAAATTGTCTTTAAGGGCAAATACAAGTTAAAAATTAAGAGACATCATCTTCCCCTTTAGAAAATAAGTGACATCCCTACTTTCAATTAAAACATTTCCTTTAGTGTACTTGTAAGAGCTTTATCTTTTTCTTGAAATGTTTCTTACAATTAAATATCAAAGACTTGGAAAGTAAGTCCCTTGGAAATATAAATATCCAAAGCTAGAGTATCCTTATTCCTAGTCTCTTTATGATGTAGGGGCCTCTTTGGTGGATAACGACCTCCACTTACTTTTGCTGTGAATAAAGGTCTCCATGTAACACTCATAGTCACCCTAATTGCCAAATGAATTAAGATAAACTAAATTTGATAGACAAAAAAGAAGTCCTGAAGTTCTTTTGAGAACTAGTTATAGTTTAGCTTGAGAACATGCATGCAATATGCTTAATCTGGTTGGCCATGGGAAGGTGAGATGTCTTTCTAGCCTTGCAGTTTAATGGGTTACTCTAGTGCATATTGAATTCTGCCTCCATGCTTATTCACTGAAATGGTTTTCTTTCTTTTCTATATTTGTGAAGAAGTATTACACTCTCCTATCATCTCTGGTTTGGGAAATGACTGTATATTTAAGTATCTTTGTTGTATTTAAGTATATAGTACCTACAACTGGTCTTGCCTTCTGGGATATCAGCTTGTTCTGGACTTACTTGGTCTATTCTTAGCTTTCTTGGTTGAATTATTCTTTCTGCATAGAATGAACCAAATATTTGAGTTTTGCTTCCTCTACTTTTCTACCTCATCTGGGCCATGCTTAGCCCTATTCACCCCACTTAGCCATCTAGTTGGACATCGCAAAATAACAAGCTGTACCAGAGACACACAAAGTTACTTTTGCTTCTGTGTTTTTAAGGTGCTGTCTCTAAGGGCTAGAATCTCCTCTTTTCTTCTCTTGCAAGCATAATGACTACCCTCTGGGATGGTATCTTCTCTGAAGCATTTCTGGACCAGATTCTGCTTAACCATTCCTTTCATTGCAAGTTCTCTGGTTTCTGGTTACCCATTCTCCTGATTGTACTACATAATACAGATTTACTGAACAAAGAAATGTACCACTATATTTTCAGGTGAGCAACCACCCAGCCTTATCAAAGAGTAGATTTTTAAGAATCAGTTTCTGTGAGCAAGTGCATGCCAACCACCTGTAAGAAAGGAATGATGCAAGCAGAATGTTTCTGAGGCTTTAGTCTGTGGAAATCACACAGTGTGACGCCAGCTGTTGAGACTCTGGATTTTAGCTAGTTGGGCTTCCTGGGTGGTATCACAAGCTTGCATAGAAATTTAACACATTAGCAAGACAACACATTTCTGTGATCTGGAGCATGTCAATTACAAAAATGTCGGGTTTAATCTTGATTACTAGCTCTCAAGATAAAAACTGTCTTTTCATGGTGACATATATGAATGGAAATGCTGTCATAAATTTTCAACAGCCACATTAGCAAATACTGTCAACACCCAGTTATGTACAATTCATGTAAGACAGTAAATTTCTTCCTTAGTATTTGACTATAAACCCCTCACAGATTAGATACAATTATCTAGAACATTAGGATAACTATTACTGTAGTAGAGAATTACATTTTCATTTAATTTGTTCCAAGACTCATTTTGGTAACCACTCATTTTTTTTTCGTCTCGATGATACGAGAGTTTGAGGACAGGCCTTCATGCTTTCAAGGTAGGAACTTTACACTTTATCACTAAAGCCACACTTGCTCTTGGCTCTGTTTATTTTTGAGACAGTACTCACTTTTTTGTTTTGTTTTGTTTTTGTTTTAATATTTGTGGGTGAGTCTTGAGGCTTGAACTCAGAAACTGGGCCTTCTCTCTGAGTTTTTTGCTCAAGGCTGGTTCTCTATCACTTGAGCCACAGATCCACTCTCGACTTTTTTGATGGTTAGTTGGACAAAAAAAAATCTCACTGACTCTTGCCTGCGTTTTCTTCAAATCCTAATCCTCAGATGTCAGCCTCCTGATGAGCTAGATCACAGATGTGCCGCTAGCATCCAGCAGAAGCATATGTTCATATACCAAAAAGAGATATGGAAAAATGTCTGATGAATTGATGAAGAAAATGATGTTTCTGAATTTAAACAAACTGCACATGAGTCTGTCACTGCCTGAATGGAAATTTATTTATTTCACAGTTAGGGAAATGCAAAGGCTCAAGAGTATGAGATACTGTGAATCTGAGGCGTCATTACTTTAGGATTTTCCATTTTCCAAGGAAATGCTGAAAGAGTATATTAGATCAGCACAATGTTTCCTAGGAGGCCTTTGTAGCTAATGTGTGTGTGTGTGTGTGTGTGTGTGTGTGTGTGTGTGTGTGTGTGTGTTCCAAAGTTTAAAAGCTTAAGTTTTGTTTCTATCAGCTAAATAGACTAGATTGCAAAATGGATGCAAACAGTTGTGTCAAATGTCTTCTTTCTCTAAGACTGACAGGCACTGGGGATATAAGTAACTACAATGCATTCACTTTTTAATATTTCTTTTTCAGAATCTGTCTTTGTGGCAGCATTAAAGTTTCCATCAGAAGGATCCTTATTTGTTTTTTGTTTTCAATTTGCAATTGTAGTTATTTTATTAAAGAAATGATAATGCATTTAATGCATGAATATATTTGTCATGCATTTGTAAAGCACTATAGATAAATGACTGTTCTTTTCATCTAGAGATGATTACATTAATTAGTTAATAGAGTATTTCAACATGACACCAGCCGCTGATGTCTTCTCCTCTCTGGGGAATCCAAGCAGAATGCCAGTGACCAAACTTATGCAACTGCTTTCTAGAACTAATATGTGTTTTTTTTTTTTAGATAAAAGACAGTTTGTGCTAAAATTGGCAACATTAAATGCTAAACTTGAAGTTGGACAGTGATTTAGTGAAAAGATGAAAAAAAACTCATGCCTGTTTAATTCTGGAGGTATCTTGCTGGCCTCTGTTGCTGTCTTTATTCTTTTTTGAAAATTAAAATGTAAATTCATCATTTCTATTATCATAAAAATAATACCATAAGAAAACATGTGGCATCAGCATTATGTATTTGTTAGTTTCTAACATTCTTGTCCTAGCTGCTCTTACTATATTTATTCATTTGAATATTTAAATAGCCTTAAACACAGAAACAATACTTCTTTTTCCAAAAAATATTATGGCATCTAAGCTATTGTCCGGTCATGGGGCCTGTACTCTGGACCTGGGCGCTGTCCCTCAGCTCTTCAGCTCAAGGCTAGCGCTCTACCACTTGAGCCACAGTGCCACTTCTGGCTTTTTTTCTTTTTGCTTATGTGGTGCTGAGGAATTGAACCCAGGGCCTCATGCATGCAAGGCAAGAGCTCTACACTGAGCCACATTCCCAGGCTGCTATTGTAATTTTGAATGAACAACTGAACATCACATAATTTTTGGAGCCTGCACCAGGACCAAACTTTGGGTTTGATTAGTAAGCAGGCATCTGAAACCCTATCTAAAGTGTCTCAGCCTCCAACTATTTATCAGTTAGAGCCATCTTTAAAGCTCTTCTGATTATTTCATCTTTTTGAGCAGTATCACTAATCAGGAAGTATTTTATCAAAGTGGTTATTTGTTCATAACTGAAGTTTTGCTCTTGATTTTAACTTACCCTATAGTGTCTGTGTTGATATTGAAGAGAGGTGACTAAATTTCCATTTGAGTGATTTATATAAAACAGAATGTGAAGAACGCTTAAAATTATCCTTCATATATGCTAGTATACAAGCCTTTTCATTATGGTGAGTCTCACAAATTACAGAGGATAATTTGATAATGATGAGAACATCAGGTTATTCATCTCATGGACACTCTGACTTTCTGAGAAATATCTTCTTTCCTTTCTAGCCAAGAAAGAAAAATAATCTTGAGGAAACATTTTATTCTACAAAATAATTGTTAATAACTGAAAAAAGGCATGTTAGCAAATAAGAAAATACACAGAAGAGATATGCCAAAGAAAGAAGAATGCATCCATCTTCAAGCCTCATACCATCAAGGTAATCCAGAAACAAAGGAGGAGGAGAAACAATGGAACTGACATAAAGTTTTTACTGCAGCCAAGCATGTGCAGGTTGGGAGTTAAAGGAGTAACAACAATTGCTGAATAGGAAAAGTGGATAAGGAAAGTGAGCACGGGTAATATCTGTTTGCCTTGGTGGATGATAATGGGGAATAATAGATCCATATGTGCTCCTGTGTCCTCAAAAGTAGCTACTCCATTATCTTAGAAGTAGATTTGCTTCCATTTGTTTGGAGACCTCAGAAAGCCCTAATATGATTGGGCCAGATTCTAAAACCATTTTGCATGCCATTACAGGCTAGACTAGACTGTCCAACTCTAGGGAGAGACCAGGCTCTTCCACGAAGCAAGCAGAACACATTAATAGGAGCTGTGGCAGATGGAATAAAGTGTGCCAGCTTCTAGCAAAGTGCTCAGAGAATATTTAGTGTTTAAGAAAACCTCCTTTACTTCCTTTAACAGCTTAAAAGTGTTCAGGAAACCAGTTGTGCCTGATTTAAAAGTGATGCTATATGTATATACATATATATATCCATATATATGGTAATTATCAAATATGGGTGATAAAAATAGCAAGCCTTTTGATTTCAGAGGACAGGAAAATCACCATGGGTCAGCCAGTGTGGTCACAAGAGGCATCCATAAGAACATGGATTTGGTTATCATCCAGGTTTCTTTGTGTGGTACTGAGAATATATAATTAAGCTGTGGCACCTAAAAAGCTGACCCATGTACAAAAATAGCAAGTACTTCTGACTTACTTCCCTTTCTTCTGACAGGATTCTTCCACTTCAAATTCTTAATGCTCCAGTAAAAATAGTCTTGTTGACAGAGCAATCATGTACAGAAAAACACTGAAATGCAGAGCATTTTAAAGTACATATCTATTACTAAAACTTGTCCACTGAGATATATATTGCTATAGTACATTCTTAGATTCTCTCACAGTTGAATGACAAAATGTTTACTTTCCAACATATGTCCTCGTGCTCTGAAGCTATCAGTCATACCATTAATACAAGTAATTACCCAATATTACATTATATTCAACACTTAATATCCACTCCTATCCCCTTTTAGAGACTAGTATTTTTTTCTTATTTTTTCTGTCACTTATCTTTCTTCGCTTGGCTAGTTCTGTGGAACAACCATTTAGACTCTCCTCTTGTATTTGTACATTTATGTCTGGCATATGAGTCAAAACCTAAATTTTGTTTGTTTATTCAATATTAACATATACTTTGTAGGACTTAAATTGGTAACAGCAACAAACCAGTGAACACAGAAACAGGAAGCAATAAATGGCTTTATATGAATTGATCACAAGGCACAAGGTTTTTCTTTCCTCTATGCCCCTTCTAAGTGATTCCCTTGTGTGCAATTTATAGTAGAATCTCAACCAAAAACACATGCAAAATAAATGAGTACACTACCAAATATAAAAACCAAAACACTGCTCACTCATTTTTTAATCTATTCAGTTATCATTATTTCTTATTTTAACTGGCAATTTTAACTGGAGATATAAAGATAAAATGGGATACTCTCCTAAGAAGCAGTAAAAGTCTTCTACACAAGATGATAGAAATGCATGCAATTAAAACAGACCTTAAAAGCTTAGGGTGCATTAAGATAAGATGCATAGATATTGCAGGAAAATCAAGGAGAGGGCAAGAGTTGTCAGGAAAGGCAATAATGCAGCCTAATAATCTCCAACTAGCATAATCAACTTTAGACTTAAGTATTCAGCAAAATGCTGCAGGTTTTCTAATAAATTCCTATATAATTTTCTATGCTTTCATATTAATGTTAGAGCATTAAAGTCAGACTTTCACTTTGGATCACAATCATATGTTTGTAACTAGATTACTTGAATAATCTAGCCCATACCCAAATTGTTATGTGGCTGCATTTATGAATTCAGTAAGATCAATTCTTTTGGAAATATGAGATCTGATTTCTAAGGTCATGTCTCCAGCATAGCTATCTAAGAGCTCTTAGTGGAAAAATAATCATTCAAAGTCATATTTGCCTGAGCTATGATGAAATTAAGTCACAAATGTAGATGTTTGTTGAGAAGTAAGCTTCCTTCATTGCATGGTAGAATTTGTGCGGTGGGCCTCAAGGAGAGGCAGGTTCAGAAGCAGTAAATCAGTAAATCAAATGCTTCATAACCAGTAAAGCTCTGGATTAAGAACAATCTGTTCTATACAAGTGTTAAAATGTCCTAGCTGGGTGCTGGTGGGTCATGACTGTAATCATACCTACTCAAGAGGCTGAGATCCGAGGATCAAGGTTCAAAGCCAGCCTGGGCAGGAAAGTCTGTGAGCCTCTTATCTCCAATCAAGCACCAGAAAACCAGAAGTGGCACTCTGGCTCAAGGGGTAGAGCACTCTCCTTGAGCTGAAGAGCTCAGGGACAGTGCCAGACCCAGAGTTCAAAACCCATGCTGACCAAAACAAAAAAACAAAAACAAAAACAAAAAGTCCTAATAAAATTACTATTTTGTTACAATTAGTTGATGTTAATAAAAACTTTAGTGTTTAAAAAATTAAAATAAGCAGGTGTTTTTTCAATGTCTATGTATGGGCTAGGAGATAACTCTTGGGCTTCTCTCTCATTCAGTAGATTATTTTTTTCTCATTTGTAGCTATACTATTGATAACATTAGTGCATCCTTAAAGGACAATAAAACTGGAGTTTCAAGAAGATTCTAGTATATCTGGTAGACCAGAGAATGTTAAATCTACAAATTTAGTGTTACTGTAATCATTGTGTTTTCTAGAAACTTGATTAGGATTCCTCCAAACAAAAGATTTGGTTGTGCTGGCTCAAGGAAAGTCCCAAAGAGAAGAAAAAAGAAGGGAAAATCAAGAGAAAAGAAGAGGGAAGAATAAAGAAGGGACTAGAAAAGCCATGATACCCTTACAGACAGTTCCTACTTGCTAAGTGCAAGTATATGTTAGGTACCAAGCAGTAAATCATCACTTTACTTCAGTGTTTAAAGTAATATAGACATTGAAATTCTAAACAACAAATCATCTTCATCCTGCCTTCTTGTTGGGTCAATATGGAAAACAAAATGGCAGGAAAAAAATTAAAGTCCTTTAAGAATACCTCTTGTCCTTTAAAGGGATGTTTTGCTTTTCTATGGTATTATGCATTTTGGAAAAAAATACATAGATTTGTATTTCATTTTAGCCTTAAAGTATCTGGAGTAGGGGAATTACAAATGAAGAGGATGGAACACAAAGAACTTAATAATATGTCCCTTAAGAACTACTGTTAGTTCACAAAACTATTTCCTTTCTGTTCCATTAATAGTTTCTAACCTTATATGTGACTCTTCTCTTCCCTTCCTCTATGCTATGAATGTACTACTTTTTCATATCTTTCAGTACTTAGTATAATCATATATCTATGTTCAAAATACAATTTATCTTTTTTCCATGTATATTTTTATTGTAAAAATACTTCACAGAGGGGTTACATTATATGAGTAGGGTAATGAGTACATTTCCTATCCAGCACTGTTACCTCCTCCTTTGTTTTTCCCCTGCCCTCCCTTCCCTCCCACCTCAACTCCTCCCTTACCCCCACTCTGAAATTATGAAGTTCTTTTTCAACATAGTGTCTTGTACATCTCATTGTTACAATGGGTCAACCTGTATCCCTATTTAAGATTTTGTTATATCTCATCCCCTCCCCAAATTATAAAAAAATGTATATACAAGAAATTATATTAAGTGAAGTAAGCCAGGCCCAAAGAAACAGTATCTGTCTAGGACAAGCAGAAAAGGTCCAAAGCTTTGTACGTGTGGACATATAAGATGATGTTAAGCAAAATGAACCCCAAGACAGGGACACAAGTGGATTTTTTTCATTTTTGCTATTGTTTTTAGTGTACTTATAATGTACTATGTAATTCTTTTGTTTCTTTTGTATGTTCTTTCCCCATGGTATAACTCTTGTGTTCATTGTATCCAATTTCTCTCTTTCTTAACTGGTCTTTTCTCCCTCAGTAAAAAATCATCCTTAATTTGTTCCTACATTATAAATGCAATCTCTGAACACTGTTTTCCTAGGTACCATCCTCTGTAGCTTTCTCTAGAGACTTAATTCATTTTTTCCAACTCTACAAAAGACCTCTTGCTAAGTCACAGATTCTATGCCGACCAATTCAACTGGACATTTTCTTTCCTTAACAGATAATATATTTCTGACTTTTAAAACTTTTTTTGCTTCTCTAAAACCTTTTTCCTTTTTCCTTGGTGGAATGGGGACACCACTCTCTTCATTTGCATTTTTGCATATATATCAATCTTTAGTTAATTAATTAATTAATTTTGGTGACAATCCTGGGGCCAGAGCAATATTCCTGAGGTTTTTTTTTTTTTATTTCTCAAAACTATCTCTGGACCACTATGAGCCTCAATTTCACTTCCTGCTTTTTGGTCATAAAGTGGAGTTAAGAGTCTCACAAACTTTCCTGCTTTAAGGTATCTTCTAATGAGCATTCTCAGATTTCAGCCTGCTGAGTAAGTAGGACTACAGGCAGGAGCCACTGGCACCCAGCTTCTGTCTTCTTTTACATCTTCCTTTTGTTGGCTGTATAGACAAATGTTAGGTGATCAACATCCATGGTTAATACTGAGGTTTCTTTTTCCTCAAAGCAATCAACCTGTAGATCCACTCTCTCCTCTCCTGAGCTCGCCTTCCCTCCTTTCTTTACCCTCTATTATGTAGATAATTCTGGTGTTTGATGATTTCCTGATGCTCTCCTGTATTGTTTCGGCACCATCAATAATGGCTAACCACAATGAAAATTTGTGTTTTCTCCATAAAAATGCAAACCAAAGTACTCTTTCCCAATTTTGATGGTCAAGACTTAATTCTTTTAAAATACACACACACACACACACACACACACACACACACACACACACACACACACACTCACACTCACACACACACACCCCTCTAAGGCTCATCCTTGCCACCTTTGAATTTTTCAACCATTCATCTCCACCATGGATTTTGAACTCCAAACCAGCCTGGTAGGACCTGGTGCTCCCTGCTGCTTCCAATCCTGGGACTACCCCTCAGCCTAGAAATGTGATTTTTTTTCCCATTTCTAACTTGAAGAATTATGCTTATTTGCTCATCGAACTCTTCCCAAGCTGCCCTAAATTGAATTCAAACTTGAGTCCTTTAACTTTTTATAATAATGAAGTTAAAGATTTGCCACCCCTAAATAGGACAACTGACATTTGAGAAAACAATGTTATGTAAGCAGGTCATAGTCTATAGCCTGTCTCCTCTGAAAGAGGTTATAAAACAACCTTCCTTTTTCTGGAGACCACCCTATAACCTGAAGAATTTTATTTTATTTATTTATTATTATTTTTGCTGGTCATAAGGCCTGAATGCTGGGCCTAGGTGCTCTCCTTCAGCTGTTCAGTTCAAGGCTAGTGCTCTTGAGCCACAGCGCCATTTCTGGCTTTTTTTTTTTTTCTGCTTATGTGGTGCTGAGGAATTGAACACAGGGCCTTATGCATGAAAAGCAAGCACTCTACCACTGAGCAACCTTCCCAGCCCCAAGAATTAAATCTTTGAAGATACAAGCACATAAAGAAGACTCTCAGCAACAAGCCTTGCTAACTCTTCTTAGTTTACTGCCAATCCATTATATCTTCATGTCAAATCATGCATCTGCACAGTGGTCTATTTTTCCTTAAAACTTAGCACAAAAACACACAAATTTTCCAGTTTTCTTCATTTCTAAAGGTTCCTATATTGTATAAAACTTGTATTAAACAATTTAAATGCTTCTCTTATCAATCTCTCTTCTGTTTTGAAGTCTCAAAAACACAATAATGATAAGAAAAGGTGTTTTGGTTGTTTCTCACACAATTACTTTAAACTATTTTATGAAAAATAATTTATGGTTGGTTTAGTTTTCTTCCACATACGTTTTACTGGGAGTGGTTATGGTATATTTTGTTTGTTTGTTTGCTGGCCTGAGGCTTCAACTTAGGGCCTGATGCTATTGCTGAGTTCCTTTGCTGAGGAGGGGAAGGGAAATAACAAAATACTGAAGCAAGGACACAGAATGACCCATTGTAACAATGAGATGTACAAGACAATATGTAGAAAATGAACTTTACAACTTGGTGGGGAGAGGGAGAGTTGGGAAGGTAAGGAGGGAAGGGATGGTAGGGGAAAATCAAAGAGGAGGAAACAATGCTTGATAGGAAATGTACTCATTACCTTACTCAGGTAGTTGTAAGCCCTCTGTACACTATTTTTACAATAAAAAATATAATAACTAGAAAAAAATTAATGCAATACCACTTGAGCCATAGATCTACTTCTGGCTTTTTGGTAGTTAACTAGGGATAAAAGTCTCACAGACTTTTCTTCCCAGAGTGGCTTTGAACCACAATTCTTAGATCTGAGTGTTCTTAACAGATGGATTATAGGCATAAGCCACAAATGACTGGCTAACATATATCTTTTTTTGCATTTTAAGCAAATGTCTTCTTTAACAACTTCAATGCACATTACATTTTGTGTTATAAAACTACACAAAACCACAATAATGAAAATTTGCAGCTACATTATATGTACATTGGAAATAATCTCCAAGCATTAAAGCCTGAGATAATAAATATTTATGCTAATAATTAATTAATCAGTGCTTTCTGAGTAATAACTCAAAAAGCATTTTCTTTCATATATTTTTCTCTGATGTATACATATATTATGTATATTAAAAAAGGTTAAGTTTGCCTCAATGCAGCTTCATGAAGAGAACAAAGTAATTAATTACCTTTAAAATCAAGGAAGTGGAATATGTTCTTCATCTTATAATTAATGACTGCATTCATAAGTGAAACTTAAATTATACCCTTAATTTATGCTTCCTTTTAAACTTAGCTCTCTTCTGAGGAATATAAACTATGATGCATTTCTGCAAGAGAGTAATATTCTGTCATATCTATAAATTCCACAAAGTCTTAAGCCATGAAATAGATGGTTACATGCTGTTTCTTAAAATGTCTGAGAATTAATCATTTATTTCCCTTTAGTGACATGCCTTTTATGCTTTGCATGTTTCTCAAAGATAAGGAGAATAGTAATGTTAAGTAATGTTACTATTTTCAACTGTGGAAGAAAAGGAAATTATCAGTTCCCCCAAAAAGCTGTGTACTTGACTTTGAAGGTGCAACAGTTTGTCCAATTTCAGAGTCTTTTCCAAATGCCTGTCTTGAATTATGAAAAGCAAAATCACTTTGACAGCTACATATTCTATTTTTTAAAAATACATGTCTTTGTCACGCAATTTTGCATAATCTTCCAAACCTATGATGCATGAAGGCAATAAAAGGACAATTTAGAGTGCTTGAATTGCTAGAGTATAAATGGCACATGAAGCAATGATATAAATTCAATCAACAGATTTACCTCTACAAAGAATCTGTCTAAACTTTATCTATGTTCATGCATGACTTAACACTATTAACAGGACCTGTACAGTCAACATTTGCATAAGAGAAACTATTGAGAAGTTCAAGGATTAACTTCGGTTTAAGCTTTTTAATAGCTTTCATTATGACCAAAATTTTTAAGCCTAGGTAATGATTCTTGGAAACTGAAACCCATTACTTCCCTATATGGAAATTCTGCGCAGATCATTTAATATGAGGCAAAGCCAAGAGCAAGACAAGAGTTCCTCTTAGACACAAGAATTTACATTCACAAAAATGTAGTGATAGGCCAGCACTGTCAAGTGTTGTGGCTGATACCTTCAATCCTAGCAACTGCAGAGGCTGACATATGGAAGATTCAGGTTCAAGAGCATACCAAACAAAAACAGTTCATGAGATCCATCTTTACCAATAAAAAGTTATACAGGGTCTTACACAAATATCATCCCAAGTAATGATCTAGTGTAACCCAGGCTTAAAATAAGACCCTATTAAAAAGATAACAAAAGTATAAAGTAATACGGGTGTGGTTCAAGTAGTAGAAAGGCATAAGGCCCTGAGTTTAAAACGTAGGACACTGAAAAACAAAATAGTACTTAGAACAATATTCTTAAATTTCTGGTAGAAAGGCAAATTTGTTCCATTATTTGAAAGAAACTGTGAAATACTTTTTAACAAACCTCATAAATTTCATTCATTAAATCAGAATTCTAACATAAGGAAATAATTAGAAATTGACAAATACAGATAAGTCATTAAACACAGCAGCTTTTAAAAAATAGTACAATTGGACAAATAACACAAACTTCTGAAATTGTTATGAGTATTAAATGTTTCACAAATAATTGACAATATAGAATGTTTAAGGTAATATTTAATTAATTATGGTACACATGTATAAGGATATTTTACGTGAACCCAAAAATAATAATTATTTAAATAAAAAGTTAATAACAAGGGAATTTACCAGGGAAGGGTTGGAATAAAAAAGAAAACGTAACTTTCTTAGTTGTCAAATTTTATTAAATTTCTTATCTTTTTATCTTCCAATAAAAAATAGGTAGAAACAGGAATGAAAATATCAAATAATAATTGCTTTATATCCTCTTTCTTCTTGCTTTGTATTTAATGGGTATCTTTGAATGAGTGAACCTTTCTTCCTATGTGAACACAATAGATAGTTTCTCCAAATGTTCTTAATAATAATGTCCTTAAATTTTAAAGAAATACATATGGATTGAAGGGAATCCTAATTTTATAAATGTATAAAAAATATAAAAATTCATACACAGCTTCTTTCTCGAGGCACAATCATTTCCTACTTGATATTTTGATCTTTTTTTTTTCATTAGCTTTGAATTACCAGCACAGGGATATATTACACTATTTGCATACTTTTCAGTATTTTTGTATTGATTTGTGTATGTGGCGCTAGTCACCAAACCCATGATCTCAATAATGATAGGCTAGGTAGGTGTTGTGCCACTCAGCAGCAATCTCAGTCTTGTTTTTTAAACTTCTTATATCGTGAATATTTTCTCAAGTCACATAAAGATTATGCATTAGTTTAGATTGTCATTCATGTGCCTTCATCAGGAAAATAGGTAGATCATTTCTTCTAACACTGCAATAAATAGAAATGCACACTAATTTTGGCTCATTTATGTTCCATTAGACATGAGTTCTCCACTATGTATCATAATCTAGTACTTAGCAGCTATTTTAAAGTTCCTGGCATATTTATTTTGGTTTTGTTTTGTTATGTTTTCTCCTTCCAGAAAGTATTAACCACTACTCTTACTGATTATTTATGTATATCCTTTCATTACATTCTAAATAATGCTTAGTAAAGAGCTTAATTATATGATTAGTAATGAAGTTATTTGCTTATGGTTTTATTAGACATCTTACTTTCATTTTGTGATTTTATCTTAATGTAAGTTTCTTGTTTTTAAGTGAGAATTTTTGTGAGTACTTTATAGAACACAGTATCTTCAAATCTCACTAAAAATATCAATTTATGTCCCTGGAAACATGGTTCATGTCCAGTGCATTGATTCTCAGTACATTTAGAGAAGGATATGGGAATGCATTTATGTAATCAAATGTGTACTCAATATTGAGTGTGATTTTCAATTTTCTAGTTAAATTGTTCTAATCCATTATTAATCAATTACATAACAATTCATTTTTGTAATGGAAAACAAGAATTGTTTATTCATTCCTTCATGTTTTAAAATATTATTCACTCAGCAGCACTGTATAAAAGTCTTCCACAGAGACATTTTGAATATATCACTAATTCAAAAAGATGGTGATTCTTGCCCATAGGAGTCTTTTATCTACAGTCTCATAAGGGAGCATAAGGTCGGCAGAAAAATGTTTCCTCAGCAATGTTATATTCTAGTCCCAGAAATATATGTGGCAAAAGAGACAATGTAGACACAATGGAGACTGTGGACCTTAAAATATACACGCCATCCTTATACAGCTGATATTCTCTATCTGGTTCTACAATATTTTGAAAGCAAAGATTGTGTCTGGAAAGTGTAAAGGAGGAGAGGCAGATTTGACAAGGAATTTCTGGGTCTGACATGGTGGTCTCTACTGGCAAGAAGTTAAGAAAGGACTCTGAGAGATAACTGTTGCCAAAAGCAAACAACCAGCAAGGACAATGGGACTTCCACAAGGAACTTGATTTTGACAGTGTTCTGAATGAGACTGGAAGCTATTCTTGTTCAGAGCTGCAACTACAGCTGTATAATTTGTCCAGATAGCAATAGAGACCTAACACAGAATGCAATCTAATTAAGCAAATTAGATAATATTAGAAGGCACTAAATGCTGTGAAATAGAAGTCATATGCATGCAAAATCTGGAGTCAGAAATGCCTGTCAGAGTAGACTAGACAGATGAACATTAAATGTGGTGTCCAGATTGGGCATCATCATGAAGCAAATATGTGTGGAAAAACATGAAGAGAGTAAAGACAGGCAAGGTATCATGGTGCATGCCTGTAATGCCAGCTACTCAAGAAGTAGAAGCATAATGAAAGTTTTCAGACAGCCTAGACAAAAGAAGCAAGACCCTATCTCATGAACAACAGTAAAGACATAAAGGGAAGGATCTGGAAATGAAACTTAAGTACTAAAAGGAAACAATTGGCCCTCGTTTCAATAGCTAGTACAAAAGAGTGTGCAGGGGAGAATGAAGGTAAGGATATTGGACAAGTGAGCGATATGACTGAAGTCCTTCCAGGTAGAGGAACCTTCTAGAGGAGAAGTGGCATCTCTGAGGAGCTGCCAAGACCTGGAGTGCCTTGAGTGGAGTGGGTTACGAAAAAGATGGTAGATGGAGATAAAGTCAGACGGTTGTGAGACATGGATCCTGTGACATCTCAGCCCAAGGAAACATGAGCTTTTAATATTAGCAAAAAAAAGCAAGCCACTGAAAGGCTTTGAGTGTAAAAGTAGTATGATTTAAAGGTTTTGCGAATCCACTGAAGATATGAAAGCTTAAACTGAAGTGGTAAAAATGGAAATCAGGAGGGACCCTATTCCTGAAATAGATTTTTAAATTTACACATAGTATTGAAGTGATTCTTTTTTCCTAGGAAGCCACTGTGACATCCCCAGAGAACTTTCCTTATTATCATAATGCATAAAACACAACTATCTAAACCTATATCACATGGATCTAAAATTAGTATTTATTTTCAATCTCCTTTTAAACTGTGAATTGTACTCTAAGCAAAGCAGCTCTATATTTTCAAGTGGGCCTAATGGAAAAGAAACGTACCATCATCCCGACTTCTCATCTATTCTATAGGCCCAGTTCAGTCTTGTAAAAAGAGTAATTCTTTAGGACATAGCATAGGTTCTCCTGGGCACTTCCTTTTGAAGCTCTACCATTTCAAAGAACCTAGGTATGATACTTAGATGTGAAAATCTAGTTTGTTTTCTATCTTGAAAATCAGTTTTATAACATTCTAAAGATTTTGTTTTGTTAGTTTTGTTTTTGGCCAGTCATGGGGCTCAAACTCTGGGCCTGAGCACTGTCGCTCAGCTCTTCAGTTCAAGGTGAGAGTTCTACCACTTGAGCCACAGCACCACTTCCAGATTTGTGGTGGATAACTCGAGGTAAGAGGCTCATAGACATTGCCCCATTTGTTAGGAAATGGAAAAACTTGGAAAAAATTATATTAAGTGAAGTAAGCCAGGTCCAAAGAAACATAGGTCCCATGTTTTCCCTTATTTGTAATATCTAGTATATGTATGAGTCAAGTGGAAAAGGTCAGATAATGTGATGTCAGGAAAATGAACCCTTAGTGTGTATTTTAATGTTTTTTTTCTTTCATGCATGTGTTTCTAACGCATTTATAAGATTATCTCTTTGTTTCTTTGTATGTCCCTCCCCCACAGTATAACCCCTGCTTTCACTATATTTGATGTCAGTATAACTTGTGGAGGAGATGGGGAAAAACCAGTTGTTTAAGGATACAGGTGGACCTGTTGCAACAATGAGAAGTACAAGTTGTCATGTCCAAAACGAGCTTTACAACGTCGGTGCGGGGGAAGAGGGTGGAGGGGGGGGAAGGAGAAGGATTGGGATTGGGGGGGAGGGGGCAGGCTGGGAAGGGATGTGAAGGGTAAACAAAGGAGGAGGCTGCAATGCTTGGTAAGAAATGTACGCATTATCCTGTCCATGTAATTGTAACTCCTCTGTACAGTATGTTCACAAATAAAATAAAGTAAAATTAAAAAAAAAAAAAGAGGTTCATAGACTTTCCTGCTTGGGCAGGCTTTGAATGGAGATCTTCAGATCTCAGCCTCCTGAGTAGCTAAGATTACAGGCATGAGCCACCTGCACCCAGCTGAAGTTTGTTTATAATGGAAAGAAAACATTAGGAATATAGGACAATCACGAGAAGGAACAGCCCATCAGGAATGATGTATCTTGGGTTTTAATTCACTATTTTCCATCTCTTTAGAATAAAATATGAGAAAGGAAGCCATGCTTTACGGATTACAGAGAAATAAGATGCCAGACCCTCTTCTATGGAGCCTGTAAAGCATGCTTACCAACTGATTTCTGCCCAACAATAAGTACCAGGCCATATGGCATATCAGATTTATTTATTTCAACAATTTTCAATTTTTTTGGCTCTCATTCTAATGGTCACAAAAAGTAATATCATTTGTTACTGTCAGACAGGAAGCTTGTTCAAATCTAACATAGGTCCCCTTTACATTCTAGCCACTGCTTAGAAGGCATACCCATAAATTAATTCATCTTTATAGTTTTAACAATTTAGTACCAAGAAGCATAATTAACCTGGAACATGTGTCTGCTTCCTAGAGCTTACTTAAGAGAAAGATAAAACATAGTAGAAAAAAAGAAAAGGTTAACACTACTTTGTAATCCTTTAAAGGTTTACAAGAAAGAATGTTAAAGGCTATTAAAGAAACCAAGAGATCATTATGTCCTTCCCTCTGCCTTCTATTGTTCTATTTTAATAGTGATATTTACCAGTTTCCCTTTTGATTTTTAGCTTTTTGTTTTTTCTAGATACCAAAGTTTGAACTTTGGGTCATTCACTGGCTCAGGTGGTGTGCTAGCTTTGAATCACACCTCCAGTCCAGCTTTTTCCTCATGATGTTATCAAGTCCCAGCCGATGAGGGTTATAAATAAGATATTTATGACACAAGTCATACCTTTGTGTATATTGAATCTTTTTCTCATTCAACTTTACAGAGTAGGTTTTCAATTGTGTGGAAAATATGTTGTTTGAGTGTTTACCAAACTGTACTTTATGACTGGATAAGTCACATTGGGCTCCTTCAGGTGGAGAAGGGAAAGAAACTCCCCTCTAGGGAAAGAAGTGATCAGAAAAGGCAAGTCCATACAGCACCAAGGGAAAGAGAAAATAAATACAAACCTATCCTCATAGAGAAGGGAGAAGGTAGTGGTTAGAAACCTGTCAAAAACTACACCTCACTCTTGAGAGTATTTTAATTATATTAAGTGAAGTAAGCCAGGCCCAAAGAAACATAGGTCCCATGGTTTCCCTTATTTGCAATATCTAGTATATGTATGAGTCAAGCGGAAAAGGTCAGATAATGTGATGTTAGGAAAATGAACCCTTAGATATATATTTTAATGTTTTTTTCTTTCATGCATGTGTTTCTAACACATTTATAAGATTATCTCTTTGTTGCTTTGTATATCCCTCCCCTACAGTATAACCCCTGCTTTCACTATATTTGATGTTAGTATAACTTGTGGAGGAGTTGTCATGTCCAAAATGAGCTTTACAACGTCGAGGTGGGGGGAAAGGGGGAGGGGGGGGAAGGAGAAGGATTGGGATTGGGGGGGAGGCTGGGAAGGGATGTGAAGGGTAAACAAAGGAGGAGGCTGCAATGCTTGGTAAGAAATGTACGCATTATCCTGCCCATGTAATTGTAACTCACAAATAAAATAAAATTAAATTTAAAAAAAGAGCACTCAGGGAAAAGATATAGGCACATATGAAAGTTTTTTGGTACGGTTGAGTGGAAGCATTCTAGAATATTCTGGAGCTCTGGACAAAATCATTCTACAGATAGAACTAACACTGTTCGATTCCATGTCTAATTACATAGATGATTGCCAAAATGTAGATTGCTAAAATGATAAAGTACAAGTTTACCAAAACATTTGCTTTCAATCATTTAAATTTATTGTAACTCTTAAGAACACAATCATAGTCTTAGAAATAAGAAACAATATCTCTGGCCTGAAATATTAGTATCAGACTAGAAGATAGGAAATTAAAACACAGGGAAATGAAAAATCTTAGCTGGCACTAAGCTCATGAAGATGTATGAAGGAAATTGTCATTATTAACCACTGCATACAGCAGAAGGATCACAGGCATCTACATTACCTGTCAACTTTCCATATTCTGTTCATCGATACATGTGTTAACATAGATCATTATTATTGAAGTTCTTAACTTCAAATCAAATCTCTGGGTATAGAAGAGCAATTGATAACTCCCTCACAGCCCCTAATCTGGAATATTGCCCCAGGAGCTCCCTTACACAGCCAACTAAGAAGTAGTTACTCTCCCTGGGAATATTACCCATTTATTGCCTTGGGCAAGTAAATCTCAGAAGTGTGTTAACAAGCTTGCCTATCACAGTTAGTAACACAGCAGCCCGGCACCCATTTTTATGGGCTACTATTTTCTGAAAGGAAAAAGTGGGAACAGGAAGGCACTCACACAGGTCTAGTTTGTCTGATGTAAAATATCTGTTAATTTAGTGGGGGAGGGGAAGAATAATGAGTGGAAAGCAGGGAAAGGCATGAGTCAAGAAAATTTGAAATTAGAAGAAAAATAAATAGAAATAAAAATATACCAAGTTGTAAACATGCGTTTGAAATGTAGATTGAGCACAAAGTAAAACATATAGTAATTTCAACTATTATGACAGTAGATTTGTAGCTGGGAGCAAGCAGGAGTTAAAAGAAATGCCCATGAATATCCCCAATGCCAGACTCATAAACTTGCCTGGAATAGCAGATCAGAGGGCTGGACATGCTATTGGTTTATACCTACAAACCACATATGGTTGACATAGTTGCAAGGCTGAGACTCAGGAAAGCCATTTTAGCTAAACAGTCTTCTATTCATCAGAAGTCTATGATATTAATCCATTTCTTTTGAAAACAGAACATGCTATATCAGAAATGTATTAATGTGCTCTTGAAAACTATCAACATCTTATCAAAATTTGAGTGGATTTTCTTTGGGACCATTTTTGCTTTACTCCAGAAAATTAGAGTATCAAACCTTTTTTTTTTTTTTTTTTGATCAGTTGTGCGGCTTGAACTCTGGGCCTGGGCACTGTCCCTCAGCTCTTCAGCTCAAGGCGAGCACTCTACCACTTGAGCCACAGCACCACTTCCAGTTTTCTGGTGGTTTATTGGAAATAAGAGTTTCATGGACTTTCCTGCCTGGGGTTGGCCTTGAATTGCAATCCTCAGATTTCAGCCTCCTGAGTTGCTAGGATTACAGGCATGAGCCACCAGCTCCTGGCCTCAAACCCTTTTTATTTCATGGAAGTTATATCAGTCCAGCTGCCTGACTAAGCATTTAAGCCATAGTTAGTGTTTCAAATTGATATTATTAAACCTGGGCCATTAATATTAAACATTTGTCAAATGACAATATTTTCACCAGATTGGAAAACATTTGAATGCCAATAAGCACTAAATACTAAGAAAAATTGTAAATGATTGGTATATAAATTAGAGCTTGTGATTGGTGCATTTCTGAGACTGGGGGTCATCGTGTTTTGTTTTTGATTAAATTAATTCTTACAATTACCTTTAGATTCCTACTTAACACCATATTTTGTATTAAATGTTTGATTTGTGAAAATGGAAATGACTTAATCTCTGTTTTTAAAGAGCAAAACAGATGGAGAATGAAGCAACGGATAACGCTGTTCAAAAACAAATGCACTATTTACCTGACTCATGTAACTATAACCTCTCTGCACTTCACCTTTATAATAACAATAAAAAAATATAAAAAGAGGAAAACAGAAAAAAGAGGCAACATTGAAAACAGGAACAAAACGTAATAAGTAGTATTGTCTATGTACATGTATATTCTGGGGGAAAAAAAGATTTGAAGGATTTCTACAACACAGTTGGAGGGCATCCAACACTGAATAGCAGGCTAGTTTTAAAAGTAGCAATGGACACTTAAATGGTAAATGTAAGTACATTACAAAGCTGGACCAGACATATCGATTTTCTTTCTTACAAGCAATAATCAATTCCTTTAAAAGCAGGGAAAGAAAAACACTCATCAGTGTATTGAGATACGACTAAAGAGAATTGCAATAAGCTATATATGTAGAGATATAGGTAACCAAAGGAACTTAAGTAAACAAGAGCAATGAGGGTAGTGTCAGTGAATTGGCGCTAGTAACAGCACTGCTAGACATGTGTTAGCTAGAAAATAGAATTTAAGCTCAGTACAATTAACCTTGCACCATATATAGTCCATTTGTATTTTAGTCCCAAGAAAAAAAGAGGACAGAGAGCAAGCTTTCTAAAACTTGAGAGATACTTTACAAGATAACCACCTTTATGAATTGATAAGAGCTCAAAGAATGAAAGATATAGATGTCATACAAAAATTAAGAGGAGAAGGAAATCCCAGTAGGAAGTTTTTAAAGAATTCATGATTTCCATAGACATTCTAGCTAAGACCACTGGCCAGAACAAACATAATGGAGATTCATCCCTAAGTTGTACACCCTAAGTTTATAACCTTTCTACGACTAACACCACAAATTGCTTCATCAGTTAGTAATAGGAATTCAATAACATAATTAATAAAATGCATATACCTAGCATGAAATTTGTAATAGATGCTCACATTAGCTCATGTTAGCAAACATTGCCTTGTATTGCTGTTAAAAATCAGTACTTGATCAAGAAACAGTTTCTAGATCTATATACTCATAGTACATATACAAAATATAAATAGGTAGGCCTCAATTCATTTCTGATGCACTAATACAAATAAAAACTAAAAATAATAACACATTGCCAGAGCTCTAAAAAAAATGTTAACATATATTTTACTTGGGGATGTAAGACTTGCTGAGGTTGGAGCTTCTGAGAAATTACTTTCTATGATGCACATTTTATCTTTTTCATCATTACTACATTGAAAATCAGACCATTATTAAGATTTATGAAGTTTTGGTCTAATTTAAATTCATACCAGGTAACTGTTATGAATTTTTACTAGCAACAAAATAGACATTTAAAAGACATAAAAGCAAGTGAAAGATAATCATAAAATGAATAACACTATACTTTTTAAATAATTTTACAAATATTCATATCTAATTCTACTGCAAATAAAAGACATAAACAAAGGAATTATTTCTGTTGGAAGAATCTTTCATTAAAATGTAAATGGTTGGATATAGTCACATATAAATTTGGTTTATGCCCCATCAAGATTATTTAAAACTAATATCTTTATTTAAAACTAATACACAAGGCTGCAATAAACATAGTCGTGCTGGTAGCTTTAGTGTGGTCTTGTTTGTGAACATCTGGGTAAATGCCCAAAAATGGGATTGCTGGGTCATAGGAGAGCTCTATGTGGAGTCTTTTGAGGAACCTCCATACTGCTTTACAAAGTGGTTGAACAAGTTTACACTCCCACCAACAATGCAGTAAGGTTCCCTTATGTCCACATCCCCTCCAGCATTTGTTGTTATTAGAGTTCTTGATTAGTCATTCCATCTGGGGTGAGGTGGTATCTCAATATTGTTTTGATTTGCATTTCTTTTATGGCTAGGGAGGTTGAGCATTTCTTCATGTGTCTATTGGCCATCCTTCTTTCCTCTTCAGAGAAGTTTCTCTTTTGCCCCTCAGTAGATGAATGGATCAAGAAAATGTGTACATATACACAATTGAATTCTATGCTTCCATCAGAAAGAATGGCACAGCCCCATTTGTTAGGAAATGGAAAGACTTGGAAAAAATTATATTAAGTGAAGTAAGCCAGGTCCAAAGAAACATAGGTCCCATGGTTTCCCTTATTTGCAATATCTATGTCTCAGTGAAGCAGAAAAGGTCCGATAAGTTGATGTTAAGGAAATGAACCCTAAGATATTTATTCAAATGTTTTCTCTTTCATGCGATTGTTTCTAGCACATTTATAAGATTATTTCTTTCTTGCTGTGTATGTCCCTCCCCCACGGTATAATATATATATATATATATGTATATATATATATATATATATATATATATATATAGTGGCAAGGAAGGGAAAAAACAAATTGTTTAAATAGGGATACAGGTGGACCCATTGCAACAATGAGATACAAGTCGTATGTCGAAAACGAACTTTACAACTTTAGTGGGGGGGGGGGAGGAGGGTTGGGTAGGGGGGGTCTGGAAGGGGAAACAAAGGAGGAGGCTACAATGCTTGATAAAAAATGTACTCATTGTTTTGCCCATGTAATTGTAACCCCTCTGTACAGCATTTTCACAATAAAAAATAAAATAAAATAAAAATGAAAAAAACACTAATAAACAAATGTCACTATTTTGGTGTGATTAAATACATTCAGGAAAATTTTGATTTTATAAATCCAATAAGCCTCTTAAACTACTGAACTATCTGTAATTTTGATTGTTAACATAGTAACTTAGTCAATGCAGTTATTTTATGAGTAACAACTCAATAACCTATCCTTGATTCACAGTAAAGATAATGAACACCATCATATAGTATATAATTAAATTTTAGCCTTCATACTTTTCTAGAGTGAATTACAAAAATATTATATATAACATATTATTATAATGTCATAAATGTAACATAATTATATAGAATCATAACATGTTATAACATACATATATTTGTGGAGGGGCAACTTCTGCTTGGTGTGCCTTACCTGGCCTCAGTGAAGCAAGAGGTGAGGTGGTCAAATATTGCATGGTAATGCAGTAAGAAATGCCTTAAAGTCATGCAGGGTGGGCTGATGGGCTGTGGGTGGCAGACCCTTATACTTTTGTGTTTGCAATGGAGAGTCAGCCTCTCCACAATAACCTCTGAAATGCTATAGGTCATTCTTTCATTGTCTTGATGATGATCCATGGCTTCTGCTATTTTATCAGATCCACCCTAACTTTATCAAATAGAGTATCCATTTGTCTCACAAACATAGTTTCTTATTCCTCTGAATATAGATGAACTAAAAACATCCAATTGTTCAGTCTTGCTTTCATTTGCATTAAAATTTTCACTAATGTGCTTCTTCATGGTCATATTTTACGAACTAGAATTTTAGCATTTAGTCTAGAACTTCCTTCAGCCATTTAGCCTATTTCATCTCTCAGAAATTCTGCCATCCACAAAACACAAGAACATGGACATAACATAATGAGCTGGGTTGTGCTTGGTTTTGTTCTGTTCTTTATGTTTTTGGTGTAGTATTATTGGAAGGTAGGAACTATACTTGCAATGTAAGTGCTTGCCCACTTGAACTATCCTGGTAGCCTTTGGCCAAGTTCTTTTATTCCTTTATAAGTCAATGACTTTTCTTCTACTCTCCTGTAACATGTTCTTCATTTCTGTCTATGAGCTCATCAGAACAGCCTACCAACATTCTGTTTGAGGTGACTCAGCTGTTGTGTAAGAAAATTGAGACTTTCTTTCTACCTCTGCTCTTTTCTTTCAGAGCCTTCCACACAAGCACCCTAAAGGATCCAGGCATCATAATGTAAGGTTTTATTTTAAGTATACAACCCCAAACTCTACCATTCCTCAAAACTATTCCAGCTCCTCCCATCCCCAGTCCTGAAGATGCTTCCACATATTGGGACATTTGTTACAGCAGTATTCTATATCATGTGCCAGTTTTATTAGTCCTTTTGAGCTGCTTTAACAAAAAAAGAAAAAAAATTAATTCTTAAAATTATGAAAAATTTGAGGTCCAAGAATAAAATGTCAGAGGTTCAGAATGTGGTGGAACCTACTTCCTGGTTCATAGATAAATGGTAACTTCTTGCTGTGTCCTTACATGACAGAAAATGCAAGCAAGCTCTCTAGGATATCTATTATTATGTTATTGTTACTGGAAAGAGAATGTGTCTTAGCAAAAATTCATATAGCTCAACCCCAACTATTTTGTCTTACATGAGAAGTCACACAGGATGTGAATCATAATTATTAAAGAAAAATAAGATAAAATGCAAGTGAACAACTCAACGAAAGCTGTAGAGCACCAATGATTTCTTTGATGAGAGTTTTATTTAGGTCAGAGTTAGCTGTGAACCAATCTTCAATTGGTACAGAGTCTAAAATCACATTGACCGAAAGGTGTAGCTTATGGATGAGATGTCCATCTGCCCAAGTTTGCTGTGACTATTGGCACATAGGCTTTCTAGAGAAATTAAATAGTCCTCAACCAAGGGTGCAGACTATTTTCAACTATGTTTGAAATTATAGGCTCATCATTCCTATGAAATACAATGGCTACCTACTGCTACTCAATTGTCAATTGTCAATTGACAATTGCTCTCAATTGTCACTGCTCACCAAGGATTATTAAAAGCAGGAAGACCCTAGCATTAGTCACACTAGAAGAGTTTTTCCATGCCTTCCATGGACTCCTCTAGATAGAGAAGAATTCAAGCCTTCTGATTTGTAACAACTATAGGCCAAGTGACTTACATGAAGTCAAAGACTATGACCCCCCCCAAAAGAATGATGGGTATTTAATCGTGAGTAAATGTATAAAATATTTCTATACTGTACCCTTCTTCCAAAGAAAACATTCAGTCACATAAAAAAAGAGTTTCCTTCATTGAAAAGAGGACTTAATTTCTGAATGTGTAAGGCTCATTGCTTATTTATTCTATCTTGGTGTAATGTTAATATTTCAGTCATTTAACTTAAATATACCATATATCTGAATGTATAAATTGTGTTATTATTATTTGAAAACTATATCAGTTGCTCATGAATTAAATGGGAAATTGTAGAATTCCTTTGAAAATTCAATTGAAAATGTGGAATATCTTTCCCAAGGCTCTTGGGTCAGAAGGGTTTGTTTTCTGGGTGGGCAGGCCCTGCTTACCAGAGGCTAAAAAGGAAATATATAAAAGATATATTTTAGGATGTGTTTAAAATATACAAATAAATTCAACCCAATTTGTGAAAAGGTGATAATATATACTTTTTTTTTCTGGGCCTGGGTGCTGTCCCTCAGCTCTTTACCTCAAGGCTAGTGCTCTACCAGTTGAGCCACAGCACCATTTCCATCTTTTTTCTGCTTATGTGGTTCTGAGGAATCAAACCCAGAGACTCATGTATGCAAGGCAAGCACTCTACCACTGAGCCACCATCTCAGCCCAATAATATATAAATTTTAGTGACAGTAAGTCCAGTAAAAACAAATGATTCCAATAGTGAATAAATAATGTATTTTAACCATAATAAAAATGATTGGGAAAATTATTTAAGTGTGAGGTTGAGATGGAAAGAAAACAAAGAGACAGCAAAAAAATGTAATCCAATAAGTCAACAGTTACCACTAAAATCTGACAGATAAGCATTTATAATTTTTTTTCATGCCAGACCTTGAACTTGAACTCAAGGTCTAGGCACTGTCCCGGAATTCTTTTTCTCAAGGCTAGTACTCTACCACTTGTGACACAGTTCCATGTCTGGCTTTTAGAGAGATAATATTGGGTTGGGATTATGATCCTGAGATCTCAGCCTTCTGAGTAGCTAAAATTTACAGGTATGAGGCACCAGCAATGGACAATATTTATAATTAATTTTAAATACAATTCAGCATATTTTTAAATTGAAAGCCACTCATGATAAGAATGATAAATGACAAGATTTCACTTCAAAAGACATTTCAGAAATAAGTGTACCAGAGTACATATCTTCATGTAACAAGACAAAGATGAATGATAAAAAAATTCAAATGTGAAAAGATAAAAACAGACCGGGTCTAAAATAGTTCCTACTGTTCTATTTCAAGCTTGCCAGTATCTGCTGTGAATCCAAAATTTCTACATTGGGGTAAGATTTATATACTTAGTATGAAAGGTCTTTTAATTCACCCTAAGATAGTAAAAGCACACAGACTTTTCTGGGGAAGTGGAGGATAGATGAGTTGGAGTTTGGGAGAAAGGAAAAGGCAAGGAATAGCAAAGAAAGTCAGCTGAATTTTTGTTGGCATTTTCTTCTTGGCTCGTGTTATGAAATGTGAGCCCCAGAAATCTAGAGCTGATAAAGGTGAATTAAATTGTATGCAACACTCAATCCTGTAAAAATTATGGCTACATTGAAAACCATGTCTCATGTTGTAGTAGGCTAAACAGGCTTTCTTAGGTGAAAAGGATACTTCAGAGCAAAGGCATGTGTTTATGTAATGATTTACTTTTCTCTTAGATATAAAGGAAATTGAGAGAGAGATGAAGAGAGAGAGAGTCAAAGAATGGCATCACAGAAAAAAATTCGTTCTATCAGGTGAGGAAGGCATTCTTCTAAAAATACCTGGTTGGATATTGTTTTATATTCCCTTAGAAGCAAGGAAAATTTGGCAATATCAAGAAGAAGAAGGAAAAAGCAACAAGAAAGCTAGTAGAGAAAACCAGCCTGGGGACCTGAGAACAGTAGGAAGACAGCCTTCTGCTTCTCCCAGGCAGCCCAACTCACAAGTTTTCTCGAACATTATTCTTTCCCTGGCCTTTCAAAAACTTCTTATACAATTAGAATGCCTACCTTCCACATCACTTCAGGATAACAGATCTAGAGCATTTCTGGTGATTCTACTTGTTCATCTATAATGCCTACATTTCCAAATTCTGTTATTGTAAGGGAGTGAAAGGACTAAAGAATTGTTTTATGAGTCATAAAAATTTAGATGTGACAAAGAGCCAAGAAATGTGAACTGTAAGGGAAAGCCCTACATTCTCTGGATGGCTTAAGGAACAGTCAAAACAAAAATCTCTAAACACTACAATTGATGTTTTCAGAAAAAGATAACAGGCTGTAGTACATATTTATTATCTTCTATCCCTTACTATGGAACTATCTGGAGAGAAAACATAAGCATCAAAATGCTGCAAACACTTTGAATTTCTTTGTCTAAGATCAAAAGCATAAATACTATGGAAAATACTGATGTTATTCAATGGTCCTTAAGTAGTTTCGTAAATAGCTATTGTACTAGTAAACTACTGTTGAACTCCAAGTATATATCAATTGATAGCTATGAGAAGAATAAAAGAACAAATTTAAAAGAAATCTCTCCCAGTGAAAACTGCTTATTTATAATTAATAAGAAAATATTAGTAGAAACTGATAACTTTTGCTTTCCAAAGGTCATATTATACTTCCTAAATGCCCTTAAATTTTTCAAATACTTAAGAATATGCATTTTTCAGAAAAAAATATTTTAATTTCATGTTAAAACATCTGTTCATGGTGTTGATATTTTAATTCATGTTTTTAAGTTCAAAATTCATGTACATAACCATTTTAGCAGTGTGGTGACTGCTGATGATATCTTTTGGAGTTTTAAAGCCACTGAATAGAATGTTTCTGCCTCTGTCTGTCTGTGTCTGTGTCTGTCTGTCTGTGTCTCTCTCTGTCTGTCTCTGTCTCTATCTCTCTCTGTCTCTGTCTGTCTGTCTGTCTGTCTGTCTGTCTCTCTCTCTCTCTCTCTCTGTGTCTTGCTTGCTCACTCACTTGCTCAGTTAGTACTAAGTTTGAACTCAGATCCATACACTTGATTGGCCTTGCTCCCAGGTGGCAGTCTACCATTTGGGCTTCACATTTTTACCAGTTAGTTGAAGAGGGAGTCTGATGGGCTGGACTGCCTGGACTGGCTTCAAAGTGTGATACTTTAAGCCTCAATCTCCTGAAGAACTAGGCTACAAGGTACAAGTCACCAGTCACTGGATTTCATCTCTTTATAAAATGCAGGCCTTGTCTGCCATGTGCTATGATATACATACTCACTTTCTCTCTTCTGTTTACAAAATCACCAGGTTAGCATTTTCTGATTTTTATTCCTAAACTCATAAATTGCGTGCTTTCTCCCACAGCAAAGCATTTTCAGTGCTATACAATAAATTAAATGCTTTAGTTTATTTGTGAGCAAAATCTTTATAGACTAAGAAGGAAATGTGACAACTGATGTAGCTCTAAAATTATTTTCCTTCCTAGTGAATGAATCCTGCAGGTTTTTTTAAGATTTTAACCAGAAAGTCCAGGATTCCTTTATCTTCTCATCTACCTGACTTTCCTCCTCTCACTTCCAGGTTACTCAAAGTAAAATAGATTAATCAAACATGTCTCTCAAGAAATGACAGAACTTTCAGGATATTCATATTAAGAACTATGGAAAAGGAAGAGAAGTAGAAAAAATGACACTAAAAGACATATTTACATTGAGTAGTGTGCTGTGTTCAAGATTAAAACAGTAAACGTCAGTGAGTTCTAATATTTTACATTAACATTTCCATGATAAATATTTTGTCCTCAATCTCTATATAGTTCCTATTTCTAAGTACTGAATTAGTGACACCAAAAGCCAACACTACCACCAAAAAGTCACACCTATTTGCCTAAAATTTTACATAACATTTATATCTCTTTTTTACATTTAAAATGATATCACCTGAAGGCCATAATGCTTTTCTCTTCAAGATCATTCTAGCTACAAAGACTGAGGTAAAACTGACATTGGGATTGGGAACCAGCAAGAAATGATAGATTATAAATTACTAAATGGATAGATATTCAAACAGACAGACATTACCTGGACTTAATCCCACGTGAGTTTAATTATACTCTGAGCTCAATCTCAAGTGTTATTAATTACCAGGTTAGTTTATTCAATCCTCTTCCTAGTCATGTCTCTCTTTTATAAATATATAAGTATATGTGTGTTTATATATCAATAAATGTATTTAGGTATGTATATGTGTATATATTACATGCTTAGGTAAATTCTTTTCCAATGTTTACATATAGACACCATTGTTTTCTGGATTTTTTCTCTTTACACTGACTCTCACATATATAACACATATTTATCCATATTTATATATTGATTATATATCCCTGGGGAATATCATGAATAAAATTTAAATTAACTATTTTTATTATTAGAAAAAATGATGAAGAAATAGAAAGCATTTACAAAATGCTTTCCATCATCATATATTTAATTTCTGCTGCTGCTATACCAAAGTAAATAATATACAATATGTTTCAGTAATGGCTGGGGAATTGGCATTAATTACTACTGGAATATATATTCTAGATAGTTCATTTCATTCACTCATTACAGTACTGTATTTGACAAATGAGGGAAAGTAGAGTTGAGAATTTTCAAATGATTTGGCAGAGATAACACAGGTACTGATTGTCAGAGACTTGATGTGAACTCGAGCTGCACACCCCAAAACTGTAATTGAAGACATTCACTTTTCTAGAATGATCTATTTACTTGCTTGTATAGCTTTTAGGAATAAACCAGAATCTGATGACATCTGCTGAAAATCAGAAGTTATATCTTGCTGAAATTTTACAATGGCTAAGACTGTCAAAGCCATAAGCTCTGCATGGCTGTACAATACTCTGAGAAGTAACATACAATTTATTTTATTAATCCCTAGAGAGAGAATTTAATTGAGGCCTAGGGTGACTCTCTACTCTCTTGAAATTTCACTTGACAAGAGAAGGACTCATGGATACTTTTATTCTTAAATGTTCCTTTCATGCACAGTGTGCCACCACTGAAATTTACTTGTATGTTAGTAACATATCACACCTCGGTGAATATAATCATTACAATTGTGGTTGTAATCATTCCTTGGACAACTGGTGAAATTCTAGGTACCTCAGATCTTCTACTCAGTGGAGATGAAGATACTTACCAAGGAGTAATGAATGTCTGGGTGACATGAGCAAATATATCCTTTCATGATTCTTTCTGCTATTTACTAAGATGAGGGTTTTCATCTTCCATCTGCCCTCCTATTACCCATCTACTGATAATCCATTGTAAACAATAGCCAATAATCTCAGTTTTGATTCTTGTATCTCTAATGGAAACAAAAGATGAAAAGGCATCTTGTATTGCCAAGCTGCAGAAGGTAGCTTGGATTGTGAGTGGAAAGGTACAATACGACAGGATACAGGGAGAGGGAAGTAGCTAGGAAGTAGCCCAAGTGTGATGGGAATTAGAGAGTTCCCAGAGCAGACCTTCAAACAGCATTTCTCAGTTAAAGTTATCAGGCAAGGTTAAATTTAGCTTATCTGATAAGTCTCTAATCCCTTGTGTATTTCTGTAAATTTACAAAATCCTTGTCCTTGAAAAAATGTGGTTCAATGTTAATATGTGTCTTTCTGCGAGAGGCTATACCAAGATTGATGAGCACATTATTAAATTTAAATTCAACGGTATCCATTTTTAAAACCCATCAAAATAGATGCTAATTAATACTGCACAATCCATGCACACAATAAGACAAAGTCCCTCAAATAAGTACTCATTTAATTCCAGTAGGAATTGGATATATAAAAATATCACCTATAATCACAAAAGAAAAATATCAATATCAAATGTTAAGTAGCTTCTAATAGATGAATTCTTTGAGATTTTTGAGAAATATGTCGCTGGAATGAGTAGGAATAAGAGAAATACTGAAAATAAGCAAATGTAGATGGAAACTAGAATGTTCTATGAGATATTAAGAGATTTCAAGTAGCATTAGAATATTATTGATTACCATATATTTTAAAATATATTTTTCTCAAAGAACTCAAAAAATATTGATCATCCCATATAATTTGCTATAGTATTCTGGAGCTAGTTTACATATTTTCATATGAGTATATGGAGATAAATATTTTCATAAATTTTGACATGTTGGAATTAAGCATTACAAAAAAGTATCACATTCCCAAACACTCACTACCCACCTTCCTTGGGTATTAACCTGTAACATTGCCATAGAATATTTATTAAAAGAAAAATCAACTGGTCTTTTATATACTGAACAAATATACATGTATATATTTATGTATATATATTTTTCTGATTTCATCACTTTTTCACTAATATTCCCTTATCTACTCTAAGACCTATCATAGAAGTCCTATTGAACTTAGTTTTCTTGTGTCCTTTGTCTCTTCCAATCTATGATGAGTCTTTTGAGTTCTCTTTTCTTTAAGGAATACTGGTCATTTATTTTGTGGATAGCTCCCTATTTGGATTTGTCTGATGTTTCCTCCTAATTATACTGAATGACATGCATCATAGAGAAGAATACCCCAGGCATAATGTGGCTCGGTTTTCTCCTCACATACCATTGATGCAGGATGGTGATATTCACTGAAAGCAAAGTTAGCCTACCTTACTCAGCTAAGAAGATGTCAGATGCCCGAATAATGAGATAATAGTTTTACAATAAAAACTGAAATTATTTTTTTACTAAAGAAATAGTTAATATTTTCAGAAAGACATAACTTTTCAAAAAGCCTCCAAAGACAAACGAATACACACATACCGTGAATCAACAACCTGTCCAACAATAGAGTTTGCAGAAACTATACTATTTGATACACAGACTTTAAAATTTGATGAAGATCCATGTTCTTTGTTTGTTTGTTTGTTTTTTATTGTGAAAATACCGTATATAGGGGATACAATTACATGGGCAATGTAATGAGTACATTTCTTATCAAGCATTATTGCCTCCTCCTTTGATTCCCCTTACCATCCCTTCCCATCTCCCCCCCCCAACCCCCACACCCCTGTGCCAAAGTAGTAAAGTTTGTTTTTCGACATAACGACTTGTACATCTCATTGTTGCAATGGGTACACCTGTATCCCTATTTAAACAATTTGTTTTTTCCCTTCTCCTCCACAAATTATACCAAATACAGTGAAATTATATCAAATACAGTAAAAACAGGGGTTATACTGTGGGGGAGGGACATACAAAGCAACAAAGAAATCATCTTATAAATATGTTAGAAACAATAGCAAGAAAGAAAAAACATTTGAATCCTTACCTTGGGGTTCATTTTGTCTAACATAAACTTATCTGACTGTTTCTGCTTGTCTCAAACATATACTAGTTATTGCAAATAAGGGAAAAACCATGGGACTTATGTTTCTTTGGGCCTGGCTTACTCCACTTAATATAATTTTTTCCAAGTCTTTCCATTTCCTAACAAATGGAGCAGTGTCATTCTTTCTGATAGAGCCATAGAATTCCATTGTGTGTATATATATACCACATTTTCTTGATCCATTCATCTACTGAGGGGCATCTGGGTTGGTTCCATATCTTACCTATGGTAAATAATGCTGCAATAAGTATAGTTGTGCTGGTAGCTTTAGTATCGTCTTGTTTGTGATCATTTGGGTAAATGCCAAAAAGTGGGATTGCTGGGTCATTGGGGAGCTCTATGTGGAACTTTTGAGAAATCTCCATACTACTTTCAAAAGTGGTTGAACAAGTTTACAATCCCACAAATGCAGTAGGGTTCTGTTCTGTCCACATGCCCTCCAGCATCTGTTATTAATAGAGTTCTTGATTCTAGCCATTCTAACAGGGGTGAGGTGGAATCTCAATATTGTTTTGATTTGCATTTCTTTTATGGCTAGGGAGGTTAGACATTTCTTCATGTGTCTATTGACCATCCTTCTTTCCTCTTCAGAGTAGTTTCTCTTTAAGTCTTTAGCCCACTTATTTATTGGGCAGTTGTTTCTTTGAAGATTTGTTGTAGGGGGATTTAATTTTTTGAGTTCCAGGTATATTTTAGATATTTCTAAAATATGAGACCCTTGTCTATTGTATGGCTAGTGAAGGTCTTCTCCCAATCCATGGGCTTTCTATTGATCTTGCTAGCTATGTCCTTTGCCATGCAGAAGCTCTGCAATTTCATGCAATCCCATTTGTCCAAACTTTCTTTGATTTGTTGTGTTTCTGGTTCTCTATTAACAAAATTTTGACCTGTGCCAAGGAGACCTAGTGTTTCTCCTATTGTGTCCTGTAATGTTGTCAGAGTGTCTGCTTTGATTCCCAGGTCTTTGATCCATTTGGAATTGATTCTGGTGCAGGAAATATCAATACCAAATTTCAAACTCTACTACAAAGCCATAGTAATCAAAACATCTTGGTACTGGCACAGACCACAGGACCAATGGAATAGAATTCAAAATCCAAAAATGAACTCACAGTCCTATAGCCATCTAATCTTTGATAAGGAAGCTAAAAAAATAGAATGGAAGAAAGACAGCCTCTTCAGTAAATGGTGCTGGCAAAATTGGTTAATCACTTAAAGATCCATGTTTGCTGACTACAAAGGACATTCAACGTTAGCTGTATAGTGATTTTAAAAAAAAGTTTTGGAATTTTCTACATACTATGGTGAATTCTTTTTATTAATGAGTTTCTTTTTTAACCATAAGCAAAACAACTGACAAGACATGTACCAAAGTAGTAGCCTACTGCTGGTATTGTGATGTATGTTCTGTGAGTTATTTGGGTGAATTATGTGAAAATTTAAATAAAACATATTACTAAAAAATAAAACATATTAATAAAACATATTAAATAAAACATTGGACTGTTTCTAGCTTGACAGTATTTAAATTAATTTTGTTCAGTCTAAATAGACATGCTTTTCCTGTAAACTGTCACAAGGCCATCATTTTCAATGGTTTACATGCTGCAAAATCTTTGACTGTAGTTATCAAAATGCCTTGATTACATTCTCTGAGGGCACAAGGAAAATTGATATCCCCCCTACGAGCACAAAGAAAACTTACATCCCCTGACAGATCCCCTCAATGCCTCAAACTGATGGAAATGCAAAGAAGAAATTAAGGAAGATGGCATAAATTTTGGCTATGAAATACAGGAGAGAACTACGGCAAGAGAGAGAAAAGGAAGGAAAGGGTTACAATGACTGTCAGGTGGTATAATATGCAGATACTATAGTTGACAAACTATATTCAGTACATTCCATGATTTTAAACATCCACAGAGGGTCCTGGGGCATTGCCCATCTGAATGAAAGGGGACTGCTGTTTCTCAGTATTCCTGGTAGTCACTAATTTGCCCAAGATATATAAGGAAAAAATAAGCCTTGTAAGGTGGGTTCTCCCTCTTGTTCTATTATCATCCAAATATAAATACAAGTCTATTATATTCTGTGCCATTCTCTTCATCCAAACATAAATACAAGTCTATTATATTCTGTGCCGTTCTCTTCCTCTATTTTCAACATTCTCAATAGAAGCACAAATTAACTACAATTGAGTAATTGTCCCAAGGCTAAGTGCTCTGAGCCAAGAGACAAGGTCAGAAAAGCAAAACCCTTTTTCCCTTACCCTGGGACTGAACAAGATGCCAGATACGTCCTCAAGTGGTGAATTTGTCTCAATTCTCTAGCAATTCTTTCTGTCTGAGAAAGTGTCAATGAGCAGTCAGTTAGGGGAAGATTCACACAGTTCTGCTAAACATTTGATTCAGGGCAGCTTGTGTGTGAGAGATGCACTTTTCATTATTAAGAGATCTATCCTTTGAACATGTCAAGATTTAAGTTTATCATGCAGTTAGTCTAGATATATGGATTAGCTGCAACCTAAAAAAGAAATAAACTGGTACTAAACTTCTAAGAGTGATACATTATTCCCTGATTTCACTAAAGCACATTTATTGATCTTGCCAGACTTTTCTTTCCATTTTTTATTTTTACTTTGAGTAGCTATTTTAATTTGATGATCAGTTCAGAGCATCTTGGCTAAGAAAGCATGGCAATAAAAATACATCATTGTACTCTTTGTGTTACTTAAAACATAGGTAGAATTGGAAAAGAAGAGACAAATTTAAAGAACTCTTTTACCTTATTTTGTTGTATGTATAACTTATGAGAAAAGATATCTAATCTGGAGAGCCCATATGAACAAATATGATGCCATGCATCTCACATTTGAAAAGATTAATGGGAAATTATTAAGATTTTTGTGTTTCATTTAAATTATTAATGTAGGTTTCTTTCAAAACTTCAATTAAAGCCGGGCGCTGGTGGCTTATGCCTGTAACCCTAGCTACTCAGGAGGCTGAGATCTGAGGATCGTAGTTCAAAGCCAGCCCAGGCAGGAAAGTCCGTGAAACTCTTATCTCCAATAAACCACCAGAAAACTGGAAGTGGTGCTGTGGCTCAAGTGGTAGAGCACTAGCCTTGAGCTGAAGAGCTGAGGGACAATGCTCAGGCCCAGAGTTCAAGGCCCATAACCCACCAAAAAAAAAACAAAAAATAAAAATAAAACTTCAATTAAAAGATTTTTTCTGATACAGAAGTTTTTATGATGAGTTATTACTTAATCTCAGCACAAAATAAATACAAACGGGTTTATTTTCAAAGCCATAGTTGGAGTCTGAGATCTGGAGGATTATGGTTCAAAGCCAATCACGGCAGAAAAGTTTATTAGGCTCCATATCAAAACTAACCCCAAAAAACAGGGCTGGAAGCATGATTCAAATGGTAGAGAGCCAACCTAGAAAGTTCTGGGACCTGAAATATATATACATATATATATATATGTATATGTATATGTAAATGTATGTATACATTTACGTATATATTTATATATATATAGTTTCATGTATCTGAGTTTGAGACTCTAATGCATACATATTTTTATTCTGATAGCTAATTATCATTTTTATTCTGATAGCTAATTATCATTGACATTATTCAAATAGCAAATTCTACAGAAAATGCATTTTTGTGTCTACTATGGCCATATATATTTACATATTATGTATATAGATAAGTAAGTGTGTGTGTATCAGGTGAGCTCACCCTTTTATGGACCTTTATATATGGGGATACATTCTAGTATTATTGTTTCTGTCCATATATAATCTCATTCTCCCTCTCTCTGACCCTTTCTCTGTCTCTGTCTCTCTCTCTCCCTCTTCCTACACCCACACATGAACACAAATGAAAATAACAAGTTTTATTGGACACAATTCAGAAAGCAAACTGAGAATAAGTTAATGTTCATTAAAGAAAACCCTGTCACTATAATCATTAATAACGTGTGTATGCCTCTGTGTGTTTGTTTGTGTGTGTCGACAGAGATAGAATTGATACTTGGTTCCAATTCTTTTTCAATAAGAAAATGATAATAATCCTTAGCAAACGTAAGTCAATTAATGAATTCACTGTATTCTGGATTTCTCCTTCCTTTTATTTATGCTGTGCAAAATTTCTGTCTTTTTTATTTCCTAATAGCATTTTATTTTGGAATAGTCTTATTCTAATTGTAAAGTATTTATTATCATCTCATTTCTGCATCATGGAATTATTACATTTTTATCACCATTTACTTTGGAGACGGTCTTCGTAAATCAGTCTAAGTAGACTTATTTTTCATGTTAGTGTTTAATGTCATGTAATGTATGAATTGTGATTTGGTGCATTTGTTCAATCATTATAAGCATTTTATAATTTTGTTCAGAGTCCTAGACAACATTTTTGCAACTAAAGATAAATGAGTCACAAGACAAGATTTACATTCAAATGGAAAAAAATGGAATAATAATTACAAACAACTTTTTGTTGTTTGTTGTTGTTGGTGGTGGTGGTCATGGGGCTTGAACTCTGGGCCTGGGCACTGGCCCTGGAATGGTCAGCTCAAGGCATGCTACCACTTGAACCACAGCACCATGTTCTGTTTTCTGGTGGTTAATTGGAAGAAAGAGTCTCATGGACTTTCCTGCTTGGGCTGGCTTTGATTGTGACCCTAAGATCTCAGCCTCCTGAGTAGTCAGATCTCAACCTGCTGAGTAGCTAGGATTACAGGTATGAGCCACCGGTGCCTAGCTGACACAATTTCTTATAATATTGTATTCTCAGAAGAAAACGATGTTAGAGAACAGCTGGCTAGTGAAGAACCAAGTTGAAAGAGCACTTTACATATCCTGGAGCTTGAGAATGAGCCCTTGAAAATGACATGAGGAGGAATATTCTAGAGGAAACAAACATATGAAAGTCCTCAGGAGGAGACAGAGAAGAATAAACAAGAATTTCTGAAGAAATGGAGTTAAAGTTAGAGGGCAAGACATGGGCTGCATCCTGCAGTGCTTTGTCAACTCTGCTTAAAGAGCTTGGATATGTACGTAACACTATTTAGAACAGTTTTAAGCAAGACAGGCATGTGAGCTGAGATATATTTCCTGAACACCATTTTACAGACAAGCAACTAGATCATTTCAGTAGGCCGGTAACAATTTAGAGATATATGATAAATCAGGATATATATGGAAGTAAAACCATTAGAACATGCTGATAGACTTATTGGTAACTGTGCTAAGAGGAGAATCAAAGGTCATTTGTTTTCCTCTTTTCCTGAGCAATGGAGTGGATGACAGTGCCCAAACAGTATCAAGTTTACATGTGTGTCCTTAGCAAGGACACTTTTCCAAGTACCCTGAATATTTGCTATTGCAATTCTTTACATTAAATTAATGAAAATGTACATTCAATTTACTTTGTGTTTTATTAAAATGTATAATCTAACTGGGATTTGGAAATTTTAAATATACAAATACATTATTTGACTAAATGACATAATTTCTAATGTTGCTCTGATCTAATTATAATAATCATAGTGAAAAGTTTTTTCTGCTTCACCTTTGATGATCTTATGCAAAACAAATACTTGGAATATTACTTTCTATTACAGGTTAGTCTCAAGCATTCTTCTTAATTTAAATGATAGCAAAATATAAAATGACCAAGTGTAAGATCATATTAATTCAGATCCTGAGGTGACTATCTTAGCTGTGTGACCTAGGGCAAATTAATTCAGTCTGTTTAACTTTCATCAAGTATGAAATGACATCTACCTCTATTTTCAAGGTTGAGTAGGTACACAGTCATTCATGTGAAGGGTGTAGAATCTGGCACATGATAAGTATTTGTAGTTGTTATGTTTGTTTGTCATAATCTATTTTGATTTGGGAGTCTGCACATTTAGGCAGCATGTAACAACTATGTTTGGATAGGTCATTTTCTCTTTATCCATGCTTGTAACAATTGGGATATATTTATATATATATATATATATCCATTTATATATGTACATACTAATGCAGAGATACATTTGTACATATATATGCTTATTTCATGCATGTACTCTAAGAACTGAATCCTGGTGAGAACTTTTAACAATCAGAGATTACACAGGAAAAGACAGCTAATTCTCCTATGGATATTAACTCAATGCAAGATTAATCATGTAATTTAAGGAGAAGGAAAACAAGGGTCATGTGAAATCTCCTAAATTTTATAAAATTTTATCAGATGAATGTACCAAATGAATACTGAGTTATGATAATGTATCACATGTGTGTTGTCAGAACTGCATATGGTAAGGTAAATAATTGCATTAATCCTTGTACCTGGGTACATGGAAAACTGGACAATACAAGCACCAGAGGTAAGACTAGGTCTTGATCATACTATCAAATATATAATAGTGAGATTTCATCATGATTAAAGTCTCTCCTGAAATTAAATTTGTTTTCCTCTATACAATTAAACAATCCTAGAGTAATATTAGAGTTTACTAAAAAAATAGAATAGTTTGCTACATGAATTTTGAATTCATAATAAAATCCAACTAACAAATAAAATGGAGGCTAAAACTTGGGATTTATGTTGAGTCTCTTAGTTTTAAATGGCAAGCATGAATAAACAAAACAATCTGCAAATGTTGAACACTGAAAAAAATCCTTAAATAGACCTATCTTTTTACAAAGTATTTATCTGCAGACACTCTCTTCAAAAACCCCTTATTAATATTCTGGGATATTACTATTAGAGGTATAAAATTGGTTAGGTACAGATGTAAATAGTGCATGTATTTTTACTGTTTTATTTTTTCAACAAAATGAACATACATGAACTTGTCTTGAAAGGGGATGTAGATTAGGTGCAGATACTCTAAATGACTGGGTTGGTCTATATGTATTTATACATGTGTTAAATCTTTGTATTTTATTATTTTGTAGGATCATTGTATTTTATATGGGGATTCTTAGTTCATAGTCTTATAGTATAAAATAAGAATTGACAAAATAATGTGGATTAAGGTAAAATTTATATGAAGTTTAACATGAAAGAAGTATTACTAAATTAACATCCTTTCCTGAAATCAAGAGAATTCTCATAAGAGCTAAAAGTGTGTACAAAAGCTGAAATGTTTCATGTTATAAGACGTCATATGTATCTGACAAAGTAGAATTATAAATATTGGGATAAGAATTTATATTCAAGCTAGTTGATAAGTACATTAAAAAATTTAATAACATATAGAGTAATTTCCTCATGGTATATTTTGTTTAAAACTTAATATATTTCCATTTTCTTTACTTAGGTGAACAAATGCCTTTCGAACCTGATACTCTCTGTCACTTGAAAATGATGTAGTATGCTTATCAGAAACATGAAATGAGACAGAAAAAATTATAAATGTGAATGCTTAGAAAACTGGCCTCACAATCTTATACACTAACTCATTTAAATAAATAAGGCAATAAAGAATAGATTTTTAAAGTAAAACATTTTAGAAGCTTTACTTTGACCTAGGCAAACACAGGCAAGAATTTTGAAGATCAATGATTAATGTTAGAGGTTAATAGCTGGGCAAGACCTATGAGTTAATATAATTCCATCCATTGATACTTTCCATTCTTTGTGTTTTTTAAAATTATTATTATTAACTAGTTGTACAAAGAGATTGCAGTTCTATAAGTCAAGCTGTAAGTATAGTACTTCTTGTTTTTTTTTTTCTATTCTTATTGACAATTAAGAATGAGCAGTAGCTGGGCACTGGGATACAAAGATGAAGAGGAATAAATGAGTCTCATTTTCTTAGATTGATGCCCTTCTAGTAGCATGGAAAAGGCATAGACTGAGCCAATAATCACAGATAGAATTGCCTTTGTCAAAAGGAAAAGAACAGGACATAAACAGATCATACAACAGTAGTGAAAAATTATTTGAAAAGAAATTCTAACTGAGCTAATTATAAAATGGTCACAACCATTACAAAAAGCTTTTCAAACATCAGTAGCTATAGAAACCCTAAAACCAAATGAATTGCCCTTCTGTATATTCTAGGCAGTTACATGCTACTCTGTGTTTTGTTTACATTGGACTGTCTTGTGGAAAACCTGTGTATTGAATTCAGAAATCCAGTGACCTAGCATCTGTTTTCAAAAAAAACTACTCCATTCCCCAAAGTAGATGTAGATAAGATAGAAAACTAAAATAACTTGAAATCACTTCAAAAAATGTTTATGCCCTATAAAATAATCAAGATGAGTAATTCTAGTTTTGAAGTAAGTGGTGTGAAATCTTAATGGAAATAGTCCTGAAAGCTTTGCAAAACCTAAATGCAGGCTGAAGAGACATTTGGAAAGCTATTCACTAACGGAAATTAGAAACTGTGGATTCAGGACAGCAAAGAATTGAAGCATTTGGGGTGGATCCTTCCATTTACATTGTTATTCCATGAAAATGGAATGGAGCTGTAGAGGAGTTGTAAGCACAGTGAAAAAAATAAAATCATCTCTTTGTTATTCAGAGCAGGCAGGGCATTCTCTGATATTTAAATATCTCATTTAGTGCTGGAAGCTAATGCATGTGCTAATTCACGAATCTATTGAGTCTTCAGAGAGCAACGTCTGAGATAGTTACAGGAAAACAATTCAGTCATTGCTCAATTTTGGCATGTGTTTGGAAATTAATCATAATGGACATATATACATGGACATACATAGACATACTTGTTCATCAATGTCATTCTCAAATTGAGTGAGTCAGAACCACGGCTAAATAAAGGGAATGTGAAGTAAGCATAAATAAAGATATATAAACAATATGTGGTATTTTAAATGAATAATTATATAAGTAAATTTGATGATAAAAAGTTTTAATTTGCTTTGTCTACAAGGCTACACATTCAGATCCTATAAGGCAAAAAGTAATCACTTAAAAATAGCCTATCAATTATTGAGGAGATGTCTTTTGTTATTCTTACCACAGCACCGGGTTTTTTTTTTCTCGTAACCATGAAATTGTCAATTTTGACTATGTTCAATTGTCACATGACTACTCCAATACTCCTTGAAAATGTAATTTAAGTACTACTCATTGTTTTACTCTACCAGAACTGTCAATGTTACCTCTAATTTATTTCAAATGCAAGACTAAAAGTATTATATCTCATAAAGCTGAGATGAATTTGTCTTTTGACTTCATAGTCTATCAAGGTGACTTTCCCACTGGAAATTTAACTTACGATTAATGCTTTGCTTAAATGGATTTTTAAGATTCTCAACATTTCTTTGGAAGTCAAAGCAGGTAGATCAGTATGTATGTTGAACTACCCTGAATTTTATATGTATTGTTTAAGCCAAACTATTGTACAGAAAATAGTGGGGTATGTTAATCCTGGCTGGGATGTTCAATAGATAATAAAGACACATGGGAGGAATCAACACTGAATATGTTTCCGTGTTTGAGGCCATTTCTACCTTTTAATACATTTTAATACATTTCTATATAACTCCAGTTCAAGCTGACAATCAAGTGCAGGCAACATATATATTGGTTTGGCTACTCTAGATACTAGTGTTACAAGGTGGAGGTTACTATCTTTAATTAAAATCAATACAGTAGTATCCAATTATAGTTTCTATGGACAATAGAGTCAATGCTATATTTGGATCTAGGGGAAATGCCATTTGAGAGGAAGAACAGCTTCCCCTTCCTAAAATTATTCAATTCTCATAAATTTTAGCTAAGCCAAAATTTTCTTTGGCTTCTGCCAAGCATTTCTTGAATGCATATCAGCAATGAATGTGTTTTTGGCTATTGGATATTTTAATCAAATTGTCCATCCTATCCAGAGGAGAAAAACATCATATTTTTTCCTGGACCTGTCTGTCGGTGAGACTTGGGTTTCTGAAGTAAGAATCACGCAGATGTTTGAGTATAACCTAGAACATGGGCAATCATAAGACTCAGTTTTCACTCACAAATCTCCCTCTCTGCTCCCAGCACTCCACACAGACATTTTAATCATATGGCTTAGCAACCTAGGCAATGTAACTTCTAGTATATTTATCTTGCTATCTTACCTGTCTAGAATCATTATAAATTTTTATTTGTATTCAGAGCAAGGTCTCACAAATACTAAATGCTTATTCAAAAATATTAGTCCTGCCAAATCTCTCTTGGACTGGACAAATTGTGCCTATTTCTTCTTGCCAACAACTGTGTGATGGATGATTCCACTCCCTCATGACCACATTACCGACAAGAGCCCCTTCCAGACCTTACGCGTCTGGATTCAACTCTGCATTTGGCAGAGGGTGGCTCATGAAACAATGTTTACATCACTCAGTTTCTTTCTAGAAAACTTAGAGTTCCCAATTGATCTATCTAAAACCTCCAGTCTTCTTCCCATGTTCCTTCCTTCCTCTCTTCTCTCCCTTTCTCTAAGACTGCCTACCAATACTTGCCACATTTCTATCACCTGAAGTTCATCAAGCTCCGGCAAACATGAATTCTGTTCTCCAAACTCTTCTGTTGTTACATCATCATTACAATTTTCTACCCACTGGGACCTCTCAGGAGAAATTCATCCATTAATTTCTCTGGATGTTCATTTCTCAGAAATTTTCTTTCCCCTTTAAGGAAGCTAATTAGAAATGATCATTTTAAACAAATACTAGAGAATTTATTCAAAGATGAACACTTTAGCCATTCTACTCAAATAAGAGTTAGAAATAGGTTTAATGTTAGTATATATACATTTCATGTATATGTATACATTGAATTTCATATATGTTACATGTGAACTATTTCCAGCAGTGCAGACAAGCAGAAGAAAAGGATATTTTTATTAAAGTATCTACAAAGAGGAGATTCCTTATCCCCCATTTGGTAGAATTGATTCCTAAGTGGAATCAAAAAGGGAAAGTTGAGAAAATTGACTTCATGTGGTGCAGTAAAATTTCCTCTCAGTGCCATTCAAACACATTACCCAGTATTAACCTAAGTCTCTAGGGAAACTATAGAAAGCATCTTCTGGCTAGCTTATTTCCTATCGAAAGGAATTGGTCCTAGGTCTCTGCTATTGAACCTGCAACCATGCTCTGCTTGAAAGGAGATTGGAATCTACTCTCGGACTTGTGGGCTCTCCTAGGTATTTTTCAGTCTTGTGTATAGATGCCTACAATGACTTCTTTCTGTAGTGAAGTTGTTGGTTGATTTTTCTAGTACCATCTAGAAAGATGCCTATACAGAAGACATATTACTTAGTCATTCTTCTATTTTCATCTTTAAATAGTGGTACAAAAGCAGCTATTAATTAATAAAACAGTTCCTAAATACAGTGCATCTTGATCAATGTCACCATCCCTCCCAAACCACCCTTTTCATTATTTTCTTTATTTTGTTCGATTTACACTGATTTTTTTTGCTTGTTTGTTTTTGCTTGTTTATATTTTGCTGGTCCTGGGGCTTGAACTAAGGGCCTGGGCTCTGTCTCTGAGTCTCTCTGTGCTTTACCGCTTGAGCCACAACACCACTTCTGGCTTTTTCTGAATAGTTTATTGGAGATAAGAGTCTGATGGACTTTCCTGCCTGGGTTGGCTTTGAACTTCATTCCTCAGATCTCAGCCTCTTGAATAGCTACAATCACAGGCACAAGCCACTTGTGTCCTGCTACATTGAATTTTTACCTGCATTCCTCCCCTATTCCTCTTTATTCATCTGCCTGTCTCCCCATCATTCCTCCCCACTTCTTTCAAGTACCTGCTTTCTGAATTTCATTTTGTTTAACCTTACTTTTGTAAGAAAATGCTTTTCTAAGGAATTACGTTGTTTGACTTATCTTTTGAATCACTACATTTCAGCTAATATGTTTGTATGTACTTGTATTTCACAATGTATTTACTTACTAGTTTGTAAGCTAATTCTAGCTTTCAACTATGTGGAAAACATGTAACCTTTGTCTCTCTGGGCCTAATTTACTTCACTGAATATAATGTGTCAAGAAAATGTAGTGTATAGACACATTCTTCTGACCTGACCAACAATCAACCCTCTCTTATCCCTTTATTTGGTCAGTTTCTCTAAATTCAGCTTTATGAGAAATTATCTCAGATTAATCTTCTTCATTCTTAAATAGTTAGATAAGAATGTGATTGTGACAATGGCTAGCTGTACAAACTAAGCATTGAGATTTTAAAGCAAGCTATTCAACTTCTGTCAGCCTCAGATAATTCAACCCTATAATAAAAATGAATTCCCACTGTACAGGCTGAAGAAATTTAAATATGGTAATGTACTTAAATTTAACCCAGTCATTAGCATGTGGAAAATCTCAGTAAATGTTAGCAATTATTTGTATACTATTTAATATCTTTGATCGTTTCCTATTTGCTCCAACCTTTTTATTGCCTATACTGCCATGCTAGAAAGATTGAAACTTGCTAGAATTCAATGCTATGCCTTCATTTATTTATTTTCTTTAAATATTTCCTCCCATCCTTCACTCACCTCCACCACAGTTTGTAAATAGAATGGGTCACAAGATTCCAAATGGAGTACAGGGTAGAGTGGAGGCAACAAATGACAGGAAGTCATTCTGGGAAATGTTTCAGCTTTCAAGCGCAATTGGAGAACTGGGACCATCTCCTAATTTAAGAATATGATCAGAATTTCTTCTGCAGCTGATCTTTTAAATTAAACAAATAAGCACAGCTGGAAAAACACATGCAAATTTGGTATTTCAGCCCAGCAATATGCAAGCATATCCACAGTAAGGGCAATTTGCTGAAGAAGACTCATTAATGAGCTCTAGCACCAGTTTATTCTGAGCAGTCATGTTACACTCTAATAGAGCAGCACTTTTCTGAGTACTATATCATGCCGTGTCTTATGTGCACTGTCTTTCCCTGTAAAGCATCAATCCTTTTGGTCAAGAACCTTCTCTCATTACAGGTAGTATGTCAAAAACACACAGACCCATGTTATTCTCAGTATTTCATTTGGCAGTTTCCTTAGACTTAATTGTTACAATCCATTATAAATCTAGGTATGATTCAGAAACACCGGTGGATGGATTGAGCACATCCTATCTATTTCAGAGGTTTACTATTATTAGCTGGTCTGTTCATCAATTTAACTTCTAACTATATTCATGAGCTAGAAGCATAAAAATAAAATAACTGCTGCTAGGTGGTAATCCTAGCTACTCAGAAGGCTGAGATCTAAGGTTCACAGCATGGCCAGGGGGGCTGGGAAGGTGGCTCAGCTGTAGAGCACTTGCCTTGCGTGCATGAGGCCCTGGGTTTGATTCCTCAGCACCACATAAGCAAAAAGAAAAGAGCCAGAAGTGGCGCTGTGGCTCAAGTGGTAGAGCGCTAGCCTTGAGCTGAAGAGCTGAGGGACAGCGCCCAGGCCCAGAGTTCAGGACCCACGACCGGATCCCCCCCAAAAAAAATAAAAAATAAAAAAGCCAGCCAGGCAGGAAAGGCTGTGAGACTCTCATCTTCAATTAACTACCCAAAAAGCCAGAAGTAGAGGTATAGTACAATGGTAGAGCACTAGCCGGGCACCCAAAAGCTCAAGAAGAGTGCCCACCTGCTGAGTTCAAGACAGAGGACCAGATCAAAAAATAATCTAAAGTAAAAACAATTTTCAGATATGTCGAACAAAAGAGCAGGTTACAATTTTGCAACAATTTCATGGGAAGGAAACTTTGTATTAAAAGCCCCTAGATTCTAGAAAGGAACAATACATATGTCTAGCAAGCTTCAATCCACCTCACAATCCTGAAAGGAACACCAGGTATATCGTGATTAGGAGAATGCTGTGTTCCAACCTCACAGCTCAGCCCAATTACAATTTTATAGTGATTTCAAGTCCCCTTTTCAAGTTCTAAACAGGCTCCCACTTCTTATCCATGTAAACCAGTATGGCTACTTCCCTCCTTTAGTGCCACTATGCCTCTTTAATGAGACAGTAGCCAGAAATACGCTGCAGCTCAAGCCCTGCAGCTGTGACTCCCAAGCTGGAAAAAGGAAATGTCATCAATGCAAACTGCAAAAGAAGAACCAGACCAATTGGTATTGCTGGAGCCTCATTCATTAGCATGGACCAGGGTTTATTTTCCAGGGTAGAAAGAAACTGGCACAAATGCTTGGCAAGGTGCTCTGAGCTTCTTCTATGAGGGAAAGGAACTGATCATTTGGGTTAGGAAAAAAAGTCTCTCTGCCTTGCTGTCTCTTTATGTGTGGTGCTACTGTACTGCTTTAGGAACAAGCATAGTATGTCTATTTTTAGGGCAAATGTGCCTACTCTATCTTCGCCAACTGAATCTTTCTACATGACTAATTTGCAAGTTGAATTATCTTGGTAAATAAGCTGACTCACTAGCAAATAATCTGCAGAATTTAACTGTGCATTAGCCTCTCCTAGTGAATCAGGTCATTTTGTTTTGCTCGGGATGCTGAAAGGAACTGCAGTAGTGCTCTGGTTAGTTAAAAAATAAAAATAAAGGAAGAAAAATTACTCTTAAGGCTTCAAGAATCCCTCTTAGAAAGATTGGCATAAAGGAAAGATGGAAGGATTGTATATATATATAGCTACATATATATATATATATCCACAGATATAGATATGGGAATATATGTGTGCATATTTTATACATATCAATGGGATAATGTACACTTAAATAATAATTCAGCATAAATCATGCATAGTTATTAATACACAGCATCTAAAAATCATTTCAAAAACCTATGTAGAATGAAGGAAAATAGTGATCTCATTGGCAAGTCACCCTCCCTCTGCTGTCCTCTGCCTTCTCCATGGTTGTATTACTCAATAGCAGAAAAATTTTTCTCTACATTTTATTGATGTAGAAAACCTTTATCTTGGGTTTTTGATTTGTTTTCATGTGGTCTAAAAAGAACACTAAATAATTTATACCTATGGAGATAATGACTACCTTTTTTCTAAAAGATATATCTTGTTCAAATAATTTTATATGAAAATGTCAGGAATTACAATTATATGCTCTCAAGTACCCAAGAGAGAGAAGACCAGGGATGTGGTACAGTAAGAAGAAGCAAGGGGTGTGTATGTGTGTGTGTGTGTGTGTGTGTGTGTGTGTGTGTCTATGTGAGGATGAATATGATTGTGTGTGAGCACAATAAAAAAAGGGGCAAATAAATAGAAGGGTAGGGGATAAGAGTATGTATCATCAGGTGTTCAGAATTTATAGTTCATGGCAAGAAAAAGTTGAGATTGTCTTTTGGTCAATTTAATTTTATTTTGATCATTAAATTTTCTACACGCAGAATCAGACCTTTACTCATTCTCTCCCAGTTTTTCGCTCCCATCCCCACCCACAAGTTGTATAGTTCCTACTTAACACAGTTTTTAGTGACTAACAATGCTGCATTTGTTTACTTTTGTCCCCTCCATTTCTGTGCCCCTTCTTACCCTCCTAAAGATAGACAAACAAACAAAATGAGAAATGGAAAACAAAAAGAGCAACTAAGAAAAACCTCATTTCTATTTCCTGGAGTTCATTTTGATAAATATCCAAAGAAGAAATTCACTCATTATCTAACTTATGTAACTGTAACCCCTCTGTAGTTCACCTTTATAATAACAATAAAAAATAATTTTTTCTGCAGACAATGCACTTGTTTTCTTTTTTATATTTTTTATTGTAAAAATACTGTACAGAGGGGTTACAGTTACATGAGTAAATTAATGAATACATTTCCTATCGAGCATTGCTACTTCCTCCTTTGTTTTTCCCCTACCATCCCTTCCCTCCCCACCTCCACAACTCCTCCCTCCTCCTCCCCAAAGTTGTAAAGTTTGTTTTCAATATAGTGTCTTCTACATATCCTTCTTACAATGGGTCAACCTGTATCCTTATTTCAGCTTTTTATTTCCCTTCCCCTCCCCAAATTAGAAAAAAACGTATATACAAGATGCAGGGCACCGGAATCAAATAGAGTGAAAACAAGGGTTATACCACCTGTTTTTTGCCTATCTGGATTCCTTGTTTGCCCTAGGATTCTCAGAAGAATTCTTCAGGAACACAGGGAGTCTGTGATAGACAAAAGGGTTTCTCCCTGATCTCCACAGGTTTCCTTCACAATCAAGCACATTGGCTCCAAGCTCCCAACAGCCTCCCTGGAGGAAGGACACTTCCCAGAAAGGGGAATCTGCTTTGTCTACACACAGAAAGATGCTCAACAAGGGCATCTAGCTATCATGCTCAAGAGCTGCCGTTGTCCCAGTTTGTTCTTCACCGTCTCCGAGTCTTTCCAAGGGACTGAGTCCACAGGACTTGCTGATATCCCATACTACCTGCTGTTCTTCCTTTCCCTATGCCTTTTTCTCACTTCTCAAAACATTTACTAATGAGGTGGTTTTTTTTTCTCCCCATAAAACCTAATCTTAGTTTCTACATCTGAAGAGAGGACAGCCTTACTCTCTCTGTCAAAATGATGGAACTAACTGGGACATTTCATAATTTCTCTCTTCCAGATAAGAGTAAGAAAAAAGAATCATGCTGTTTAGGTATTGGGTGAAATAATTAAATAATAAAAGAAAAATTAATGCAATCCTCATGGTCTGACTTGGCATCACTTGACCCTTTCTATCTTCTCCCAGACTCTCCTTAAGGACAAGTGTCCAAAAGGAAAATATTTTCCTCATTCTATGGGTTCCTTTTTATCACCCTAGTTATGATTACATGATGGAAATAAATGGCTCTTTTTTTCCTAGAATCCAGGGTTTCACTTATGCAGGAAATTTCATGCTCCCCATCTCAGCCCATTATCCCTTCCAAAGTTAGAAATCAATTCAGAGGTAGAGCTAATAGCATAATTATGGCAGATCCTGATTCCATTTGGGGACTTCACACAGCCATTTCAATAGATTATCTGACATCAGCTGCATTACCAGGTAGTTCCATGACAAGTCAGTGCACAGCAGTGATAAGGAAACATTGAAAAAGCATCTTCAAAGAGAATGATAAACAAAGGTTTATAGGAGCCAAAACTGAAATGGATTTTCTGAACTGAATGGTTTGGAAACACAGCATGGGTGGCCAAGATGACTCTTGATGAGAAGATCCTGTCACAAAAGAGACATGGTCTAGCAGAGTCCAGGTGTAAGGTGTGTCGTTGAGAACATGACAGAGAACAGGTGGTGATAGGCCCAGAGCATGTCTGCAGGGCAGTGCAGGCACCCATTAGAGCAGAGAGACAGGGCATCACAGGGAGGAGTAAGCTAGGCTAGAGAAGGAGCAAGAGCTTTCAGAAATGTAATGAAGACCCACTGGGATTGAAATCCTCATCACCTGAGGTTGTTAACAATGCGTATTGGCAAAGGAGTACACTTTTCACCGAGTGATCAATTTCTATCTTTGAGTGAGTTTTCAAGTATTTTAAATCACACCTTGTTTTAAATAGTGGAAAAGTAAAAAAAAAAAAAAAAAGGTAGCTGGGCGCCGGTGGCTCACACCTGTAATCCTAACTACTCAGGAGGATGAGATCTGAGGATGTGGTTCAAAGCCAGCCCAGGCAGGAAAGTCCGTGAGACTCTTATCTCCAATAAACCACTAGAAAACCAGAAGTGGTGCTGTGGCTTGAGCAGTAGAGCGCTCGCCTCGAGCTGAAGAGAGAAGGGACAGCTCCCAGGCCCACAGTTCAACCCCCAGAACAGACAAAAAATAAAAAAAAGTGGCAAATGCCCCTCCTTAAGTCAGATGAGGAATTGAGCATGGAGTAAAGAAAATCTAAAATACCATTTGGCTACTAAAGACTTTTGAAGTCGAAGTGACACCTTTGCTCAGCCTTAATGTAAAGTAACCAACAAAACAAGTCCACCAATCTACAAGAGAAACAGTCAAATATATTCTATATGTATTTAACTACTTTTTTCAGATTTATTCTTTTATAAAAGAGAATACTAGATTTATCAGGTATAAGTTATTAAATTTTTTTTTTTTTTGTCGGTCGTGGGGCTTGAACTCTGGGCCTGGGCGCTGTCCCTCAACTCTTCGGCTCAAGGCGAGCGCTCTACCACTTGAGCTACAACACCACTTCCGGTTTTCTGGTGGTTTATTGGAGATAAGAGTCTCACGGTCTCTCCTGCCCGGGCTGGCTTTGAACCGCGATCCTCAGATCTCAGCCTCCTGAGTAGCTAGGATTACAGGCGTGAGCCACCAGCGCCCGGCTAAGTTATTAAAATTTTAACCACTGAAATTTCATGAAAAATTTTAAACCAGAAACTATACCATGATGGTTTTTCAGTACCAAGAATATGGTTGAGGCCTCATAAAAATTATTTGACAGCATAATTTTTATTTTCAAAAAGTAATATGAGGGGCTGGGAAGGTGGCTCAGTGGTAGCACGCTTGCCTCGCATGCATGAGGCCCTGGGTTTCTTAGCACCACATAAACAGAAAAAGCCCAGAAGTGATGCTGTGGTTCAAGTGCTAGAGTGCTAATCTTGAGCTGAAGAGCTGAGGGAGAGCGCCCAGGCCCAGAGTTCAAGCCCCACAACTGACATAAAAAAAAAAGTATGATGAGACTTATTTTTAGATACACAGAAGGACTTGTTAGAAAACTAAAGCATATTCTGAATGTAGCCTTCTCAGTAAGTATGTACATAAATATTTTGTCATCCTGTGTTAAAACCTTATTACCACACGCAGTTACATTTTTGAACCCTGCAGACTTCCTTTCCTAGTGGAATTTACAAAAATGAGATTAAGTATGGATTCAAAATAGCAGAGTAACAGAAGAGAGGACAACTAGTAGAGAAGCAACAATATGGACTGGCTTGATAAGCTACAGAAGCATATATACATTATTGTACCCAACTGGAAGATGGTTGAATTTCAATGAATCTTATGAATTAGAACCAATATTATAGGTACAAAGTTGAGAGTGCTCAAAACCACCTGTCACAACATATCTTGGGATTAAATCAGAGTATCAAATGCACACAAATACAAAAGAACAAATACTTTCTATTCATTTAAAACAAAACCCAGATGACCAGGTCAAATATACTGCCTTAAAATCATAGTTACAAAAATCAATGTAGTATAGAAATGATTGATAGTCCTGTAGTATAGAAAGTGTTAAGAATTAAACTAAAATTATCCATCATGTGATTTACCGTAGTAGGAGATCTATTTGTATTAAAATTGATAAAAAAAGGTAATGGAACCATTTTAACTCATTGATAAGAAAGGTAATAGCATATTTTGTGCACAATTGTCTATTATGAAATTAATAAGCTTTCATTTACTTATTCCCTTATTCACTGAATTTATGCACATTATCCATCCAGTGTGAGATACTGCAGATATAAGTGTAAATTCACAATCAATGTTCCTATGAAGATTACTTCCTATTGGTGGAAAGATATCAAGAAATACATAAGGATGTGGAAGAAATAAGAGAGGATAGGTATGCAGTGCAGATAATAAACATCTGAACATAAATGTTCTAAATGTGAATTTTTCTATCTCATACATCTCCTGAAATTCAAAAGAACAAAAATCCAAGTATTAAAGTTGCAAATAATACATAGCATATTGTTATTAGTTAAAATGAAACAAGAGATTTTTCCTTTAAATTGGTGAACTCATTCCATAACCTTCCTTTGCTTAATTACATTTGACCAAAAAGATTAAAATACAGAAGTGTGACTAATTTCTGAGTTTGAATTGTCATCGATTCTTCTTTGAGTTCACAAACACAACAAGAAAAAATTATCCAGAAAGAGATAGCAGTAAGAAACAGAAAATAATAAACATGGAGATGACTTTGGAGAAGAGAAGAAGGGGAGGGAAAGACCAAAATTATCACACATCAGCTTACTGGATGCCATATGGTTCCTTTGTAAACGGTCCAGCACAACGATAAGCACAAATAGGAAAAGCAAAGCAATGACTCAGAAATGGAATTCAATTTCTTGAACCCACAATAGTAGAGATATGGTGGCTGACAAATAGAAAGGAACGAAATACAATGATATAAAATATAATTTATTTCCCTAACTCTTTTAGGGACACAGAATTCAGTCTGGGTCAATACTCTGTTCATGTGACAATTGCATAGCTTTGTATTCTGAGTCTGAGAAAAATCATTCAGGTATTTCTGTTTTCAAGAATTTCTTCTCAAACTCAGTAACCCTGGAGCTAATCTCTGTGTGTCTACAGAAGGGAAAGTACTAACAACTTTGTGAAAACGTTATTACTAACAACACCATAACTTATACTAAAATAAAAAGACCTGCTGCAGAGTCAGCTTTATATGAATTTTTTAAGAGAAATGGTTTGACACAGATAAATTTGGTGTGGCATTGTTGCAGGAACTTTTGGTTTGGTGTAATAAAACAAGGAATTGTGTTGAACATGTTATGCAAAGGATGAGTGGGAAATTATGTTGTTGGTAACAATTAGCCAGAATGGTTATTTATGTGATCCAGAACCTATGTTTCTGTTACATCCAAATGGCTAGAAGAAGCAAAGAATGCTCTGCCTTTGGTATATAACATGCTGTGAGACAAGTGGAAATTGGAAAGAAAAAAAAAAGGTTGGTGGTTTCTTTTAAAAGATAAGTCTTTGTAGAAAGTGGAAACCGAGTTGTAGACTGGGGAGAATGAGAAAGAACATTCATTCTTGTTTCATGAAGACTTGAAAGACTGAAGTGATATTTATATAACATTCATGATAAAAATTCTCCTCACTCGTCAATCTCCTGAGCTGGGTCCCAGGATTATATTAAATACAAAAGCTTGAGCCAAGGTGTGTGGGTGTTCAAAAGGGAAAGATAAAACAAAAATGGGAAGGGAGACATAGGTTGGAGGGCAGCCACTTTGCACAGCCAAATTTAAATTAGAGATGTCAATACCTATCATATTTTAGTCTGCATTCATTGCAAACTTATTTGGGGGAAAACTCCAATTCTGTTTGTGCTGTAGATGAATTCCATATGTCTTTACCCATACACTAATCATTACTTTGAATGGGCTCAATACAATAGCATGTAAACAGAAAACAATTATTTTTGGCCACTCAATGCTCCTAAACCTGACACTAGACTCATTCTTCCTTAAACAGATGAAGTATTTTCCCATTACTTTCAGATAATAAAGTATTTTCATATTGTTCTCATTTGCAAAATCTCATCATTTGTAATAATAAAAATGTCTAGTCCAGGGAGCACCTAACTTCTCAGAATTCAGTGCTTTCTTCCATACCTAACTCTAGCTCCCCTTTGCCTGTTGCCTGAGAAGAGTCTTACTTATGGCAGAGGAAAGCTCACATTCTTATTCTTATTCTTTTCCCACTGCTATCAACTGATCTCTGGCTACAATTGCTGAATCTAGTTATGAACTGAAGCTGGGAAAGGAGGTAGCAAGGAAAGGGATAGAAAGTATCATCCTTGATTGTGTTGGATGCTACATAGGTAGGGAATGCATGTAGGCAACTCACTGGTACCCAACACTTTCTGCTGTCGATGCTTATTGGTTTGCACATGATTTTACACAATGACTGAGATTTGCCAATGCACTTCTCTAGTTTGTTATTTCTGATGTCCCCCCTCAGTCTTTTACTAGGACATAAAGCTGTTTGCTCTGTAGTCTTGATGCCTCGGGTCAGCCCTTCTGGAGGAATTCCATCAAATTCTACTCTAGTCAGTTACCTATGTCCCATCATGGTCTGTGGGAATGTTAAGGTTTGTGTTCACCACCAACAGAAATAGTTTTATTCCCAAAGTGTTTCCTCTGTAGTCAGACCAACAGCTCTAGTCTCAGCCCATAACCTCAAAAGTTTCCATGCACATAAAAGAGTGCCAGAGATTCAGGCATCTAAAAATTCTCTCAGAGATGTATCATAATAAATATGCATTTAATCACTGTCCCTTGTTCCTCACTGAGAGCTCTTGAAGTTCCTGAAATTTACAAAGTGAGGAAGGTGATAGGAATAAATCTTTTGCTCCAGAACCAGTCACCCATGGAATTTCCATGTTAAAAGGAGCACCATTTGTTCTAATTAGTGGACCCTTGCTGTGACCTCCAAAAAGAATCGAATTAGAAGCCTAGAACTTACTTTCAGCTCAACTTTCCCAACTTCTGTGGATGGAAGAGAAGTTGCAGATTGAATTAATCAAGCCAGAGTGATACAATATTCACAAATTTTCCTGAATAACCAAGTTCATAGTACTTCCAAGTTGGGGAACTCCTCCACTTTGTGAGACAGAAGATCTTCGATTCTGTACCATTCTGGACCTCTACTAAGTCTTTAATGGGCAGTGAACCCATGTACTTTATAATAAACTGGCACTAGGTGAAGTATGTTCTTAAGTCCTATGTTCTTAAGTCATTTTAATTAAGAACCTGAGGATGAAGCTGTAGCCACCCCCAATTTTATAGGGCATGGGCCAGGAAGTTCTCTTGGCTTAGTAATTGTAACTGGAGACTGATATGCAGGCAGTTTGAGGGCCTGAGGACTCAACTTGTTGGATCTGATGCTAAATTCCAGAGGTTAGTGTCCAAATGAAATTGTAGGTCATCTAATTTGTTTCTGGAGAACTGGTGAACTGAAGTTGGTCTGAGAAAAATGCCTGTATCCTGGGCAATGGAAGTATTTTGTGGATCGAATCACATCATGGTAGATGAGAAGTGATCTTTCCTCTGCTCATTGTAACTATTTGGTTCTTCCGCTTCTAACCTGACATGGAAATGGATAGGCAGTTAAGATGTGCTAACCTGGTGTTTTCACACTGCTGTTGTTCTCCTGTACAAGAGTCCAGTATCTCTCCTGGACTACTATGGAGGTGTGTGGCACAGGTTTTGTTCTTCCACTGTTAGTCCTAATCCCTATCTTTGTCAAGATGAATTGGTTTTCTTTTCAACTCTAATGCATCCACAAAAGTTGTATTACATTTTAAAAACTCAGATGCCATATGGCCTAACCGAGGAACAGGGGAGGTCTACGTTACGGACACACTGCCAGACTCATATCTATTATCAATTATATTAGGACAGACTCTTGACTAAGTTTTGTGCAAAGCTATCCTTTCAAGTAGCACAGAGGAATAAGATTTGCTCATGGTTATTCTGACATTTCAAAGGAACGTAAGTGCTTTGTTTGGAATACAAGTACCTGGAATTGGGGCTGGGGATGCAATCACAAGGCCTATAGTTCAAACCCTAGTACAAACCCACCAAAAGAGATTAGGCTAGATTTAAGTAGATTAGCTTTTAGATTGCATTTAGCTGAGGGAAAAAAGCCTACCTAAAAGGATACTAACATTAAAACCATTATGAGGGGGGCTGGGAAGGTGGCTCAGTGGTAGAGAGCTTGCCTTGCATGCCTGAGGCCCTGGGTTCGATTCCTCAGCACCACATAAGCAAAAAGAAAAAAGCCGAAGTGGCTCTGTGGCTCAAGTGGTAGAGCGCTAGCCTTGAGCACCCAGGCCCAGAGTTCAGGCACTACGACTGGATCCAAAAAAAAAAAAAACATTATGAGAAAGACATATAATAGTCATATCTGACATATATCCAAAATAGGACAAGGAATATTGGGAAAATATATAGTAGATTTCCATGGTTATTAATATAAAGCATTAAAACAGTTTAGGCTGATGTTAGTGAAATTTTTTGTTCCTTGTGAAAGTGAAGTTGTTAGTCAGAATGGCCTTTAAAATGTGCTTTCTCAACCCTCCAAAATAAATAAATAAATGGTTAAAACCTATCTGCTTGCTTACTATGAACAAATCCTGTGCTCAATCATAATGCCACAGAAATTTGTTACCTAAAAATGTAAAAAACAAAACAAACCCATCTATTTTTAGCTGAACTTCATAAATTCGATTTGTTTTGTATATTTATGCAGTCTTCTTTAACAGATGAGAGGTGCGAGGCCCATGCATTCCTAATATGTGCTTTCCCTGAAGGTCTTTTGAGAACAAGCAACTCTTCTTGAAAATGACTCCTATCCTGCTAAAATCTGAACCTCTCAAAAGAAAATATTAGATTCCAGCATGTTTGAACACTGCTGAACAAAATTCTTTGAAACACACTAACCAATGTTGCCAAAATCAAGGTGGTCAGGATAAATGATCTGTGTCTCTGACGACAATAAAATAGTATTGTCCATTGCCAGCCAAAAATAATATGTCAGGTAATGGGTCAGTAATTAAGAAACAACTTATTAGAAAAGATGTATTCATGCTGACCTTAGTAATAAGCACCATTAAAGGTATTGATGTGCATTTTAAGAACAAAGGCAATAATCAAATGCTGTCTTCATTTGGGGTTATTCTTATTTAATCTATGAGCATTTATTAAGACTTATTTGAGAATAACATATAATATGATATATTAGAATATTGAGGTAATTTGAATATAGCATGTATGATAATGGAAGAAGTAGGTTGGGAAATAAGAATAAAGATCACTTATTTTCAAGTGAGAGAAAAAAACATAATGGTTGCAAAAAATTGTGAATAGTGCATTTTTCTCAAGTGATTCCTGTTATAATTCATAATGAAGATCAATAAAATAGAGAATAGAAGGGCTTTATTTTTAAAATAAGGATTTGGTTTTAAAATCCTTACAAAGCCTCAGTATTACAAATTAACATTTGCATAGGGCTGGTGCTCTCAGCTTCTTTTCTTCCCTAACTCATCTGAAAGAGATGAGAAAGATACAAATGTTGGACAAAATCAAGGAATTATAAAATGGCAGACATCCTCTAGAAAACATTGTTCAAGATACAAAATCCCCAGGCCTCTCCTCTACTGCACAACTTCCCAAGCACATAGCTAAGTTGTGTTTAAACATCATATGTAATGTGAATTAGCTGCAGATGATCCTTTCCTACCCTGGAAATAAAATTGATCTCAACTAAGTTCATTCAAGAGTAGCCAATGAGGTGGGGAAACGGGGGGGGGGGGGGGGGGCTGCGGGGGGAGGGGTCGGGCGCGGAGGGGGGGGGTGGGGGGGGAGAAAGAGGGGAGATGGGGAAAGGGATGGGAAGGGGAAACAAAGGAGGAGGCAACAATGCTTGATAAGAAATGTACTCATTACCTTGTCCATGTAATTGGAACCCCTCTGTACGGTATTTTCACAATAATAAAAAAAAAAGGTTAAAAAAAATAGACAATGGGTGACCATGAGATCACAAATGACTTGGTACTGAGGCAAATGTTTTTCTTCTTCTCTCTCTTTTTTGGTTTTGTTCATTTATCCTATTTTCTATTTCTGCTATATGTCATTGCGACTATGTCTACCTAAATTTTTCTCTTTGAAAGGTCTGTAGATAGCAAGGAAGAGTTAGAACACTAATACAAAAAAAAGTTGTTCTATTGTTAATCTAAGTAAAATGATCTCTGAGGTAACACATCAACTACTCTACTAATGTTAGGAAAACATAGTTTGTCCTAATATTTCTGGGTACATCTTTGTTAACTATTTAAGGGTGACATACATTTGTCAAGAGGCTGTTCAAAGCAAGAAGATTTTGGTCCCAGCCAATGTATTTTATTTGTTTTCTTCTACATAAAAATACTTAGTAACTATAAATATTTTAATGTACAAAAAACTAAGCAAGGGAAAATGTATTAAGACAATGGTACGAAATACTTAGCAAAGATGATGTTCAGAAAAGAATGATGAGAATGCTCAGGGATATATTACATATTAATTTGAAGAAATTTAGAAAGTATCATGGACAAACATGCTTACATATAAAGGAAAAATAAATCAAAACTCCACTAGAGTTGCACCTCTCCCCAAACAATCACAAATATTGATAAGGACAGGGGAGACAAAGTAACCCTCACTGTTGGTGTGATTGTAAACTAGCGCAGTCACCACAGAAATCAGCATGAAGATTCATCATAAAGCTAATAGATCTTTATTGGGACCCTGCTATTAGGCATATATCCAAGTCTAAATATTCCAAAGAAATATCTGTATATTCCTGTTTACTGCATCTCTGTTTACAATAGCCAAGCTGAGGAAGCAGCCAAAGTGCCCAATAACCAAAGAATGGTAAAGAATATGGTGCATACATACATACATACATACATACATGCATACATACATACTATGTACCCTAGAATATTACTCAGCCATAAAGAAAAATAATGCAATCCTTTTTAGAGAAGTGAATGGAAGTAGATATCAACTAAAGAAGAGGCAACAATGCTTGATAAGAAATGTACTCATTACCTTGCTCATGTAATTGTAACCCCTCTGTATGGTATTTTACAATTTAAAAAAACTTAAAAAAAGCCAAGAATCACACTTTTAGATTTCTGCTTAAGGTACTTCATGTACTGCAAAGAAGAGGCCCAAACATTCACTAAAGGTTTGTGCTTTCTTGTTTAAATAATAGAATTATTATTTCAAAATTCCAGACTAGTGTAAGATACACTTGCCAGGCTGGCTCATTTCATATAGGTTGGCCAGGAAACCAGTTTTCTAGTAGAACACCAAAAGAAGTAGTATTTATCAGTTTTTGGATTGACTGAATACAAAGCTGTCATCTTTGCCAAGATCTCATCTCTTTGGTCTAGATGGAGGCTAAAAGAAGCAACAATAATTAAGGCATTGGAGGCCATGTCTCTCATTGTAGAAGACCACCAACTGTGCATACACATTATAGTAACAGTTCTATTAGTGAGAAATAGAATTCTATTGTGTTAAGCCACTAACACTTAAAAGTAAATTTAATATTCTACCCAAAGTACTAAAAAATTTATAGTAATTAATCCTCTAATAATGTTTGGAGAAATTTACATGGTATGGATATATAATGGTAATATTAATATAACTTATTTAATGTTCTACTATATGGAGATATCAAAAGAATAAACAATAAAGACAACTTTTTATTCCTTTCCAAGTATACTTTTGAGCAACCTAGGTTGATCTTTAGAGTTTCCCAGCTTCTTTATATTACCTATAATTATTTCTCTCTCACATGCATGTGTGTGACTGCATACATGGACATTTTTGTCATATATATATATATATATGAGGAATTTTCAGGACTTAAAAGCATAAAAGTTTTTGATGAGCTGGATATGGTGGCACAAACATGTAATGCTAGTTACCAGAGGGCTTGAAGAATGATTTTAGTTTGAATAGAGCATGAGAAAATGTTAGCAAGAATCTGTCTTTTAAACAAAGCTGAGTATAGTGTCACAAACAGCTTTAATGCCACCTATTCTAGAAGCAGAGGTAAAAAGACAGTAATTGGAGGTCAGTATGAACAATGTTATTATAAGACCCTATCTTCAAAAAGAAACAAAAAAGCAAAATACTTAAGAGCAAAGCTGATTGTAATCCCTAGTTTTTGCTAAAATTCAAGAGTTGGGGTTCACTTTTTTAAATAATGCTTATGTCATTGTAAGGCACTCAATCTGGGGATGGTTTGTTACTCAGCAAAAGATAACTACAACAATTTCAGTCACTTCCTTCAAATACCAGTAAACTCAGAGTAAACCTTTAATTCTCCAGAAGTTTGTTTGCCTCATTTCTCACTACCATTTGTCTCTTTTCAATAGACTTCCATCTAACTCTAATCCTTTTCTTTGGATCACCTTTAAAAAATTTCAGGCAAAAAGAGTAAAAGCCTTCAGAATACTTGTTAAATAAATTTTTGGCAGTCATTCTTGTAGAATGAGTCTTAAGAGAATTGTGTCATATGTGAAATTCCATAATACATTTTGAAAAACACTTATCTGTATATAGACAGCTCATGGATGCAGTGGAGGGACTTAGAAATATCTGAGGAGATCGACACAAAGTACAGTCAACCCCAGGAACTTCTGGTATTGGCTGACAGAAGCATAGAGCTGTCTCTACTCCCTTTGAATCTTTCAATTTCATGGAGAATCAAGCCACATAGATGAACACTTAAAAAGATGAGATAACAGATGCTAAATGTCATGCTAAAATTAGAACATACAGTACTTTGAAATCTTTGATTTGTCATATTACAGGCTGTGAATTCCCTCTGCTACCAGAATCAAGAAAATGAGCCCCAATAGGGAGGTTTAGCTTAATAAATGTGGCCACTTTGTTACTCAGATTACTGATCCATAAGATTGATTGAAGCTTCTATTTCATCCAGGGTAGTGAGAGAGTGTTACAGGCAGCAGACTCTGTCATTTCTGGTCTGACAGGGCAAATGACATTCATGTGACAGATTTTTCTCTTCCCCTCTGAACTACATCAATGTTTATTTATGATAAAGGAAGGCCATTGAAAAGAGGCAGTATTGTTTACCATAAATCATGAAGTTTTTACATTCTTCTTTGGAGTGAGAGAAATGGCTAGCCAGTACTATATTTATATCCCCAATATTTCTTTAATAGTTTAACCATGTAGTCTGTAGGATCCAAACTATCCACAAACTCATAATAAATTATATTTGAACGGTGGATTAAGGTGACTACTTTTCCTTTATTTTTGTTTTAAAAGCTCTCTCTCTCTCTCTCTCTCTCTCTCTCTCTCTCTTTATATATATATATATATATATATATATATATATATATATACATACATACTGAGAATGAGCTTGTAAGAGCCTCTAAACATCATCATTTCTCAGCTTCCATACTAGTGGACTTGAGATTAAAAGTCCTTAATGAAAGTGGAGCCAATGAGCCACTAGCATGGATGCCTAGGATTACAGGATAGGAAAGTATGTTCAATTCCCCTAAAGCGGGGAATCATGAAATTGGAACCTTTCAGTATCTTCTCAGATATGGAATTTACACTTTTGAGTGTGATAACTGCATCCTCACCCCACAAAAGTAGATATTCAGAAAAGATACAATGTGAAGAATATTAACTCCTAGAAATAAAGAATTTGGGGAGGATAAGACTTAATGAACAATGAATACTAGTACTAACAGTTAAAAGTGAATTGAAGGCAGGTACCAATGGCCCACATCTGTAATCCTAGCTACTCTGGAAGCTGAATTATGAGGATCACAGTCCATTAAAAAAATCCATAAAAAATGAAAGTCTGTGGGATTCTTATCTCCAATTAACCTCCAAAGAGCCGGAAATGGAGCTGTGGCTCAGGCAGCAGAACACAAACCCTGAGTGAATATGCCAAGGGATATACACTAATGGCTAAGTTTAAACCTCAAAACCAGCACAAAATAAAAATGATTTAACACTGTGGTTAAGAGAATGAACATATTTCATTCACCTTTATTAAATGGTTTAAAAAGATGAAAACGGTATCAAGTAACATCTTGAACAAATGAATACCAAATTATATGGAATAGAAATGCTCTACAAAAAACAATAAAACAAACTGAAGCAGGTCTATTGTATAAGAATAAATCAAACTGGTCACAAGGTTTTTATAAATGTTCTTTAGCATTAAGGATGTCTAGAGTGTTGTCGTTAGATTAACTAATTGTAAAATTCTGAATTAAATATTATTATAAAATGAGTCTCAAAAGATCTCCGATGCACAAAGTTCATATCTTGAATACTGAGCCATAGAGATACAGTTATGGTTTGCTTAAACCACAACTTCAGTATTAGAATAAGTATGGACTGTTTGGGTTCCACAAAGGTTAGATGGCTGGTTCAAAGCGGTATCCAATGTACTGACAGGAAGGGGAGTAGGGAGGCAAGCCCTGCAGCTCTAAAGCCTGGAAGGATGCCTTACAACACGATGTAACATTAAAGAACATGAAATGTTAAAAGGTAAGTGTTCAAAAATAAACTCTAACAATTATATTAAAGCATATAATTACGTCTGTTAGAAAGAAAATAGTGTACATCTTTTAAAAGTGGGAGAGAGGTGCTACAGGGCTGGTGATGAATCAGAAGACAAATGGCAAGTTAGAATATTCTATGTAGGAAGTAAATAGACACAAATGCTCAGATGACGTGTCTTCCCAGAATTTTGGTGCTTTGTGATTTGAATTTATATGTCTGAGACAAGCAGAAAAGGTCAGATAAGTTGATGCTAGGTGAAATGAACCCCAAGATAAGGACTCAGGTGGCTTTTCTTTCTTGTTATTGTTTCTAACATGCTTATAAGGTGAATTTTTTGTTGCTTTGCATGTCCCTCCCCCACGGTATAACCCCTGTTTTTACTGTATTTGATGTTGGTAGGGGAGGGGAAGGGAAAAAAACGAATTGTTTAAATATGGACACAGGTGGACCCATTGCAACTACCAGATGTACAAAATGTTATGTTGTGAAATGCTACTTTGTGAAAATACCGTTCAGAGGAGTTACAATTACATGAGCAAGGTAATGAGTACATTTACTATCAAGCATTGTTGTCTCCTTTGTTTTTGTTTTTCCCTTACCATCCCTGCCCTCCCATCTCCACAACTACACTCCCTCCACACTCCCCCGCCAAAGTTGTAAAGTTCATAATCAAGAACTCTAATAACAACAGATGCTGGAGGGAATGTGTACAGAAGGGAACCTTACTACATTGTTGGTGGGAGTGTAAACTTGTTCACTCACTTTGGAAAGTAGTATGGAGGTTCCTCAAAAGACTCCACATAGAGCTCCCCTATGACCCAGCAATCCCACTTTTGGGCATTTACCCAAATGATCACAAACAAGACCACACTAAAGCTACCAGCACAACTATGTTTATTGCAGCATTATTTACCATAGCTAAGATATGGAACCAACCCAGATGCCCCTCAGTAGATGAATGGATCAAGAAAATGTGGTATATATACACAATGGAATTCTCTGCCTCCATCAGAAAGAATGACATTGCCCCATTTGTTAGGAAATGGAAAGACTTGGAAAAAATTATATTAAGTGAAGTAAGCCAGGTCCAAAGAAACATAGGTCCCATGGTTTCCCTTATTTGCAAAAACCAGTGTATGTCTCAGTCAAGCAGAAAAGGTCAGATATGTTGATGTTAGGGAAATTAACCCCAAGATAAGTATTCAAATGCTTTTTTCTTCTTTCATGCAATTGTTTCTAACATATTAATAAGATGATTTCTTTGTTGCTTTGTATGTCCCTCCCCCACAGTATGATCCCTGCTTTCACTGTATTTGATGTTGGTATAATTTATGGAGAGGAAGGGAAAAAACAAATTGCTTAACTAGGGATACAAGTGGACCCATTGCAACAATGAGATGTACAAGTAGAAAAATGAATTTTACAACTTTGGTGTGGGGGGGAGGTTCAGGTGGGGGGCAGGGGAGGTATGGGAAGGGATGGTAAGGCGAAATGAAGGCAGAGGCAACAATGCTTAATAAGAAATGTACTCATTACTTTGCCCATGTAATTGTAACCCTTCTGTACGGTATTTTCACAATAAAATAACTTATTAATAAAAAATAAATAAATTTGTTTTAACTGACAGGCAAAACTGTACATATTTATAAAGTATAATATATGTATACATTTTTCAATGCTTAAATCACATTAAACATATCTTCTCAAGCTTATGTTTTATGATTGTCACCCTACTATGTAGCACAAGACAATAGCCCTCTTTAACGCTAATGTAGCACCCATTGAAGAACATGTCCAATACTGTTAAAGAAACAAAGGAATTTCAAAGTACAGGGCTGGCTTTAAATTATTGATCAAGGAGAAATATAGAAGTAATGACAGGCAGTTCAGTTACAATCAGTAGAGCTTACTAAAAATGAATACATTTAAGCACTTAAAATATACTAAAAGTAACACAATGTACATAGATTCTGATAGAACATATTTCATGTATAGGTAGTCTCGATATGCAAGAACTAGATATTTAGAATCAAACCTGACAGGCTACAAGAAATGGCTGGATCCAATGTAGGAGAGATGAACAAAAGAATTTATTTTTAATTTTGTTTTATTGTAAAGATCCTGGACAGAGGGGTTACAGTTACATGATTAAGGTAATGAGTACATTTCTTGTTGAACATTGTTACCCCCTCCTTTAACAAAAGAATTTTTTGATCAAGCATATCTGAAAAAAAATTGGTAGTTTTACTGCTTCAGGTCTTATGTTTAAATCTTTATTTGACTGTGCATGTTTCAAGCAAACACTTGAATACATTTCCATTGAGCTCAAAGGAGCAACAAATGCACAAATTGGATAAAGGGTATTAAATTTAACTTATACAAGATGATTAACTTTGAGTTCAAATATGTGGTCTTGTGACTATAGGCAGCAACACAACTATATAGTTGAAATGTTCAAAAAAGGAAGATACCAAATATCCTTAGTATATAATGCAAAAACAATCCCCATGCTGAGGTAATGCAAATATTAATTAGATTGATTGTGATGATTAACAATGTACAGACATATCAAATCATCAAGGTATACTTCCAATAAATATATAAACAAACGTCTGGCAGAAAAGGTATGTGAAATAATTTCACATTTCTATTATTCTCTAGATCTGAAAATAAGAATTTTTTTCAAGGAGTTGATATGCAAAGTGCTTACTACAATTCAAGTAGTGGGTAGGTACTTATCCAGTATGGTTCTATGGGATAAAGGTGTATTTTCTTCTACTTTCAAAATCATCTTTAACAAGGAGAAAGATTTATGTGCTAGTGAAATTGAGGCACTTTATAATTCTTTGACTAGAGAAATCTCTAAATTTCTCTGGCTCAGCTTTTTTCTCCTCTTCTGTAGAACATTATATGCTGGAAATATACCTCCATGAGACAAGTTGATGGCACGGATCCCCATTTCTATTATTCTTTCTGATGTCTATGAATTGTTGACCTACAGATGATAAGTGAGAGGAAAACAATTCTGACTTTTCCAAGAAGAATTATGTGCAAAAGCTGGCAAAGGTCCTAAAAATAGACTAAAAAAACAATGGCCTTTCTCCATAGTAAATTTCTCAAATCCCCAGGGATAAGTAAGTTTGGCTCTATTCTAATGCATAAAGAATTTCTTTTATTTCTTGATTATGATTTAAACATTAGTTTTCTATAATTTCAAGATAGATATATCAATCATCTGATATGTCAATCATCTTCCTTCTTGCTTCCCTTCCCTCTTTTCTTTTCTTCCTTCCTTCTTCCTTTCTTGCCTTATCTTCTTTGTTTTTTTTTCCTATACGTACTTTATCTATATGCCCAGGTTAGATAGTAGGAGAACATTGTAGAAAAAGTGCATCAAATCACTGAAGTGAATTTCTATATTGAAAAAGTAGCCTAAATATAGTTTAGCTTTTCTAAGTCTCAGAAATTATTACTTTGTCAAAACTTTGAAAGAATTAATACAGGATTGGACTGATTTATAGGGTGAGTGTGTGTGTGTGTGTGTGTGTGTGTGTGTGTGTGTGTGTGTGTGTGTGTGTGTGTCAGTTGTGAAGCCTGAACTCTGGGCCTGGGTGTTGTCCCTGAGCTCTTCAGATCAAGGCTTGCACTCTACACTAGAGCCACAGTGCAGTGCCACTTCTGGCTTTTCTGCTTATGTGGTGCTGAATAATCGAACCCAGGGCCTCATGTATGTGAGGCAAGCACTCTACCACTGAACCACCTTCCCAGCCCTATAGGTTCTATTTACTATTTCTTCTAAATAAGAGGTTAGTAAATCAGAATTATTTTTAGAGAAGGAGAAGAAGTAGAAAATGATTCTATTTATAATATTCAAGCTAGGAGATTATTGGGTAATATAAAATGATTCTTTGTTCCATCTTGAATTCAAAGTCTATTTTTGTTATTTTCAAATAGTCTTAAGTGGGAGTTACAATTTAACATATCTATTTCTGTATGTACTGCACCCTGGTCAGAATTATACCTTTATCATTCTCTTCCCATCTACCCATTTCAACAGTAGTCTCAAGTTCCTATTTCCATTTTTATGTGTGCACACTGAATGTTGTGAATGTATTCACCCACAATTCAACTGTCCCAGTCCTTTTACCCCTCCTCCAGTCAAGACACAATAAATTTTGAAATACAGTAATGTGAAAATGTATTAATTTTATGTGTTATGACTTCAAGCTTAAAAGTATAAATATTTTTTTGTTTTCTAGTATTCTGTGGAGAAAGTTGATGCCATTTTTCATTCTTGCACATTGTCAGCCTTCAGCCTGACTTGCAGGGATTTACTGCTTTTTGAGATATGCAAAACACAGAACCTAGTCCCTGCTTGCCAACTTTCAGCTCTTTTAACGAGATGAAATCACAAATCATAAACAATAGATCTTTTCCTGTTTTGCTTATAAACAGGGATTAAATAAAAATTAATTGTGAACTTGAAAACTATATTCAAGTAGTTTGTACATTAATTAGAAACAAAGGAACTGTTAAACCTGAAGGGAAATGTATAAAATAATCACTGAATTACAATATTTAAAATCTGGTATACTTTTGCCTTTCTGTTTTTTGAACCTAGTACATTAGACCAACTCATTAAATCAGACATGAAGAAAGATAAGAAATAATTGCTGTAAGCGAGGAAAGAAAAATGTCACACAACATTCATAACAAAAAAACTCAAAAAAGAAAGCTGTATTAAATGACAGAATCATAGAATTCTTTTACTTGACAATCAAAGTCTCACCAATCTGGTCATCCAAAGATATTCCCTCTTTCAGAGATAGAACATCTTACAGTGGAAAGCTATGGTGCACTGAAAACAAAACTCAGAATGGTCCTGGTTCAAGATGAAGATTATCCAACAGACAATAACAAGATGAGACTGTAAGCTTTTCTTGATTATTTATTTAGGGAAATTCTGATACCTAATTCTTATCAGGAAAAGGGCAGGGAGCATAGAGATAATGATTTTATTTCTATTTATGTGATTGAAACATATACTCCTCATATACTTAGCTTCAAAATTAAGTATAAAGTGTTATGTAAGAAAGGTATATAATTTTATTCATTTCAAAAAGCTACAGTGCTGCTTGTAATTTGATTATTTTTAAGGGGAAGAGAGAAGATGATCTCAGATCTTGCTTTTCAAGACTGAGCAAATTAAATTTTGCTTATTCAAGTGTTATCCTATTTTTGAACTACAACAAGGTTGTACGAATTTCTCACTATAACAAATGACAATGAAGAAGAGTTGAGAGGGAGAGACATATGGATATTGATTAAAATAATCCTAAAGGTTACTAAATATTTCAAGGAAAGCATGAGTATTCTCAAGGCTCCACAAGTCTAATATATTATTTATTATAAATACACATACTACATAAAAAAGCTGTGTACTTTTCCTGAAAATCTACAGTTTCAAGTTATTTCACCAAAGAGTATTTTGAAAGCATTAAAACAATAAAATGGTAGACATTTACACATACATAAAGTTGATCTTCCTGGAACTATGAGAAGACATACAGTATGTGTGTATGTTTGAATGAAATGAAAGGAAAAACCAACAGGCACCAGGCAGATGCAACAGGAAAACCATATGGTAAAACTTCCTACTCAACACTGACATAGAAAGAGAATGGTAAAGCTCTCAGACCAGAGGAGCCTCAAACATGGACATAATAAGGGAAGCATGTCTTAGTTTTATAAACAGAATAGCACTGGGGGAAAAAAAGAAGGAAGCAATTTAAATTTTCTGTGGTACATTTCTTTCTCAGAAAAGTGGCTTCCCACTGTGAGCACTCTCTCCTTCGAAGACTGTGCTCTGTGGCTCAAATGTACTGACGTCTGAGGATGCCTGTAATGATTGTAGATTGCAGACTGAAGCATGACAAGGCAACAAGATAAATGAGAGGCTGAAGGTAGATAGTTAATGAAAACGACTTCAACAACATCTAATCCCTGTTGCCTCATTTTCATGCGAACATACTACTGAAGTTCAAAGCTAATCACCTTCCCTGGAAACTTAAATTAAAATTATTTCACAGAAGGACACTTTCAAAGGACTGAAGTAGTAACAAAAGAAATTCACAGGTAAGTGACACACTTTCACCACCCATCTCTGAATTCAAATCTGAAGCATACCTACCTATTTGATTAAGGATAATAAATTGTTTTAATTGGAAATACCTTATAAGCCATAAAGTTAACTCACCAGGTAACAATACTCTTAGGTGAGTGGTTTTGTTTGGCAATAAAAGAAGCTTAATAAACTCTAATTGCTTTGCTGCCTTTAAATTCAACTTCCTAGAGATGTTCTCGATAAAACCTGTGATTATATGCATGCACACTCACATTGCTTTGTCACTAGAAGTGAAGGAGGCAGACAAATAGGGTAACTGCTTCCAATCTGTCCCAGATTTCCAGGATATTAAAAGTTGCCTAAGGAGCAGGACACCGGTGGCTCATGCCTGTAATCCTAGCTACTCAGCAGGTTGAGATCTGAGGATCATAGTTCAAGGCCAGCCTGGGCAGGAAAGTCCATGAGACTCTTGTCTCCCTTTAACCACCAGAAAATTGGAAGTGGAGCTGAAGCTCAAGTGGTACAGTGCTTGCCTTGAGCTGACGAGCTGAGGGATAGTGCCCAGGCCCAGAATTTAAGCCCCATGACCAACCAAAAAACAAACAAACAAACAAAAAAAGTTGCCTAGGGAACTTTATAAGAATGCACAATTCTGACAGGTAGAAATTATGGTTAAAAATGGAAGTTTTGGTTAAAAATTATGATCACTATCTATAAACTACTGACTCATAATCCACCAAAAAAGGATATTCTGGAAAATACATTTGGACAGTAACTAGGGAGCATTTTAAAATGCATTCAATCAGCTATAGGCAAACACATTTAGGCCTAGATGATTTTAATAGGAAAGAGTTCATTGGACTTCCTCTCCCATCAATCTCTCATGCAAAAAATATTGAACATATGAGGAACATATCAATTTCCAGATGCTCAAAGCACAAAATATGGGAAGCTTTCACATTATTCTAAAAATTGAATTATTTACCAACAGTTATCATTTTCTATGCCAAAATAATTCTGAGAGATAAATGATGACTTTAGAAAAGAATTTTGTTGCTTTGTATGTCCCTCTCCCATGGTATAACCCCTGTTTTCACTGTATTTGATGTTGGTATAATTTGGGGAGCGGATGGGAAAAAACAAGTAGTTTAAATAGGGATACAGGTTGACCCATTGTAACAACGAGATGTACAAGACGATATATAGAAAAACAAGCCTTATAACTTTGGTGGGGGGATTAAGTTGTGGAGATGGGAGAGAAGGTAGGAGAAAAACAAAGGAGGAAGCAACAATACTTAATAAGAAATGTACTCATTACCTTGCTCATGTGATTGTAACCCCTCTGTACAGTATTTTTACAATAAAAAACGTATTTTAAAAAAAGATTGCGTCTTTTTCGGTGTGTGTGTGTGTATGTGTGGTGTTTACTGAAGAAATAAACTACAATCTAAGACAAATCAAAGAAGAGAAATACTGGGTTGTTTTTAAGTTTCTTTTAAATTTCTATGTTTTCTAAGGAAAATAAACATTATATCAGAAATCAGTTTAAAGAACATTCCTTTTATTAAATGGAATTTTTAATAAGATTACTTTCACTGATTTTTAAAAAATATATATAGATTCCTGAAATAAATCATAGTAAGACATCTCCACCTAGCCACATAGTCAGTACAATTGTGGATTTTGGATACACTGTATCTTAGTCCATATTTCAGGAAGTTTACAATGTAGGTAGAGGTTTGAAGGTTGAAAGACAATCTAAACAATAAAATAATCTTATGTCTTAGGTATATACAGGATTTCAAATAATTGTATTCCATGCAATATGCAAACATTTAACCTCAACCAAATAAGGTACATAATAAAAATACAATGAAGAGGATTTCAGTGTACAAACATTGGCTAAAGCCACTTGAACCCATCGTCAAGAAAGAGTAGTGATTGTGATAAACTTTGAAAAGTAGGCAAATTCACATATGCTAAAAAATGGGAGAAATTGTGATGTAAGAGTCCTTAATTGCCTAAGCAAACTTCTAGAAACAGTAATGTGTGCTTGCATTTTATATCTATCTATAAATTTTTGATAGTTACATTCTATTTATCAATGTCCATCATGCATTGTACTAAGAAATTTTCATTTTTGTATCTTCAGAACACTTATTTTATTCCTATTGTAGCATGCTCTATGGTTCTGATTATGCTTTACTTAATGATATTGTTTTATGTAAAATGCGGTTATTATACCTGATAATATATTGGCTCATTTAATATCCAAATGCTTTGAGAGGAATGCCCACCAAAAGACATAGCCTAAAACAGTTTTCTCCTAGTTAGCAATAAATTTAAGGTAATCCAGTTATTTCACCTTGAAACTTATTTGTAATTATCTGTGTATACACATACACTCAAACACAATGGGTCTTTTTTATTTATGGGTGCCAGCAGACAAAACCAATGCTTATAGGATCAGAGATACACTGAAGTTGGTCTCAAAATCTAGGAGAAAACAAGCAAAGGACTCAGAAAAATAAGCTCAGTTCCTTTTTATCTTTTGGCAAAATTTTGAATCAACTGTAAACTTCAAGAATAGGCCACGTATTTTAACATGTAGAGGGAAGGACACTGAATACTTTGAACAGCAAACAAAGACATAATAAATATTCAAGGTCATAAGTTATACTAAGTACCTTATCTAATCACTATGTTCTACATACATGCACAGCTTGCCACACTGAACCATAAATATGGGTAATTATTTTGTGTCAATAAAATGTTGTATTTTAAATTGGGTCATTAACTGATTTGTGTTAGATAACTCAGGCTGGATATGCAAACTGATTTTGGACTGTATGAATACAAACAGAGAAATGGAGATGTATAAGACCTAGCTAAAACACAGATGGGTTGAAGAGAGAACATGTTGGTGATATTGAGAGATGGGGAGATAAATCTGCTTTTCTGCTTTTTCCATGTCAATTCCAGTTTCTCTTGTGGTAAGGCTGTGCTTCATTTATAAGACTCATGTCTGTTCAATAGCTTCATCTCATATTGCAATTTAAATAAGAACAGGTAGGGAGTATCTTACAAGAGGGTTTTATTTCAAGGTTAACTCTTCATATTTCTCCTCTGAAATATGTAAGTGCACTTAAAAGTATGACCTATCAGATATGACACTAACATTACTGGTATGTTCACACTCCACTAACAATCATGTACCCCATTCAGTCATTCTGCAGCCTCCTTTGATTTCTCTATCTGAAGCTGACACTTTGCTAGGCATAATGTAAGTCCTCAGGGTGGGGGCTGGGGAGAATGTAAAGGGAAGGAAGAGGACAAAGGAATCACATCTAGAAGAAACAAAACCAAGTATTTGGGATGCAACACCAATTCAGAGGCCATGAAGTGCAGTAATTGTAACTAAGGGAGAAAGGGAAGGTGTCACTTTAAAAGAGAGACAAGACCATAAATTACTACTTTCTTAACACAAAAAACTACTAAGATTTATGATAAATGCTGTTAAAAGAGTAAAGAAGAGAAGTCTCCCAAAAAAGCCTGGCAGTGAAAGAAAGGAGAGAGAAAAAATAGAGCTTGTTAGTATGTGGGAAAGATTCCCTTCACCCTCATCAAAGACTAAGCAGTATTTATCAACTGATAACTCTGGGAAGTAGTGATTAAAATAACAGCCTACAAAGTATATGTCTTAGAGGAATGACAAAATAATAAAGTAAGTAATAAGCAAAAGAAATCTGCAAATAGAGAAGCATGAATCTTGGATCATAGTATCCGAAAAGATTCTGGACAGTCTGTGGAGGTAACTGTCCTTTAATCCTTCTTCCTCTACTTCTGTGCCCTTCAAGATCATGGACCATCAAACCTGAATAGTGTCACATAATTTTCAAGATTCTAACGTAGCTAAAGAGGCATCCCATTGCTGTGGCAAAGACATCTCCTATGGCACATGCCTGGAGTGACTCTGTACTCTCCCATTTAGCAACTCTTTGATCTCAGGCAATTCATTTAATACTCTGTGGTTCAGTGCCCTTATGTGTAAAAGAGGAATACATAAATTAGTTCTGATGATTTAATAACTACTGTGTGTATATGTGTTTAGAACTGAATTTGGCATGCATTCAGTATCATGCTTAATATTATTTAATATTTTACACTTGTGAACTCTTCTGATACAAAGCAATCCACATGAAGTGAACTTTATGTTTCAAATAAGAGCAATGTACAAACTCTAGTATCAAACAAATGTTTTCACGGAGGTGGGGAAAAAGCATGAAATCCTAGAAAATAAGCTAATGAATTGGGTTCTGTTCTTTAATGAGAGATAATGAGAGTAGCTTATGGGTGTTGACTTACTGAAAGTGGTATTGATTTTGCATTTCTGCTTGGTAAATACAGGAGAGAAAGAGCCAAAGAATGAGGGAAATCAGCAGACTTTGGCAAAAGTGTAACCAACCTAGTGAGTAACAGTGATGAAAGAGTAATGGCAGGTGACTAACAGCAACAAAAGCTGTGTCAGAGTAATCCCAACCCAACCTCAGGAAATCTGCCACAATTTCCAAAGTCCTGCTATTCATGGTCTACAGTGATATTTCCAAGAAAGTAAGGAAAAGAACAGATTCATTACTAGTGTAAGTTATAAGCTAAATACAATTATGACAACTTCCAAATAGATGGATACTCACATTGGTTTGGTTTCCATTTGTCTTGCATTTAAGATGGGAAACTCTGACATCAAACATTTGTTCTTTTGTACTAAAAACTCTTCATCAGATCTGAAGCCTCTTGAAGAAAAGATTTATCTGTGATGAAGGTGGGCAGGTGAGGTCAAGATTAATCTGATTCCAGATCATAGTTAATAAGTCCAGTAAAACAAAGATTGATTGGAATTCTTAACCATCTCCTGAAAAGTTTCTTTTGACCTCATAAGCTGAATTTTTCCAGGCTAGGGTTTTCTTTAATTAAGAAGTTAAAACATTAAAACCAGAAGAGAATTCGTTACAAATATGTTCTAGTTAAACTTGGCACTATTTTGGATATAAATGCCAGGTGCATTGCTTTTCAAATGACTTGAGCTCCTTTCAGGATCTTAGAATATAGGAATCTTGAGAATTTGCTATGCAAATAATAATCACATAAAATTGCCTTTGAAATGTCAAATCTGGTTCATACTGAAGTCTGGAAATTTGGGAGAAAAGTTTATCATGTTTTACATGACTGAAAAGACTCTAGAGAGAAATATGTTTCCATTCTATTTGATTATGATACATACACAATACCCCAGAGGATGTGAATATCATGTGCACCAACATACATGATATAATGATATAAATATTCAAAAACTGCTTATTTAAGGTGATTTGGAATTTGATTCAGAATGAAATTGGTACTTACATGTTATATTAGAAGGCCAGCCTGAAAGCTAATGTTGATAAAGGCACATAAAACAGGACTTTTCTCCCATTCACCTCACTTTGTATCTCTTGTACAAGAGAGAAGGTGAAAACTTTCAGAGAATTCAGTGGGTGACACCTTAGGCAGGCTCTCCATGAGGGTCAGCTCTATCATTTTGGACGGGATATTTCATGAAATTTTCCATGTAATTGTCTTCTCCAAGATTTGCTCTCATTGACATATAGTATTGTATATATTTATGAAATACTATGAGATGTTTCAGCACGGTTTATTGTGTAATGTTCAAATGCAAGCAACCTTGTTTATTCATCTAAAACAGTTTCTATTTCCTTGTGATCAAAACATTCAAAATGATTTCCACAGTTTCACTGAAATAGCTAGCATATTATTACTTTCTATGTTACTCTTCTGTACAATAGAATATTGTTGGGTTTTCACTATTAGTGGGACTTGCATTTGGGATTACTCACATTTCTTTCAAGATTAAGAATGAAAATTAGTGGTATGGTTCAAATGGTAGAACAAATAGAAGTTCAAAGCTCAGTACCAAAAAATAAATAATAGTAAAATAAAATAAATGAACTGTTTTCTGGAACATTTATTATTATTGGTCAGAGTAACATTAATGAATGAATGCAAAGGAAGTTGATTATATATTCAAGTAAGAAGACAGCAGGTTTTCTCTGAAGTTTACAGTGAAAATGTTCAGATCTGAATTCACATGTTGTGAGTTCCCTGCCATACCAGTTCATATACAGCGTCATCTCAAAGTTAATGACAAAGAGGGAGTAAAGGAACACTAACTGTCCCTCTCCACATTAGAAAAGCAGCACAGCTCACGCTCATTCCCACTTATGTGCTTTCAGGATATCTGGAGCTAGCAGTGAAACAAATATGGCCTTTAAGGGGCTGGGGAGGTGGCTCAGTGGTAGAGCGCTTGCCTTGCATGCATGAGGCCCTGGGTTTGTTTCCTCAGCACCACATAAACAAACAAACAAAAAAAAGCCGGAAGTGGCGCTGTGGCTCAAGTGGTAGAGTGCTAGCCTTGACCTGAAGAGTTGAGGGACATCGCTCAGGCCCAGTGTTCAGGCCCCATGACTGGACCCAAAAAACCCCCCAAAAAAAACAAATATGGCCTTTGTTTTGATGCTTGTGTAATACTTTCTAACTTGCCTAGTATGTGTCACATTGCTCCCAAGAAGGAAATTAAAAAGGTAAGGAAGATAGTCTCAAGCATCCTTTCTGAGATTATTGGTTTTAAAGGATGGTTTTGTCTCCCTTTTCTGCTAACAAACTGGAATGTTGTCCAATTACCATTTTAAACTCTAAGCTAAAGCAGTAGTGAGAATGTTGTAAAATTATCATGACATTTTAAATCATATCACCTTATTTCTACTTGTGTGAAGAAGTGAAACATGTTTTAAAATCAGTTCAATGAAAATGGGCAGGAAAAATATAACAAGCCTAAAAAATTAAACTTAGCAAAAGGTTTATTTATTGGAAAATAATAATTGTAGCCTTTATATTTGCTGTAGAATTAACTTGCAGCAAAATGATTTCTATTTTTCATTTGAAATATGTAGTCTTGGTGAAATTGATTTACTCAAATCAAATATATCACTAACATTAGAAATTACAAGTTTCCAAATATTTCCACATTTTAAAACTGGGTTAATCAATTTAGTGTCAGATTTGCTCATATGCTAATTTAGTAATAAACTCTGAAAGCAAAACTCTGGCTTGGCAAGTACAATAATTCTGTGTTTAGGAGAGTTTCAACTTTGTATTAGAATAACAATTTACTTAATTGGAAGATGATAGCTTACAGATCATTTGTATCTTTTCCAAAGAAGTTGAAGCCTGTTGGAAGACCAGTCATCAAAAGCAAAAGACTACTGACTAAAATGCTTCTTTGCTTTTGATTTAAATTCAGAATAAGGAACTGAACTATATTTAGAAGATGCAAGTAAATACAATAATAATAATGTGTTTCATTATTTCCATTTAATTGTAAAGTTGATCTATCAAAGACAAAAATGGGCCACAACAGTAAGAGAAGATCTCAGAACAATGGTTTTATTTTTTATTGTAATATGATTTTTGTATATATTAGCTGTGAAATAACAGCTATAGTCATAAAGAACAATTTGGGACTTTTGCATTATCAACATTTATCTCTGAATTTTTTCTCAAATTTTCTAGTGTCATCAGTAATAACTGTATATAACTTTATCAAAGCAAGTAGCAGAGAACATCTTAACTATTAATATCTAATACTTTTCATGTGAAATGGGCACTTAGAGTAGTACTTGGTATATGAGCAGGTTACTGAGCACAAACTCTATTTTATGCAAGAGGATAATTTTCTTTTGCAGGCTAAGGAATCTCATCCTGGCTAAGCAGCGAATCAGGAGAACTCAGTTCAGATCTTGTTCTCAGGCCATGGCCCTACCCATCTTACCTTTCTATTTTTAAGGTATTTGTAAAACAGTCTTAGAATACTAATTGTCTTTTACAGTGTTACACAGTCTGGAAATAATCAGGGTTTTTTGCTGGTTTTTTTTTTTTGTTGTTGTTGTTCTGGGTCTTTGGGATTGTAATGGGAGACACAAAAAAATCTAGCAACAAAGTGTGAATAAATACAGCAATGGTACTCAATGGAAACTATGTGGAAAGTGAACTATACAATTCATGGGCAGAAATAGGAGGGAAAAACTGAGAGAGAACAAGGGAAGGGGAAACATTATCCCAAAAGAAATGTACTCTTTGCCTGACATATAATTGTAACCCCTCTGTATATCGCTTTTAAAACAATTTTTTACATGAGAAGGTCTCTTCAGTTTGCTTTATAACTTTCAAACAAATTATTTTTTTTTTTGCCAATTGTGGGGCCTGAACTCTGGGCCTGAGCACTGTCCCTCAACTCTTTGGCTCAAGGCTAGCGCTCTGCCACTTGAGCGACAGAACCACTTCTTGTCTTTTCTGCTTATGTGGAGCTGAGGAATCGAACCCAGGGCCTCATGCATGCAAAGCAAGCACTCTGCCACTGAACCACCTTCCCAACCCCACAATAATTTTTTTTAAAAAAGAGCAGAAATAAAAAGAAAAATAGACTTAATGCTCCTGAAACTTATTGCTGTTTTTTTTCAATACACAAGATTTCTGCTACTTCCTGGAGCAAAACACAAAATATTGTCACTCCTACGATAAGTCTACCGAAAAAGCAGGTGTTTTAGGTTTGTTGTTTTTGGTGGCAAGCATACCAGGCAACATGTAGACATATTGCACCTGCTTCACTGATGGCCAATTGCTGCATTCCTTGACTTTTTTCAATAATCAGCTGCATGCATTAAGATAATTTTACACATTTCCTAGTACAGACCAATATCCCTCTAATAGGTCTAGTGCACCATCTCTAATGGGAGAAATCACACTGTGACCACAAATGAAGAATGCATTGTAGAATATTTAGCCAGTGTACGAGATCATGACTTCTAGTTCAGGAAATCACATGGCTTTAAATCTTAGGAAACTTTTGACATTATGATGCATTTGAACTGCTTGATAATAAACACAATAACAAATATCAGCTTTAGCTGATATTCCATAAATAAGTCAAATTTGGCAATAGTTTCATATATTCTGCTCCACTGAAATAAAATATATACAATGATTACTTTAAAATCATCATTTCTGTGAGTAACATCAGTGTACTCTTTTTGGTAACAATCCAGGAAATATAATGAAGTTTTTCCTTATTAAATTGAATTTGAAAGTTGATCCAAATATGGAATTCAGAATCTTGTTATAAATTCCCAAGTACCTTAATGCCAACAGTATCTCTTTTAGAAATGTATAGAATGATGAAGACATAATAATAATCTTCAATGCTAAACATAGTTATTTAATTTAGAAATAAATCTTAAATCATACTGGATATCAGTGGCTCACTCCTGTAATCTTAGCCACTCATGAGGCCCAGAGCTCAAGATCAAAGCTCAGTCTTTGTGGGCAGGAAAGTTCTGGCAACTCCTCTAATCAGCAAAAAAAAAGCTAGAACTGGAGCTTTGGCTCAAGTATTAAAATGCCAGCCAAGAGGGGAAAAAAAGCTTCTTTATTGAGGCCCTGAGTTCAAGCTCCAATACTGGCACTCATGTGTGCACATGCACGCGCACACACACACACACACACACACACACACACACACACACACACACACAATTCCAATATACCTTACAAACTAATTATATGACATGTAAAATCAACTCATAAATATTTATTATATATGGGTTTCAAATGTCCCCCAAAGGATAATGAGTTCAAGTTTTGGTACTAGTTTAGAGAGATGGAGCTAAGGGAAGAATGAGATCCTTGCCCTATTTCTTCCTATTGCTTCCTAGCTGTGGGAGGAGTGGTTCTGTTTTTCACAAACTACCTCTATGATGTCTTACCCAAAGCATATGACACCATCTGCTTTCACCAGGCCAAAGCATTGTAGTCTATCCAGTCTCTAAAATCAAGAGCCAAATTAACCTTTATAAAAGTTGATTATTTCACTTGAATGTTATAGTGATAGAAATACAACTAACACGAACATATAAGATACACACACACACACACACGCACACACACACACACACACACTGAGTACCGGAATGCATCAATGCTTATAATTATATATAGTATCTACATATTATCATTTAAAATATGAACTGCATGAATTCAAAACAAACATTATAGTTATTTTACTGATCTTGAACTTAAACATTGGATATATATTTTAATGTCAATGAAGCTATTCCTAGAACATGTCTCTAAGTCTGGGCAGCAAAACCAATACTGTCATAAAAGTGATACTTGTAATTTATTTAAATACAATTATTTTTAACAAAAGCAGGAACATTTAGTAAGAACTTGGTGAAAATAATGATACAAATTAATAGCTCCAGCAAAAAGTGTCAATAATCCAATATTATAAAAATAACGTTTAAATTATTAGACAATTGTGTGGTGAATAAGACATTTGTGTGGTGAATCAGAAAAAATAATGTTATCATATTTTACTCTAACATTTTTTAAATGATGAGGATGGAGAACATTTTCTAACTTTTTCACAATTAGGAAGGAATAAAATCTATCATGTCTGGTCATTAACTCTTGCTGAGCTTCTAAACCTAGTATTAAAGGCAAAGTAGGAAAGAGAATATAGTTTTTTTGCTCAAATAAGAGTCTTTCAGGAGAATGTGATATTGTAATTCTGCTGTAGTAATTAGAATGTGTTAGTTTAAAAAATTTCAAACTATAGGATGATTATATGATTCATTTTTTACACCGATAGAAGCACCCCCAGAGAATTGTTCTGATAGCAATAATTAACTACTATTACTATGGTAATCTTCATATTGTATGAGATTAGAAATGGAAAGAGAAAAATCTTGAGAAATTAGAAACCTTTATAACATCCAAATAATTGAGAAAACTGGTACCATGAAAGCAATCATGAGAAAGGACGTTGCCACTTCAAGCATGAGTTAACAAGGGTCATTATTTTGCCAAAGTACCTGTGGCACTAAGAAAAGATGCTAGCCAATTTCCCCTACTTTTACTCCAGTTGTTATACGTAATGTGATTAAGGGTAGGCAGGAATCTGACTTGGCAAAGAACTACTATTATTTCCAGGATAAGGAAAACAGTTCTAAACTAGAAACTTTTAAATCAACATCAGAGTAGACTATGAGTTTTTTGCATGCTTATAAGATGCACCAGTTTATAGGAAATGAAATTTAGATATCATATGTCCTACCATTAATGAAAAACAAGTTTCATAGATGCAAGGTATTTTGTCCAGCATTACTAATAGAAAAGATGAGGAATTTCTAATAGATACTAATATCTTGAGCTGCTAAAATATTTCTGCATTCTGATTAGTATAAAGCATGTCAGCTTCAAAATTAGCTGATCTGTTCCTACAGACAAAAGTAATGAAATTATTTCAGAGTCATGTAAACACTTATGAGCAACCAAATGGCTCAAGTCCTTCTTATTACTGGAAAAAAATTAAAGTAAACAAGAAAAATGATGAGTTATTTACTTTCTCCATCCTAGGTAGAAGGCCTTCAAACGTGGGGAACAATTTGTGGTTAAAAAATACTCATGGTTTAGTATTATTGGAAAAATTTCAAAATATCACATCACAATTATCTTTCTGATACTGAAAATTAAAGTACTAGAAAATCACAAAGCTTCAAATAGAAGCACTGAAAAATTATTTATTTAAAAATATTCAAAGTGCCAGGCACCAGCTTATGCCTATAATCCTAGCTACAAATATTCTGAGATCTAAGGATCACAGTTCAAAGCCAGCCCAGGCAGGAAAATCTCTGAGACACTTATCTCCAATTAACCACCAGAAAATAGGAAGTGGAGTTGTGGCTCAAGTGGTAGAGCACTTGCCTTGAGCTGATAGAGCTGAGGGACAGCATCCAGGCTCATAGTTCAAGCCCCCTGACTGACAAAAAAAATATTCATAGTGTACTGTATCAGAGATAGTATATAAATTTTCAGTAATTAATGGCTAAGAACTTATAGTAAGTTAGGAACTGATAGCTCATTCCTGGATACTAGCTATTCAGAAGACTGAGATCCAAGTATCATGGTTCAAAGCCAACCTAAGCATGAAAGTCTATAAGACTCTTTTTTTTTTTTTTTTTTTTTGTCTGTTGTGGGGCTTGAACTCTGGGCCTGGGCGCTGTGCCTCAGCTCTTCAGCTCAAGGCGAGTGCTCTACCACTTGAGCTACAGCGCCACTTCCTGTTTTCTGGTGATTTATTGGAGATAGGAGTCTCATGGTCTCTCCTGCCCCGGCTGGCTTTGAACCGCGATCCTCAGATCTAGCCTCCTGAGTAGCTAGGATTACAGGCGTGAGCCACCAGCGCCCGGCTCTATAAGACTCTTATCTCCAATTAACCACTAAAAAGTCAGAAGTGGAGTTGTGGCTCAAGTTATAGAGCAAAAAAGCTCAGGGACACAGCTCTGACTCTGAATTCAAGCCCTAAACCTGGCACACACATATATACACACATAAAGAACTTATGATGAAAAAATTTTTAATCTGTTTTCAAACTTTGAGAGCTATATGTTTGACATAACAGTGGTAATGCTTTGTAATAAATCAACAGTCTCTGAACTTAGACTTTACAGTGTGTCACCAACTACAGCACAAAAGGTAGTTTTGTAGGTATTATAATTTGAGGAAAAAAAGATTGGAGACTTTAGGTCTAGATGTTTTGAATTCCATGTATAGAAGGAAATTATATAGGCCCAGTAGTGACAGGGGTATAGGAAGGCCAGTATAAAGGGAAGTTTCTTTAAGATTTAAAAGGTGAGAATTACAGTTTCTGTTGTAGTACCATGTGTGAAAGAACATTTTGCATGACACCAATTTTCTGCTACTAGTTTAATCCTTGCATTGGAGGTGAATAGATGCTGTACTGGATATTAGTTCTATGTCTATATAAACTAGCACAAAACTTACTGTATCATTCACAGGTCCTCAGGTTCCTTATTTGACAGAGATAGCAATGGTTAGAGTTCATTATCTGAAAATATGACTTACCTAATTGGAATGCAATGTCAATTTATTGCACAAAACAATTTATTATTAAAATATTGGCATATATACATGTATATATGATACATATATACATGTATACAAAAATATATTTATTCATATGTAATTATATACATTATATATAATATGTGCACATATAAATTATGTTATATAATATATGTATATAAAAATTGCATAATATATAATGAAATTTTACTCATCATCAAGAAAAATAATATTTTGTCATTTTCAGGGAAATGTATGGATTTTAAAAAATATGAAGTAAAATATCTCAGGTTCACAGAAGCAAAGGATACAAGTTTTCTCTCATATGTAGAATTTAGACCTGAATTACAAATATAGGTAAACATATACAAGGTCATATGTATATATACATAAAGATATAAACTAGAATTTGGATGGGAATCCAGTGGTGTGACTCTTTAAACTAGATGTAGTCTGCAGGAACAGGCAAGAGGACATGCTCAAGGATTTGAGGAAGGAGAAAAAGAGGCAAAGTGAAGAGGAAAGGAAAGATGAAAGGAAAAAGGAATGGAAAGGGAAGGAAGAAGAATGATTGGGGGAAGGATGGCAGGGAAGGATCCAGGGAAAGTTGGTGCACTTTTCATTTCCAAGGTCTCATTTCTTTCCCTTCTAGGGATATTTTATTTTTCCTTTTCATGTTGACGACATGACAAAAATACTTCTGAAAGGAAATCTTATTGTATACCTTTCAGTTTTAAAAGAATCCTAGCTACTTAATGCATTTGAAAACCTAGATTGATCTAACAAGCTGTAAACCCAGCCAAAGAAGTGAATTCTGTGAGACTCCATCTCTGCATAACCAGCAACATTCAAAGCTGGGGATCTGACTCAAGTGCCAGCCTTGAGCAAGTGAGCCAAACATGTTCCTGAGTTCAGGATGGACCCCCCACACACATACACTTCAGAACATATGTGTGTATATGTGTGTGTGGTTAAAGGTTTATAAATATATTTTTATCAGACCACAGCCATCAAAAATATAAGATCATTTTTCTAAGTATCTTTATTGGTCCATTGTGTCCTCTGCACAATTCCAAAACAAAGCCTGTTGAAAAAATATGCTAACCATCCCTTGCTTCTGTGCTCCGTTGCATTTGCTTGCATGACCATGTACTCTATAGACTCATATTGTCTCCCTGCTCTTGTCCCATCAGCTGCCCTGCCTTTGTTACATTCTCCACCAGACACACTGATAAGCAAAAGCCTGCTTCAAACAGACACAATCACCATAATCAGGACCAGTACAGCTGCCATTCTATGTCTTTCTACTCTTCCTGCCCTATCATTCTGTTGTCCAAAGCTGACCTTCCACATGGATTAGCTGCAATTTTAAGAATCATTCTAATTATTCATCTGCAATTCCACATTTCAAACAGTTGTAACAGAGAACGGCTGGAAAACTTGTCGCTCACAGTATCAAGGTCCTGCACATAAGTACAGGGAGGCACAGATGTCAACAGACAAAGCCATAAACCCACAAGCACATCACAGAAGTCAAAGGTACACTGGCTTTCCATCTGCTACCGTATTCATATCTGCCTCATTTTCCCACAAGTCTCTTCTTTCACACTGGCAACTCATAGCAGGTAGCCACTGACTGGCTTCTATTTCCATGGTACAATAGTTCTTGAATCTCCATTTCCTAAATAGTGAGACATTATAAAGACAAATGGTGAGGACATAGTCTAGCTGCAAGATGCTTCTGAGCACTCTGTCTTCAGCCATTTTTAGTTTTACTGCTTGGTAATGCTGAACAGTGTCCCTACTCTCCACAAGTGCCTGTCAAAACATGAAAACCAGTGAAAAATAAATTTTGTCTAGTACATAGGCCATCTTATTTTTCAAAATTTTTAAAAAGTTTAAATTGTCAGGCATAATTGCTCAGACCTGTAATCCTAGATACTCTAGAGGCTAAAATTGGAAGGATTGTAATACAAAGTTAGCCCTTGCATAAAGTATATTAGACCTCATTCAACCAATACAAAGCCAGGCATGATGGCATACACATCTCATTTAGCCACTAGGGAAGACTAAATAGGGGATGGTGTTCCAGGCAGGCCCAAAATTAAATGTAAAATGCTATTTTAACAATAAGGAAAGCTGGGCGCCCGTGGCTCATGCCTGTAATCGTAGCTACTCAGGAGGCTGAGATCTGAGGAATGCAGTTCAAAGCCAGCCAGGGCAGGAAGATCCATGAGAATCTTATCTCCAGTTAAACTGGAAGTGGTACTGTGGCTCAAATGGTAGAGCACTGGCCTTGAGCTGAAGAGCTGAGGGGCAGCGCCAAGCCCAGAGTTCAAGAACCATGACCAATAAAAATAAACAAATAATAAATAAGGAAAGTAAAAAAGCTGATAAAGAATCTACCTAGCAATCATGAAGTCATGAGTTCAAATCTCAATAGTGTGAAAGAAAGAAGAAAGAGAAGGAGGCGGAGGGGGAGGAGGAAGAGGGGAGGGAGGAAGGAAAAAAGGAAGAAAGAAAATAAAGACCAAAAAAAAAAACCAGAAAAAGAAAGAAAAAGAACCTAATTATCTTGTTAAATTAAATTTAAGAGTAAATGACTGGCGGAAAGCATAAGTACACAGCTACATATGTTCTTGTTTATTTTAATGATAGCATGGTACATATTTTTTGAGCCAATTGGTGTTGGGATAGAGAATACCTGTCTTCTCTAGCTCACCAAGTCATATCATATGATGGTATGAAAAGATGAGCCAGCAATTCAATAGACTTGAAATAATGAATGTTGTTCTTCACTTTGCATGCAGACAAGGTGGGACATGTTAACAAATACCAGAAACAAATTGGAAGATTATAAGAAAGCAATCAAAATGGATGATTCACAAATCAACACCTTCCAACCAGGATTGATTGGTCAAAATGTATAGGGGCTTTTGTTAACGTTAGAAAGGTTCAAAAATTCAGTTTTCTTCAAATTGCCAGCAGATTAAATATGTCTTTTCAATTTTGTTCTCTTTCTTGCTCCCAATTCATGGAAATGTCTGTAATTCACAACAGGTTTTTTTCACAATTATCACAGCCATTCCAAGTCAATGTTGCTTTGATTTCCTTTATCACTCATGTCCTGTACTTAAAGATTTCTGTACTCATCATTAATTCACATGAGAAGCAAAAACACTGCCATTTTAGTTATGAAGAATGACTGCTCAGTTGGTAAGATTGCTAATCTCATCTCAACCACTTCTTCCTAAATCCCAATGAGCAAAACAAACAGTATCACACACATTCTGTCCAAAACAAGGGACCTAAATGCCTTATACAACAGAAAGCTTATACAAAGCTCTCTGAGATGTATTAGATGCGTACTATCTCTGTGAATGTCTCCTAAGGGAGACTGGTACTCCATGATCAATCAAGACTAAAGGTGGGTACATCTCGTTTGTCTTTGAGGAGATTTTACATTTTTTCTCTAACAAGGAACATAAGTGATATTTTGTCAAAATCGTACACCTTAGACAAGTTAGTAAATATTTTGAGCCTTAAGTTCCTCATCCATGAAGCAAAAATTATAAAAATATAATCTACAGAATAGTATGCCATAAGGTATGAAAGGGTCTGGTACAGAAATGCTTACAGCAAAGAAAAACTTTGGTTATCATTTTCTTAAATGAGTCATCTTGGTTAATGTTCCATCTTCCCAGAACATTGGCTGCATTATTACATCATCTAATTGACCTTAGAGAATGGAAGAATAATAAATAATATAATAATTTAAGTGGGATATTTCTTAATATTACTTTTAGATGTATTGGTTATTTAGTTCTAAATTAAGAAAGCAGTCCCCATTAGTAGAAAATACAAACTCCTCTTCTGTGGTTTCATAAATCTAAATTGACTGACAATTATATTCTCTTCCTAGATATTTCAAGAACTATTTTTTTGTCATTTAGTTTCAGCAGTGATCTAATTAAAAATGCCCATGTAACATGTCTGTATTGTACTTGTTAGAAACATAAATTACAGGTTACTATTTATTTTCCTATATCATACAATGATTTTCTTGCCATTTGTACACAGTTACAACAGAAGAATAAAAGTATTAGTAGGGCAGGAATAATTGAATACAGGCTGTGTACATCACCATAGTTTTCTGTGTTCCAAGATATTTCCTTTTTTAAATCATGGTTTGCTCATTGTGCATGCATTCTAGGTAAATATGTGTTAGTCTAGTAAGCAAATAAATTACTGAGCATTTTCAAAACATGTCAGTTTTGAGTACCATGCGTCTTGATCCTACTATCATCCCAACTCCTCACAATCTAACTGCATACCACCTGCCTTAAGTAACCTAACTCCATGTTCACATAGGTGCATTGAGTATTAGGACTGTAATCACCCACTCTTCCTCTCTCCATTCAACTATTTCTTGTCCCTCAAGCCCCAGTCTCTAAGACAATCAGAAGATGTTTATCAATAAGATGTTACTATTTGGGGCAACATATTCCAAACCAAGATAGGGTATACTCAGGCCAGAGAAAGACTGAAGAGGCTTAAATTTCAGAATGCAAGAATGCATTCTCTTCCTTGTGTAATTTTTTTTTTCTGGTGGAAAAAAATTACACAGGGGACCCACCCCCTGTGTATTTTTTTTAAAAAAATAACATATCCATTAAAAATAGATGTATGTTGAAAATGGATATATGTTGAACTAAAACTATCTGAAAAAAGGAGAAAAGAAAAAAAGTGAACATAGACAAGGGTAGAAATGAAGGATTGTTAGTAGAAACAAGGCCCTAGTTTTCACTGGAAATGTACTTAGTGAGTGCTTTATAGAGATTTACAAGTAAGTAAACAAGCCAGTAAAAAATAAGTCAAAGCCACTCTGTGTAGAGCAATATGGACTGCATGGAATGAACCAAGGATAATAGGAAGAGTGAAAGAAATGGGCAATGTAAAAGGTAAAGATTTAACCAGCTGAAGTAGACAATTAATACACAACTTCCTTTCAGCTGATGGATAGCACAAAGTTATGTTCTAATAACTCTCCAAAGAAGGAATAAAACACCATTGGAAAATTTTTCATCATTCTGAGTACCTTCTCAATTATGCCACCAATTCTGGTATTTACTATAATGTAGATTTTATATCAAGAGATGTGGACCAATCTGAGTGATTTGCTGAGTTACAGTAATTTTAATGGTGACAGGATTTAAAAGAATAAATCAGTAAGGAGAAACATATGCTTTCCTAACACTAAAAACTTAGAATGACAATGTTAAAGTGAAGTAGCATATAGAAATAACAGCAGACGATGATCTAAGATGGTGGACATGGGCTAAAATACTTCCCAAAAAAGTGTTTGTGCCATGGGATCTCTTTATCTGTCACATGCCTCTTCTGATAAACTTTTCTATCATATTTTAAAGACATAAGAAAACACACTTTAATTTTTTTCTTTCTATTTAATTATGGTTTTATGCTGAATTCATGATAGTTCTTTTTTTTTACTTTCCACATATTTAAGGTTTTATTTGCACACTAAAATAAAATTTTTACAGATTGGGGCCGGGACTGTGGCCAAGTGGTAGAGTGCTTGCTTACCATGCACAAAACCCTGAGTTTGATTCTTCAGGGTAACATAAACAGAAAAAGCTGTAAGTGCACTGTAGCTCAAGTGGTAGAGCACTAGCCTTGACAAAAAAAAGCATTAGGGACAGTGCTCAGGCCGTGAGTTCAAGCTTCAGATCTGGCAAAAAAAAAAAAAAAAAAAAAACTTTTAGAGATTATTTCACTCTGAATATCTTATGCAAAAGATTGGCGGGTCATTAAATTAATTGATTGGGATGGACAGGATGTTTCCTAAATGCAACTTTGTTTTATTTTATTGCCAAAGTGATATAAAGAGGGGTTAGAGTTATTTAAGTAAGGTAGTGAGCCATTTTGTTCTCTACTACTCCTGTATTATTAGGTAGAAGTTCATGAAAGGCCTAAGCCTGGCAAACAGAAGTAAAAAAGAAAGTGACAGAAATACAACAATCTAGAATAAAAGGTTTAGCCGGGCACCAGTGGCTCACGCCTGAAATCCTAGCTACTCAGGAGGCTGAGATCTGAGGATCAGAGTTTGAAGTCAGCCCAGGCAGAAAAGTGTGTGAGACTCTTATCACCATTTAACCACCAGAAAACTGGAAGTAGCACTGTGGTTGAAGTGGTAGAGTGCTTCAGCCTTGAGCTGAAGAGCTCAGCGATAGCACCCAGGCCCAGAGTTCAGGCCCCAGGACCGACTAAATAAATAAATAAATAAAATGTTTTATTTTTTCAAGGTTTTTAAACAACGTTATGCTACTCATCCAATAAAATCTATGTCAACATTCAAAGCAGCTGCCATCTCCATCTTCTTCAGGGAACATAGCAAGAGCAAATGGGATGTTGCCACTACAAGCCAGTATTCAGGAAAGAGTTGGTGACCATGTTGTTAACTTCATATCTTATCCATTCAAGTATGTTTTCACTCTCTTTTCCCCATGGGATAAGATTTCCTCTTTTCAGTAACCCAAGGTAATGGTTAATACTCATTTACATCCCAGTGTGTTGGCTTCTGAATATGATACTATCTCAAGATCAGAAATCATTCAGTACCCTTCAACTCATGCAGTTTGTTTGCTGTAGGGGTCCTCAAAAAAAAGAATGTTTAGGTGCAGCTCCTTGTAATTTAGAAAACAGAATAGGGATAAGCAATAGCTACTTCATGAAAGTTGATACACAACAGCAGGATAAAACCTATTCCCCACCTGAATGTTCATAAGCCATATAGAAATTCCAATGCATAGGATTAGTTAATATGGAATGTTCCTAAAATCCTAGTTTTATGTTCTTGTTACTGTTAATCATACAAAAATCACTTTCTTGATGCAGAGGAGCTGAGCGTTTTTACTAGCCTAACATTGTTTGCATTTTGAGAGGAATCCTCTTTAGTAACTGGGAAACATTTTATTTAAAGTCAAGTACTATCACTGAAGCAAAGAAAAGGGAAAGCTGAGGTAAAGACCCTATTCTGAATACATTTTACGAAAATGAGCTGCTGTTCAATAACTGGTGACTGACAGCATATAAGACATAAGGTCTTCATATTCCCAGAATTTCTACATAAGCAAGGGATATGTTAAGTAATCTGAATAAGTAGACCACAGGTTGACACACATAGAGACAGAAACAGGAGGGCAGGCTGGAGGGATGCAAAGGGAAGTAGTTTGCTTTTGTTTGAAGCTACCTTCGCCAACATAGAATGTACAGCCATGGGGGGGGGGGGAATCACTCATCCATTTTCCTGTAATAGGAGTATCACAAGGAGGATAAATATCTGTCATCAGTAAACAGTAACTTTGGAAAATTATTTAGTAAGTATGAAGAGAAAGATCTTGAATCTAGTATTTATTTTCAAAGAATGTAATACTAATCTCGAAAAACATTTTCTAATATAAAAATGGCCATGTTTGGCCACAGAACAATGACAGTATTTTATATGCTTTCCAGGTAATATGCACTATTCTTTCAGTAAATACATTTTTTATTTATGGTTATGACATCATCTATTTTGAGTTATATGTTAATGTTATTTGTCTACAGAGAGTCTTCAGCAATCTGTGACTATTCTACATTTATACTTTGAATTATGAAGAAAAAAAACCCAAACAAACAAAATCTTCTTATGACTTCCAACAGCTTCTCATGCCAAAAATTTACAAATGAATCTGAGTACTTATGTGGGTGTTTTTGACCTTCATTTACTTTTTATCTTCATTCACTTTTTATTTTTATTTTCCCACTTTTTTTTCAGTTTCCTGCTAAATAAACCCAACGTTCCAGGCATAATTGTTATAGCGTCTACTCTTGACAGAAAGCACAGCAGACTCATGTTTCGTCAAATTTTATCAAAATATGAAGATTATTTATTCACAAAACCAGATTTTTTGGGGGGGTCCGGTGGTGGGACCTGAACTCTGGGCCTGGGCGCTGTCCCTCAGCTCTTCAGCTCAAGGCTAGCGTTCTACCATTTGAGCCAAGCACCATTTCCGGCTTTTTTTCTTTTTGCTTATGTGGTGCTGGGGAATCAAACCCAAGTATGCAAGCAAGGCAAGTACTCTACCAATGAGCCACCTTCCCAGCCCCCAAAAAAACAGATTTTTAACTAATCTTCATCAAGTTTCTATTCTGTTAAAGTTGTGGATCAAAACCAGCCCTTTACCTGGTTCAGGTGGCCCATGATCATAATTCTAGCTACTCAGGAGGCTGAGATCTGAGGATGGCAGTTTGAAGCCACTCTAGGCAGAGAAGCCCATGAGACTCTTACCTCCTAAAAAATCAGGAAAGTTAGAAATGAAGATATGCCTTCAGTGAGAGAGGAATGGCTCAAGTGCTCTTGTGTGAAATAATAATAGGCAAAAGCACAAAGCCTTGAATTTAAGTTTCAATACCAGGACAAAAATAAAGAAATAAAAGAATAAAAACATTTAAACAAATATAGGGCCTTGGTCATGTTAGGGGGCCTTCTACTACTGAGTTATGTTTTTCTGCCTTTGAAGAATACTGTTGAAACCAGTTTTTGTAGACAACACAAACATTAATCAGACTAAGGTCATGTACTTAGTACATAAGATATAAGCAGTTATAACATGTATAATGTCAGCAATACTAAAGGACTACAGTTGTCATCCATTTTTCTTCCTATAGCTCATTTCATAACTGTAACTATTAAAAGCATTCATTATGACCAAAATTTGAATAATCTTGAGTTTTCACATATTTCAGCTAAAAATAATCTGTCATTACCATTCATTGTCTTGGTGAGAAAACTTGAATAGCATAAAATTTCTACTATAAATTAGTATAAACTAGCATAGTGTAAATTTTCTTCACATTTATCAAAACAGTATGCCAAATTATGAATATCATTGATCCCAACTATTACCAGATTAGTAATTTCTGATGTGGGTAAGTTTTGGAGGCTATAAAATTTATTATGTCAGAAGTATGAAAATTTACCTTAAATCTGAGATAGTATACTGGAATGATTAAGATAAGCCGATAGAAAAATCCAATATCATTCATAATGATTAGTTTTGTTTTTTATTTTTTTTCATAAATAATCCCTATATAAGGTATAATACGGTATTTTGGAATCTTTTTCAAAATCGTTAAACAATTATCCAAGGTCAAACATGGGAAACAGAAACCAAATGGGCTGAAGAAGCAGAGAAGAAAGTGCAGCCACTGGAAAAGAAACCTGTTACATCAATCCCAAATCTCCAAATTTTCCATCAATATCCTGGTACCTGCATCTTCAACATGGTCCTTTTTTGCTGCTAAGTTAATTCTTTTCTATTATTAGAGTACTCTGATGCAGTTTCTTCCTCTTGTCAACTCTAATTATATGTCTTACAGCTTGTTCTCTGAGCCAGCATTCCTCCAGTAAAATGCTGAACAAAGGGCAAACAAATTCTTTTTTCATAATGAAGCAGTTAGTGGAACAATATGGACATGGAAGACCTTAATTCCTGAAGGTCAATTGTGTAGTAATCAAGGAGCTCTCCTGCTTACAACCCAGAGTTGGTAAATATTTGTACTCACAATTCCTTTCCAGTATGATAGAGGCTCCAGGGTGCTTCATGAAAACTTTGCTTTAGAAACTTGCCAAGAAAGGATATATTTAAGATAAAGTCCTAAGACATTGTTGAAATCACAAAAGGCACTTAAATACATATTTCCATGAGAGTAACACAGAAAATATTTCCATGAGAGTAACACAGAAAATAAAGCCAGAAACTTAGCCAAATAAAAATATTTTTAGATGCCATGTATGAATTGAAAGAGGACAAACATATAATCATCATGAGTATCCTGTGTGTCATCATAGAGTTTGTTTTAGAAAAAGAAAGTGGTTGCCTACTCATTTCCATGACATCGCCATTTGCAGTTTATGCAATCACTGTATGAATCATGTAGCTGGTAGTCAGGCTAGATTTTAATATTTAACAACTTGGCTACTTTTTTATTATTACGGTTAAGATTGTATCATGTGCTGCCCTGTTCCTATTTCTCCAGGATATTCAATCCTAGTATACAGTTGAAACAAAAGGTCTGTGTTTATTATTTAGGCATATTTCTTCCTAATTATCACAGCTGGAGTTGCTCCATATTATAATGAAAGCAAGTTGCATAAAATGTACCTGGCTGTCTTCCCAAAAGCTAGGCATTTCCAGATTGAGATATTTTAGATCCATAGCCAATCATAGTGAGCTTTCTGTTTTACATGTGGATTTTGAACATATGTATCTTATTGTCATAAAGCCATGGACAAATTTTCTTATATTATTGTCCCATACACAAATGTAATTTTATTTATTACTACTTACGAAGAATTTCAAAAATTCAATCAAATTACTAGCCTCCTGCCAACAGACTCAGTATACATAGACAGTATTCTTCCTTAAGAATCTAGTCCAAGAAAGTATTTTACCAAAGAGAAGTAGGCAATGAGTTTTTCTCTATGCCAGTCCTATAGCTTGAGCTTAAGGAGCTCTCTCTCTGTCTCTGTCTCTGTCTCTGTCTCTGTCTCTGTCTCTCTCTCTCTCTCGTCTCCCCCTTGAGCTTTTTTGCCCAAACCTAGCACTCTACCAGTTAAGCAACAGGTCTACTTTCCCTTTTTGATGGTTAATTGGAGATAAGAGTCTCATGGATTTTCCTGCTCAGGATGTTTTTAAAATGTGATCCCCAAATTTCAGTTTCTTGATTAACTAGGATAATAGGTGTGAGCTACCACTAGCACTGAGCAATGAATCTCAAAATAAATTCGGTCATCAAATAGAATCTTAACAAGGTAGTGGTTCAATGGCATTTTGCTCTCAGTTTATATACCTGTATCTTCCAGCAATAGAGATGAGTACAGTTGAGCTATTCCAAAAATAATGAAAGGAATAAATAGTACAACAGGACCAGAACCTATACTTATCTTTGGATGAGTTTTTGTATTTACTGAATCACAATAGCAAGACTGACTCCTGAGAAGAAAGAGTTCATAGGCACTGCAACCCCATCCTTGAGAATTTATAAATAGATTTCCATTTTCAATCAGATGTAATTTAGGCTATTAAAAAGTATGCATTCTCTCATTTTATGCCTCAACATTTATCCCTGTCTAGATAACAACAACGATTTATGTCTGTATTTAACATAAAGATGAAAGAAAATGTGAGTTTAGTAGTGAGAATTGTTGAAAATATACTTTATTAAACATGTTTGGAGTAACATAAAATACATGCATATATCCACTGAAAAATAATATGTAGACTTTTCCAGATAGCATAAAATATACATGAAAATATGACCTACCTACACATATGTCTGTGGGCTTCTACCATTTTAACGATGACAAAGCCTATGCTGCACACAGCTCCTCTTATCTTCCTAGTAATTGAACTCTTTGGTTATTTTCAAAATTCTTTTGAAGATAAATAGATCTTGTGATTGAAGAATTCTTTTAGAAGCCTAAATCAGTGACAAGAATTGTTTCTACATACAGGTTATTTTGAAGCCAGGAACTGTTGGCTCACACTTGTAATCCTAGTTACCTAAGAGGCTACAATCTGAGGATTGCAGTTCAAAGCCAACCAGTCAGGGAAGTCTGTGAGACTTTTATGTCTAATGAACTACTAGAAAACCAAAAGCAGAGCTGTGGCTCAAAGTGTTAGAGCACTAGGAGCAAAAGAGCTCAGGGAGAGTACCCAGGCCTGGAGTTCGAGCCCCATGTCCAATAAAAGAGAAAAAGCAAAATAATTTACTTTGGACATTGCATTGGTAACTAGGATTCTTGTCTACCAGTTGAGAACTAGAAAATTAAGACAACAGAACAAGGTCCAAACTGACAGCTGAGAATGGATGCTGGATAAGATATAAGAGCTAAAACATCTGAAATGAAACTTCACATTTTAAAAGCTCAAAATTTTCTCCCAATCATCACAATTGGATTAACTAAATTCATGTTTAAAGAAAGCAGACCTGTTTCTCCATTTTGGGAGGAGAGTCAGACATGGGCTTAGAGATGTGGCAGTCAGCATGGAGTTGTCAGAACCAAGCAGAAGGGGCTCCAACTGGTCTAACTTGCAACAGTTTTGATATTGAAAAGAAACAAGAGTACAAATGATCAAAACACATAAAATATTTGGAAATCCCTATGTCTGCAATGTTACTAACAAAAGTTAATAGAAAAAACTCATCATGTTAGGTAGAGTCAAATTTTCTGTGGGCAGTTGTGGGTGAAAAATAAAAGTCAAACATCATCTTCATGCCTTTCCAAAGTAAAGAAGGAGACCTTTAAATCAAAGATGCCAGGTGACTGATGTATTAGCTCATGGCTGTCATCTCAGCTACTTGGATGTGGAGACTCAGAGGATCACAGTTCATGGTTTATCAATATAAAATGTAACTGACCCATCACACCAAAAAACAATGCTGGCTGGCATATATCATTCATCTCAGCTTTATGGGTGGCATAGTAGTTGGATAGGGCTTCAGTCCAGCCAGGACGAAATCCTAGACCCTATCTCATAAACAAAGTCTAAGTCAGGCTGGAAGTATGCCTTAAGTAGTACAGTGCTGTATACCAAGTATGGGGTACTGGGTTCATGTCCCAATTCCACTACCGAAATCATCAAAGCAGAAGGGGCTGAGGTTAGGCTCAATTCTCAAGAGGAAGAGCATCATCTAAAATGTATGTCACGTTTTTTTTTTAACCCACTACTACCAAAAAGCAACAAACTAACCAATAAACCAGTTTCTGGCTATAAAAGGAGAATTCTCTGTCTTAAAATAATAATGAATAAACCTAGATAATGATCATCAATTATTTTAACCAATTAAGTTAATTTATTTAATCAATTAAATTTAAATTAAGTATTGATATGGAATTTAAAGGTAAGAACAACACCTTAAAAAGCATTGAAAATAAGTTAGTATTATTAAAAGTAAAGCAGGGCTAGGAAGGTGGTTCAGTGGTAGAGTGCTGACCTAGCATGCATGAGGCCCTGCATTCAATTCCTCAGCACCACATAAGCAGAAAAAAATGGAAGTGGCCTTGTGACTCAAGTGGTAGAGCACTCGCCTTGAGCTGAAGAGCTCAGGGACAGTGCCCAGGCCTAGAGTTCAGGCCCCACAACCAGCAAAAAAAAAAAAAAGTGAAACAATTTGAAAACATAATATGATGTAAAATTAAACAATTTGAACATATGTAGGATCAAGCCTCCAGTTATAGCAAGCATTTTAAAGGTAATAGATGATAACAGAGTTTGTTGCCATGATGATAAGTAACCTAGTGAAATGCAAAGTGTGGGAATTCTACAGGATGAATGAATCAGGTTTCTGATAACTCAATGGCATTTATCAAAGACAGAAGATGAATTACAGAATAAAGAAGACATGGGCTACATGCAAGCAAAAAGTTCTGGTATGCAATAGATTGAGTGCAGACTACAATCATGTACAGCACATTTTACAAAGCTCAAAGAAAGATTTTGATAGTTTTCAACATAAACAAAAAATAAATGCTTGTGAATATTGGTATGTTTAAAACCTGATTAAAATGTTACACTATGTATACATGTACTAAAACATGACTTCCATTTAAAATGTACTCCTTAAAGCTTTTGTGCTGCGGTTAATAAAATGACTAGGTGTTCTGATGTATGCTCTGTAATCCCAGAACTTGGGATGCTGAGGTAGAACCACACAACTTCTAGAGTGGCCTGATCTTCATTATAAGACCTATCTCATTATAAGAGCTATCTCAAACATTTTTAATGAAAAATTAAAATATACACAGAAAAACTCATTAAAATTCTAACTTTAAATGCAAGGATTGAATATCACTCAATTCCTGATTTGAACAAACCAAATCTACAGAGATATTTTAGAGTTACTTAAGTATTAAGAAGTAAGAATTATTAAGAATTAAGTATTAAGATAAAATTAAAATTATATTCACATACTATGGTATTAAATAGTTTATTATGGTTTATTTCCCCAAAATAATATGTTGGGGCACTAACCACCAGCCATCTAAGAAGATGACACTATTTGGAAAGAAGCATTACAGAGGTAAAGTTCATGAGGTCAATTAATATTCAGTTAAAAATGAGGCCAGGAGTGTGACCCTTATCCAATATGACTCATATACAACATTTGGATGCAGAGATAGACACAAATAGAGAATCTGATGAAACACAAGTAGAAGACTGACATGCATAAGCCCAGAGAGGGCTTATGCTCCAGTACATTCAGGAGGTAGAGGTGCATGATTGAGAAAATCTTACTTGAAGATTTTCAATATTTAAACCATTCAATTTTGGGTCTTTTTATAGCAACCACAACAATCAAATCCAATATTCAAATGTTCTTATTGTTAGAAATCTATCATATTTGCACATGGAAAGACATGTGTGAGATTTTTGTTAAAATTATCTAGCAAAAAGAGGAGAGGAGAGGCTAGGAATCTGGCTAAGTGGTAGAGTGCTTGCCTAGCGTGCATGAAACCCTGGATTCGATTCCTCAGTACCACATAAACAGAAAAGGCCAGAAGTGCCACTGTGGCTCAAGTGGTAGAACGATAGCCTTGAGCACAGAAGGTTCAAGGACAGTGCCCAGGTTCTGAGTTCAAGCTCCAGGACAGCCAAAAAAAAAAAAAAAAAGAGGGAAGGGGATAGGAAAAGAAACAAATGTAAGTATTGAAGTTAGAATTATAGGCCCCTAGGAGTAAGGACATTGCATTGTTTTATTTTACCAAGAGAATGGCATACGATGGGAAAATAAATACACAAAACCAATGTTTGAATTCAACCATGAACACTCAGCTAAAATTAAATCTACTGTCTTAAACTGTATCTTTCATCTTTTGTATCACATTAAAGTCCAAAACTAAACCTAGTAAGAGGATCTGGCCACTTCTCGGCTTTATGGTGACCATGTATATTGCAATCAAGACAAAAATCTTCATTTGACATGAAGAAATTCAAACTCATCCTTATACAAAGCATTAGGTATACCATATTCCTATATTAGAATGTGTTTCACCATTTTAAGTTTTACTGGTCACCAGGTCATTAGATATTAGATGAGTTTTAGATCCAAAATAAATTATAGGAAAAGTCAAGGAGTCATAAAGCAAACTATACTTTAGGTACCACAAAGGAAAGCCATGTTTGCTAACTATTGGTGCCTCATGCCTAGAATCCTAGCTACTCAGAAGGTTGAAATACAGAGGAACACAATTCAAATCTCGAGTAGGTAGTAAACTTTCTAAGAGTGTGTCTCCAAAATAACCAGCAAAAAGCTAGGCTAGAGGTGTGACCCAAGTGACAGAAAGCTGACTAAGCAAGGAAAGCAAGCAAGTTCAATGTCCTGAGTTCAAAATTTATTTCTACAAAGAAAACCATAAGGAAAAGTCACATTTAGGTAATAACATAGTTCCAGATATGAGTATGATTACTAAAACTGAGTTACTACTCTACGATTGCCTTATTCCCATCTCAAACTCACCATAGACTCTTTACTTTGCTCCTATTTGAGTGCTAATATTAACAGACATTCTCTAAAATATGTATGAATAAAATTAATTTGAGGGACTCTATTTACCTTCATTTAAAAAAATTACTTCTCTCTGATCTTTAAATTTGACTAACATGGATCCACTTTGTAAATATTTGGACTATATTTCTTCTTTAAGAGCAAATCAACATAAAGGAAAATGTAAAACATATGACCCCTAAGATTTTCTTCATAATATACCATACAAGACAACTTTATGATGCTTTCCATACAGCTGAGTGACACAATCTTCAATGATTATTCCATCGATGGAATTAAAATACTTGGAGTTAAAAGTTAATGGAGGCCCAGGACTGAATTCCTCCAAAAAAATCAAAATGAACTCTTTCAACACTTGTGCATTTTGTTGGCTTACAGTACATTTTGTGGTATTTTCATTGTAAAAGTAAAAAGGTAATGGGTAGCTCCATAATTATTCTTTGTTTGTTAAACTGAACTTAAGAACCATAACAATAAGGAAACTTCTACAACTCATCAGTTCTGATAGACTTCTCAACTATAGGCCGGTAACTACACACACACACACACACACACACACATACAACTTAAGCTTAATGAAGTGGAATGCATGACACGCATATCCTCTGTCATGTTCATGCTACACATTCAGTATCAAGATTAATTCCCATGGCATCATTAAGCATTGATAAGTATTTGTTAAATAAATACACCAATATATAACTAAATCATAAAAACTGTTATAATCCAATCTAGAGAAAAAAAATTACCATGGAATTATGGCTCAGCAGTTAGGAGGTAAGAGAGCCTGAGTTCAAATCCTTGTGCTACCAAAAAAAAAACTCCACCTGTTTTAATTATAAAAATAGTAAAGATTCTTGTAAAACTTAGAAAACATTTCAGTTTGCCATTAATACAAAATCAATAGAGGAATTTATTTTTTAATTCAAAGCTAGAATTCACTTACAGAATAATTTCTAGCATAATCTATATATGATAATTACATATCTTGTTTACTGATTTTTCACTCTGTTGTAACCAACTTTGCCCAAACATTATGGAAAAAATACTCAACAGAAAGGATATAAAATTATACTCTTTTCAGTGAAGTTGGAGGAAATCTAGAATACAAGAAAAGTTCTGTTCTCTGAGAACAGAAAGCTTGTAGGAAAAGACATGCACATAATTATTGCTACTATGTCAAACAAAACAACCTGAAGTCTGTAGACTCTTACAATATAGAATAGCTACCTTATTCTACCTAGGAAAGCAGCTTTTGAACATGGTATATTTGGGAAAATGCAGTTTAAATATCAGAAAGCATATGTGAAATTGATTGACCAGAAATAGCAAAGGCAAATGGGTGAGGCTTTTGGGTAAACTATAGAATAAAAGATATACCAAAAATTGAATTGCCGAGGGAGATAGTTCATTCTCCTCCTCAAAAACTATTTGTAAGTCAGGCATCAGCGGCTCAATCCTATAATCCTAGCAACTCAGGAGGCTGAGATCTGAAGACCACAGTTCAAAGAAAGCCCAAGCAGTAAATTCCACAATATTCCATTTAAAGATTCAAAAAGCCATAGGTGGAGCTGTGGCTCAAAAGGTAGACTGCCAGCCCTGAGCATAAAACCCAGACCCTGAGTTCAAGCTCTAGTACCAGCAAGGAGTGAGGGGACCTATTTTAGATCTTTATACATCAGTATTGCTGACAGGCACAGTCATGTGATCAACATCGTCTCACAACACAGGGATACACATTTTCAGTGCAAATCTTTTCACTATTTTATGTTAAATTGCTTCCTCTGGATTTACTCTCTTTTTGCACTTTATGGGCTGAAAGATGCTGATGTGTAAAGAGCATAAAGATATATGTGAGAACACTGCTGGAAGGCATAGAGTAATAGGAAAGTTGGAAAGAAAGAGCCCAGAGGAGCTTCTGGTGCCTGGATTTCTGATACCCATAATTTCTGTTATGACTTTGCATGCCGGCTTGAATTCTGAGTGTTTTTTCCCTGTGTATGTGGTCTTTACTAGACAGAACAAGAGACAAGAGAGCATTTATTCTTTTTGCATATTTACCAGGTACTCTCACTGTGCTCTACCAAGTTATTTTATCATGAGTCAGTGAGAAGCATTGGCAGTCTTAGGTTTAACAGACTGGAGTAAATACAGATAATAATATCAAATCATTTAACACCATAAATGAGAATGTTCCAGAGACCATAGGTAAACCATAGAGAAGTTACAATTATAGATGTAACAGAAGCCTGTCTCACTGTGGTATTAGCTTATGAAATAATAGAAGCTGCTTAGTTCAAGCTAGGTAGTAGAATTAGAGAGAGGGTTTTGAAGAGCAATCATGAATATATTGCGTGAGCAAACAAGTTGCATGGAGAGCTTGAAATTTACCAAAGGTACCAGTAAGAAAGTAGGACAAAATGTCTAATTTATAAATCAAAATGCCTAAAATATGTAGAAAAATAAGCTCAGTGTAAAGTTAAATGTAATGAGTATAAGAAAGAGATCAGATCAGAAAACAGAAAAGGACAGAAAGGATTCATACATCCATGTTTGATCTCAGATTAGAGAGACTGGGGGGGAGAAAGGAGGGGGAGGGAAGGAGAGAGAGAGAGAGAGAGAGAGAGAGAGAGAGAGAGCACTGAAAAACGAACCTCTCTCTTTAAGTTTCTTTCAAGTAGCTATAACAGGTTAGTTATACATTATCAGGTATCAGGGAAAAAAGGTTTTGAATAGTGATTTCAGCCTTTCCTGAGTGATAAAGGTAATGTATTATTCTCTTAACATTTTTCTTTATACTTTCCCAGAAAACACTTACATGGATCTTATCTTCACTGTCAGGACTGCTTAAATAATTCATACAAAAATGTTGTTTCTTTTGAGATTGTGTCAGTAACTTAAGAACATTAAATTTCGGCTGAAGATTTCCAAATTGTTCACCTTAGTTGCTCTTCACTTTGTACCAAAAGAGAATCTAAGACATGAAACAATTATTCAAATAATGGCTGTAAGTTTATCATAGTATAAGACGCTCTCACATTTGATCCCCCTCACTCCTTTTTTTCCTCTACCTAAATATCACAAGTTGTTTATTGGCAACATTGAAGGAGAACTCTATTTTTACTGCCTTGTGCATTAGGAAGTCTTGGTAGCATGGAAATATGATCGTTTCAATTATCTGTAGAAGATGTTCAATGAAAGGAAAGTTCCCTTTCAACCATTACATTTCAAGTATTTGAAAATGCCTTTGTCACCTACAAAAAAATCCTTTCCAGTTGGAATACTTCCAGTTTCTTAAAACATCTCTTACAGAGTTGTTTTCACTACATCTACCATATTCATAATTCACTGTGGATTAGTGGCTACATGCCTATATTCTGTAAACTAAAGAATGGACTATATACTTAAAGACTACTCAATGGACAGACTGAACATTTTCATCTCATGTATTATGACCAAACCATCATATTAAAACCAGATCAGGATTTTGCTAAACTCAAAACTTTCTAAAGGTCTGTTCTAAATAATAAAAAATATCAAAGCATAAGCAAATTGCAAATATTTATCAGGTATTTAATTTTAAATGTATTGCCCACTAGATTTTTATATCTACAGTAAAATGTTTATGTAAAAGACTTTCTATAGCTTATGAAATTTCGCTTTTGCTGATTAATTCTATTTATATTCTAGTATCTTGAGAATGGCAGTGTATTTCCAGTCCTGCATGCAGATTATTCCTCAGTGTTTATTTGTGGATGTGCCAATTACATTTTCAAAATAATTAAGAGGATGTTGCAAAGTCAACTCAATAGAATACTGCTTGAAACGTCCCTGTGGACATTTAATGATTTTTGATATCCAGTAATTCTACTCATTTATTATATTTTAGATGTATTCCTTAAAAGTTGTATTTTTTTAGAACCAGGAACTGCTTGTAATCTTAGCTACCTGGTAAACTGAGATTGAAAGGATCATAGTTAGAACTCTACCTGGGCAGAAAAGTTCACAAGACCCACTCATACCTGGGCACAGAGGCATAAGCCTGTTATTCCAAGCAACCTGAGAAGTTGAGATGGGGAAGATTCTCGTTCTTGGACAGCCTAGGCACAAAAGGCACCAAGATTCCCTCTCCACAGAGAGAATCTAAAATCAGTGGCACATATTTGTGAATCTTTTTCAAGTACCTTTAGTCAGCCAATTAATAAGAGGTGAATAATTGATGCTAAAATCTAATATGCGCCAAATAGCATATTAGACCTTTTGTTCGTCTTGAACATACACACAAATTTTGATTCCATAATGGTTCTGCAATTCCTCTAAAGAAGCACTTGAACAATGTAGAATTTATTAGTGCCAGTCAACAAATTATTTATTTGTTGACTGTCCCAATTCTTACTCCTTCCAATAGTTGTGATAGTTGTGGGGTTTTTTTCACTATGTGAGACGCAGCAGAAAAGAATTATAACAGTATTGTTCATTATTGATATGAAAACAATTTCTCAAGGCAAGGGGGGAGAGCTTTTTATTATTTTTATCATATATATATATATATATATATATATATTTGTTGTTGTTGTTGGTCGTGGGGTCTGAACTCTGGGCCTGGACGCTGTCTCTCAGCTCTTCAGCTCAAGGCTAGCACCACCTGAGCCACAGCTCCACTTCTGGCTTTTTCTGCTTATGTGGTGCTGAGGAATCAAGCCCAGGCAAGCATGGAGCCACCTTCCCAGCCCCGCCTATATAATTTTATATGTGATTGTAGGCTTACTGTGTAACTTAGAAGTCATGATCCAAACAATGTAAGAAGATGTAAGATAAATACACTTAGAAGTAATAGTATTGAACAAAAAAAATTAAAGTTTGTTGCAACACTACAGAGAAGCTATTAACAAATGAAGATTATTTTCTGTGAGAAACATGGAGTTATTGTGGGCAACACACACACACACACACACACACACACACACACACACACACACACACACACACACACACACACACACACACACACACACACACACACAAAGGCATAGCAGTTACTATCTGTCCAAAAACAGCTGAGAAAAAATAAAGATGTGCAGATGGGAGAGAATTTAATCTGTCTTGAGTAAAACGGTGGTCTCTAATTTAGAAAAGTTAGAATTCTAGAAAAAGCTTACTAGATGGTGGGCTTGATCTATACATACTTTGGGATAGAAAATCATTTGAATATTTATTTAAAAACCAAGGAGAAAAGGAGATCCATTTGGGAATTGTTAGTACAGTGTTTTTCATCTTTGAATAGCAAAGGTTATCCTCAGGCTCATATGTAAAAGTTTAGATTCCCCCACTGGTAGTTCTATTTTGTGAGGATCTTGAAAGTTTAGGAAATGGGATCTACCTCTGGGAAAATCCTTGGGGAAACGCTGTCCCTGTCCTTTCTGCCATGCCCTATTTTCTGTCTGCCACACTCAGGCTCAAATACATGCCTTCCATGTCATGTTGTTCCACACAAGAACAGAGCACCAGCCAACCATGTACTTCATTCAGAAGCTATTCACTCAAATGAATTATTACTCTTTTAAGTTATGTGTGTCATTTCTACAAGAAGAAAAAACAGCTAATACTTTGATGTTAGCTGAAATATAATTTTCTTGACATAGACTATCCTACCTTGGGCTAAAAAGCTTCCCTTTTGTCATTCTATCGCTCAGAATGGAAATACTGTTTTCGACATTTTTCTTATTTTTAGGAGACTGTGTTGTATCTACCAGTCCACCTACACATACCTCTTTGAAGACCAGGAACTATGTTTCACAATGGTGTTCATGGTGTTTATTGGTATATCTTCAAGTTTGGGAAGAGAGCCTAGCAAGATTTCCATAAGCAAATCTTAGGAAAATGAACTAATGAATGAATAAAAACAATTCATATTTTGGTCCAAGAAAAACCTTGTTGTTGCAAACAAAAGTTACAAAGTTTGCGAAACTGTTGTATAAAGTTTGCTGCAAATGTATACATTTAAAGCAAATGACTACAAAAATATATTTATAATGCTTACTAAATAATATATACAACTTGTATTATATAGAAATATTTCCATATAAAATACTTTTGTATTTATTACACAGGAAATACCTATTCAATACTTAAGTATTTCACAAATGTCTTTTATATGGAACCAAGTAACATATAAAATTGCCTTCCTCATTGTTTTTGTCTTTTTTATAGCCGTAGGAAAAACATTTATTTTATAAATCTGAAGCTAATCCTTATAACTGTAAATTTTAATGTTTTAATTCTACAATTCTTTTTTATTGTAAGTGTGATGTACAGAGGGTTTACAGTTACATAAGTAAGCTAATGAGTACATTTCTTGTCAAACACTGATACTCTCTCGTTTTCTTCTACTTCCCCTCCCCCAACTCCCTCCTCTCCCCAAGTTATAAAGTTCATTTCCAATATAAACTGGTCCAAGTCTAATACATCTAAACATGACTTCCCTCCTCCTAAAGATAAATATTTCTTTCATCAACCTACTAGTTTAAGTGATGGTATACTGCACACATCTAAGAAAGAAAGGAAAAGAAACAAACAGGATCCGGACACACAGGCAGTACATTTTCAATGGAGAAATAAATACCAGTGCAAGTAATGAAGCAGCCAGTCCAAGCAGGAAGCCTGTTTTCCTTGCATTGATTATGCAGGAAGAACAGGGGATGGAATGAGCAATAAATGAGGATAATATCTGCAGCTGAGCAAGTCATCGCCACACATAATCAGTTCTAACTCTGAAAAGAATAGTGGGGATTTTTTTTTAATGATGAATACCTTCAGGCCTACATACAACCAAATTGTTCTAGCCATTTCAATACATATTCACAAGAATTGGCAAAGGATAAAACTTTGTTCAGCAAAGTTCAGCCTGTGCCCAGAATCATAGCTTGCATTTGCTAGTGTCTCAGAGAATATACAAGAATTACTGAAAAATGCCCAGTGAATGCCATGCATATCAATCGATTTGGGATTGCATTTTCTTTGGAGGTCCAGGAGGCATATTTCGTCAATGAAAATGTTAAAGTGTAAAATGCTTTCTGTTTATATCTGACTTTGACCTTCAGCAATGAATAAAAAATTAAGTGTCAGATGAAAATAATGGGACCTTTAAAACTACTCACTGTAATTTTTCTTCTAATTTTTCAGTATTAGAAAAGCCAATAAAATATTTGTTATATCCAGTAATATACCTGGTATAAACATTTAATAGGATTTCAATTCCACTCCAGCATAAAATCACTCATAAAGATTCAGAGACCCCCAAATTAGAAGGCTGTAAAATCATAAATCAAATTCTCCATTTTGCTTTCTGAAATGGTATCAACTTTATAAGTGCCAAAGACTTGAATGACTTATGAAGAGTTGCCTTGTTCTGTCGACATCATAAATCTGTCGTATCCACGCCAAGGTCCATACTTAACAGTACTTCAACTGTGAAATGCTAATTTAAAACCACAGTTCAATGATTTTCTTAAGCGATGACAGCATAATGTTGAAATTATTGATGTCAGTTCTCATATAAAGCAGAGTCCCTGTGGAGACACGCAAAACCAATGCCTTCATTGGAGGTGGTAGCCATCTTTGAACTGGACAAAAAATAAATAAAGGGTCTAAGTTACCATGCTCACTAAATACATTACTTTTAAATCTTAAACCAAATTTAGAGCTGTGCTCTGAAACTGCCATGGTTCTAAAAAGTGAAAGAAAGAGACACAGAGAGACAGGGAGAAATACCTAACTGAAAAAAAATACTCAAGGAAAACATTAATCGTATTGTAGATTTCCAATTTCCGGATCGTGGTTTTGGACTGGGCTGGCCTCAAGCCACAATTCCTCTAACCCCGCTTCCCAAAATCTTGTAATCTCTACCTTCCAAGTGGCTAGGATTTCCGGCATGTACTACAGCTGGTCCTTAACTTTTCTCATTGTTACCTCATGGTTACAGTACATGCATTTATTTTCAACAATCACATCACATATGTTTTGTGCAGTGCAAATGGTCCAGGACCTTATAACATGCTAACCAAGTGCTCTACCATTGACAATGTTACAACCCTAACCCTTTTTCTAAGAAAAATATGAAACAGAGTGAGCCTGGTGTGGATGGCTCATGCCTGTAATGCTTGATATTCAGGAGAGACCGAGATCTGAGGCTTAAGGTTTTATGTTGTATAAATTAATATTAAAGTTACTCTAAATTAACCCTCAGTGAACCAGTTCAGTAGCACCAATTATGCACCTATCCAAATTTTAAAGTTACTTATTGGACAGGAATATACAGAAATGAGTGTGTAGTGTCTGAAGCATAGTAAGTTTCCAATTTCCAATTTCCAATCCAAACTCTGGATTTCTAGAGTCTGTAGGTTAAACACCAAATAGAATGCAGGAACAGTAGAGTACTCATTTGTGACACTGAAGCTGACAATAACACATCAAATAATATACATAACAGGAACTCTAATTTTAACAAGACGACCACCATTAACAGACTTCACCTTATCTTCATTTGTTTAGTGTGGTTTCTGAGAAAATCAGAATACTTCGTGTATTTAATAGTTGAAAGCTAAGAGAATACGCCACCGGGTACACTTTTCCAACTCCCTGCCTTTAGACAGTGTTCAAATTCTGAAATGTTCAAACTCTGAAAGAGAGATGGGTAATGTCCCCAAGTAATATCCCCAAGTTTCTTTTTAATTACTTCAAACAATTTTTCATGCATGATATTCAAATTGGACTTTGTAAACTTGAATTTTACTTGTGACTAAGTAAAATTTAACTACAAGCCACTCCAGACTAAATTATTCACTTCTAAAGTTCTGACCTTTTAATTATCAGAATGATTGAGAAATTAGGAAACTCCGGTAACTCTAATCTTTATAAAATAGAGCTTTGGAAACTTCTGAAGTCTCCCCAATATGATTATAAACATATTCATATCAATACTCAATCTAAGGTTGTATCTTATAAGGTATGAATATATTTCTAATACATCAATGCCTTGCAGAATATTAGATATAGCCTTGTTAATTTCTATATGTAAATACTACATTTTCAACTTTTAGCTCACATAGGAACAACACATAATCAGGGGTTCTTTCTCTTTCTCCTCTTAGTTTCTCCTTTACGTTGATTAACTAAGACAATATGCTACTTTCTTCTATAGTCTCATGTACCTTCATCACACATTATTGATTCCAAGAAGGTTATATCATAATATTATTTTTCCCATTTCCATTGACATTTTTATGCCTGTTCTCATGCCATCTTCTGTGATGAAAAACTCTAAATAATCTAAGCATGCTTACTCCTTAAAAATAAATTAACTACAGTTTGTCCTTTCTTAGGCTTAATGTTCTTCTTTGTAGCTATAATCACTTTATATTTTCTTGTTAAATTCACTGAACAAACAAAAGACTATCAAAGAACAGGAGGACGACTAAGCAGTTCTGCCAAAGTTAGAAAGTAATCATAATGCATTTTTTTTTCAGAAAAGGATATTGATTTAGGATTTAGATGGCTCATAGACTTGCATAGAGTATGAAAGACTTATGTCTGCATGAAGAACCAGCCTGTTCATTATATGGAGGGAATGTCTAGGATGCTGTTCTTGACTTGTTTATAGTAATGTTCAGTAGTGTTACTGGACTGTTAATTTGGTTTCCAAATTACATCATGATGTAAAACCAACACCTGATGGGCCATGTCTATATTGTGTTAACATCTTCCCAATCAGTAAGCAAAGGATCAGCTTTCTTAATTTACATAAGGCAAGTGGCACCTGATTTCTTGACTTTTGGTGGATACAAACAAAATTTGAAATGGGATGAATAGTCAGATTCTGGATGGCAAATGACAGCAAGTCCTGGACGGAACAACAAAGATGGAAGAGGGCCAATTTCAAGACCCAGGATATTTACTTTCAGAGTAGGCTAAAATATATAAGCTGTGGTGATCAAGCATGGCCACCTGAATTTATAATTACTACAAAATATTTTTAAAAAAATAGAGGTGTAACAGCATACAGTGCTCAATATAGAACTGTCTTCATGTTAATGCTAAGTTCAGAGTCACAAACTTAACACTGGGGTAAAAAATCCATTACTAAACTAAAGATTATGTGTATTCGATTGTAAGAACATTAATTAAAGAGAATCAGAGTTTTCACTTCTCAGCCAATGGAAAATTATCATATCTCAGTCATTCACCTCAACTTAAAACGTTCCTTCTGGTTTTTATTATTATTATTATTTGAAAATGCTAAAAGGGGCTATAGTTACATAAGTCAAGCAAAGAGTACATTTCCTTTGCAGAAGGAATTGCTGTCATATAAATTTACCTCATTCATGTATAAGTTTCTGAAAAGTGACCACCTTCCAAGAGATACTTAGGTTTCCAGTGACCCTCTATTTGTATATACATTGATGAGTGCTGCATTGTACCTAGCAAGAAAGTATAGCTTTGCTGTGTTTTGCATTTAGACATGTCAAACCTTAGCTCTTGCAAAATTAAAAATAAGTGAGTATTTTGAAGGAGTCTAGGAAAATGATCTTTTACAAACAGACTTACAGCAGTCATGTGTGGATTTCTAACTCAAGATCTAATGCAAATATCTCTCACCCATTTTACCCAGCACTGTCTTAAGCACATCTCACTGATCTTCCCTGCAGCCTTTGGAGCTATAGATTAAGGTCACATGCTTTAAACACCTAGTAAACTGGTTCAGGATTATGGACATAACAGATCAAGTCACTGATTCCTGAGGAGGTAGTTACTAGGACTTTTAGGAGTGAAATCCTTCTTTTTATAGGGAGACATAAGAAGAAATGTTATTTCTTACTCTGAACTTCATGATGTGAATTTATGAGGTTTGAGCCCTTTGTGGCCACTATGCAGAAAACAATTTGTAGATTAGTCCTACAAATAGTCTGAAATAACAGAGAAATAAAGCCAAACTTTAGTTACAAATTTAGCAAAAACATTTATCAAGTCTTTCCTTTTGGGGATAAGCTAAATTACCATTCTTTTACTTTTAAGCTAACTTAGGTTATGTTTTCTACCCTGTGTAATTCAAGAGAAAGCCAAAAATGATGTAAAACTACATTTTTACACACATAAACAAAACCAGCTGGTGTTTTAAGTACAAGAAGTAATTACCTAGTGCACTCCACATTTATCAAACAATCAGAAGAAACAATGGAAGGAATTTCAGACTGAGACTCAAAGTATTGTTAAGTCAACAGATAACTTAAAATGTCCACAAATGTTTTCACATATGACTATTTAACCTCATTTCAGCCAGAAAGAAGCCATTATAGCCAAGAGGTGGTGGCTCACGCCTGTAATCCTAGCTACACAGGAGGCTGAGATCTGAGGACACATTTCAAAGCCTGCCTGGGCAAGAATGTCCATGAGACTCATCTCCAATAAACCACCAGAAAACCAGAATTGTTACTGTGGCCCAAGTGGTAGAGCAGAAGTCTTGAGCTGAAGAGCTGAGGGACAGAGCCTAGGCCCAGAGTTCAAGCCCCATGACCGACTAAAAAATGCCATTATAAATTGAGATTTTTAAAAAAGTAAATGAAAAAATAATATTATGGCTAAAAATCTTGTAGTTAACTCATACTGCTTAACTGATTTCAGGGGGAAGGTCAAGTCCTTGAGCCAGTAAGATTGAGAAGAGTCAAGTTTAGGGCAACCAAATGGAGGACAATTATATAAAAATATATTTTAGAAAATGTCATTACTATCATGTGTTCATGCACTCATCACAAGAGGACTATAAAGGGAAAGAAAAGTGAGATTTAGAGCAAAAGATTTAAAAAAAGATAACTTTCAAAAACAGAATTAAAAGCCGGGCGCTGGTGGCTCACGCCTGTAATCCTAGCTACTCAGGAGGCTGAGATCTGAGGATCGCGGTTCAAAGCCAGCCCGGGCAGGAGAGACCGTGAGACTCCTATCTCCAATAAACCACCAGAAAACCGGAAGTGGCGCTGTAGCTCAAGTGGTAGAGCGCTCGCCTTGAGCTGAAGAGCTGAGGGACAGCGCCCAGGCCCAAAGTTCAAGCCCCACGACCGACAAAAAAAAAAAAAAAAAAAAAACAGAATTAAAAAAAAATCCTTTTGATAAATCACAGAATCAAAATCTCAAAAATAAATGTTAAATTTTAGTAAATACAAAACACCATAACTCAATATAGGGTCACTATCTAGAATTATTCATTAACATTTGGTTTCTAGAATTCTTTTTCTAGAAAGAGAGAAACAATGCTGCCGTGGACCAGTGTGAGCATTTTCTATCACAGTATGCATTTCTACATAAGGCTAGTAACTGATAGAACTTGTCATCCATCACTATGAAGAGTCAGATGCTTAAACACATGAAAACTATAAAAATTCCTAATACCCTAAAATCTTAATTTTACTACTTAGGGATGTACCCTATGGAGATCTATAACACAGGGATCAGTAGAACCTTGTATCCTGAACAAACTGCATCCTTAGTGCATTGGATATCTTAGGTTTACTCTCTCCCTTTTTTTAAATTTTCAAATGTTAACATTGCAGTAAATTAAAGTGATGGTGCCTATAATGAGCACAATAAAATATAAAAATATGTTGAGAGTGGTGTTTGGTGACGAGTCAAATCATGGAAATGAAATATTTAATTCCCTGGAGAAGCAAAGTGCAGAGTGCTAAGTGAGCCCATGCTGCTGTTCATCATCCAGTGGCAGAGTCAGGGGAGGCATTCTCCAGCAGCTGACTAATATAACTAATAGTACCCTATAATTCTAAAAGCTGAATGAACTCCACTGAATAAAAAAATTATATTTTTGGAAGTTAGTCATTAGATGGTGTAATATTACCAGGTTTCATAAATGCTGAGGTGGAGGTAATTTGTTAAACTTCCTTTGAAGAAGAAGAAATCAACAACACAATTTTAATACAGATAATTTCCAGAGAAAACATGCCTTAAAATATATTATATGCATGTATATATATGTATAAAATAGTGCAAATTATTATAATTTAGAATTACTTCGAATTTTTGCCATTGACCCACACAAACACTGATATTGTATAATGTGCAACACAGTATACTTGCCAAAGAGCATTTTGTCATCTTACACCTACCATTGTTCATTTTTTTCTATTTAATAATCTGTCACATTAGATACTTCTGTAACGAAGCCTTCATAAAAAAAAATCTGGAGTCATAGTTTGTTAAAAACCATTCACTGGAATTTGGCAGTATAGCTCTTCAAGACCCACAAGCCATCTTTGGCATCTCTGATTCATACAAGATCTAGCACAGCAAGCTGTCACACATTCAAGAGAGAGTCAGATAGTTCATCATGATCTCAGCAATGGCAGCTGAAACCTGTAATCCTACCTATTCAGGAGGCTCAGATCTGAGGATTCAGGTTTGAAGTCAGCTTGGGCAGAAAAGTCCATGAGATTCTTACTTCACAATAGAAGTGTGGCTCAAATAATAGAGTGCTATCCTTAAGTAAAAATTTCAAGCAAGAGTACAAGTCCCTGAGTTCAAGTTGTAGTCCTGACACACACATGTGGGTGCACACACACACACACACACACACACACACACACACACACACACACACACACACACCATCATCATCAAATTTTCACTTCCTTCCATTTCCTTATTTACTTTAATGGCCATATTTCCTTCATGACTGAAAAACAATTATCTAATCCAATATTTTTTCAGTGTTCTTTCTTCATATTTTATCAACTATTGCTATTCTTACAGAATTTTCACGTATTAAAATATTATAAAACAAATCTAATCAATTATTTTAAGATCACTCTCAATTAAAACTGTTATTTTAGCATTTAACCTTTTGACCTTTAGTTTTTAACCCAGTTTAGCTTTTAACCTAGTTTATAGTTCCTGTATACATGTGTTATTCTTTAATGACCTGATTTAGATTTTTGCTTCTGAATAATTCTTGTAAATTCTTGCTTTGTATAGAGTATACGATCTTAAAACATTCCATTCAAATTTGAACAATTAAATTTTAACTATCATTTTTAGCTTTTTTATTGTACAGAGGGGTTACAGTTAAATAAGTAAGGTAATAAGTACATTACTTGTCAAACATGTTCCCCCTTCCCTAATTTTTCTCCTACTTTCTCTCCCACAACCCCAAGTTGTAGAAATCATTTCCAACATATTGTTTGTGTCTATTATTATTGTATTGGTTCCCCCCTGTCCTTTGTCCCACCATTATGTTGTTTTCTCCTCCCTTCCCTAATTCAAATAAATGTATATAAAATATCAGGGTACCAAAATCAAATAGAGTAACAACAAGGGATCTTAAGGAAAGAATTTGAATTTACATGTAAGTCTTAACTGAAATATTTTGTGGAAACAATAGATGTATATATGTGTGTGTATAAGCACATATGATGCATATAGTATATTTGGAAAATACAGGTTAAAAGCAAGTACAAAAATGGAAATGATTAAATTCTACCAACTTGGCATTTGAGTTTTTTGTCAGGAGACCAGTAGAAGAATTCTACCCCTCAATGTTCTTCCTGACGACTTTCTTTTCCTTTGTCTCAATCTCCTATGAATTCATCCTGTGAGCTGGAAACAAATCATGAGCGTATACTACACAATACGAGTATTTTTACCTTGAAATATCAATTAGCTCTATTTTGTGTGATAATATTTCCAACTCAGTAAACAACATTTTTCCTCTTTTCTGGTACAAAAGTAGAAACAAGAGTCCAAAAATTTGCCTATCTTTTGCAATACTTCATGTATATCAAGACTTCTCAGCCTAAAGGTCCATACATTATATTTGTTAATAATAAACGTGTCCCTTTCTATGCAATTAGCTACAACATGAATTGTCAACTGCTTGAGAACAAGAATCAGAACAACTTCCCTATTTTTGAAAACATCATTTTTTTAAAATTTGGTAAGGTCTTTGTCTTTATACCTAACAATAGACAGAATAATTCTAGATCTCAAATATTAGATAAAATGTATAAAATCATTATATCACCTAACCATCTCTTATTCAAAGCATAGCTATAATCTCCATAGAAATTAGAACTCATTCAGAACTGTTCTTACTTCAATAGTATTTTCCTTTCTTATTTTCTTTTAAGTCACCCTATGCTTCTGACTCAATGACTGAACCTTTTCAGATAATCAAAACACAATGTATGCAGGACACCAGCAAACATATTTTGGTGCCTTAAATCTTAAAACCTGAAAAGTTTTGCCCAAAAATCATATTTGCTGCAGTATTCTATTAATGTAACTCACAGGATTAATTTCCATGAAGAGGCTGATGTCAATGATAAGTGAAGCTGAACACTCTGAACCCATCTGAACTTTCTAATGTAAAAATCTATAATATAGACATTAATGTGTAAGTAGATTGCAAGGTCTGAGAAATTATATTGGTCATTTTTTTCTATGACAGATCACAAGTAAGTGGGATCAGAAAATAGATACAGAACATAGAAGAGGAGAAACTTGCCATTTTATTAACAATTCCATTAAAAATAAATGAGTTCATTGTCCAGCAAAAAAATCAAAAATCAATAAGCATTTTAAATTAAGCACTTGACATGCTAGAAATGAATTTACACATCAAATGCCTGAGGACTAAGAGATCATTCCTTGAAATATTATTCAAAGCTTTTGAATTCATTATATGAAAGGCTCAAATAAAATTTCCCAAGTTAAAGATAAATTCAAGTGAAAACTAATATTGTTCCTTCCTAAAGTGTAGAATGGTACAATCCAGTAAACTCAGGAAAAGTAATTTATAAAGCAGTATTAATACAAAATGGATTTCAACTTACATGGAATGTTTCTTATTTTCTAATGCTATTAAAGAACATAGATATTTGTCCCTGATTTAAATTCAAAAGATAACACAATCTGTCCCGAATATAGTAATTAGCAAAAACAACTCACAGAGACTAATTCTGATTTCCCACTTCTCAATCCTTTCAGGAAACCATTAGCCTCCTTCCCTCAGAGCATCTTGCTCATTGATTCGGTGATGGTCCCTGACAGAATTTATTGTTAAATAGAAACAGGATGTTTAGTTATTTTCAGAGGCTTTCACTTATTCCTCACCCACCTTCCTCAATATATGTTGCCAAGTTCCCCGGATCAACATTCATGCATTCAGAGAAGTCTTACTGAGTGAAGATACAACCACTCACCTGACAAAAGGTTCGTAATCAGAATATACAAGGAATTTTTAAAAAGTCAAAAAGCACAAAATAATCTGATTTGAAAATGGACAAATGATGTGACTTAACCCTTCTCAGAAGAGATACATATTTAAATGCTCAATATAAATTGCCACCAAGGAAATACAAACCAAAACTGCAGTATTATGTTATAATTAAACATATTATGCTATCCTTACAATAATTATTAATGAAAACCAAATATGCTACCAAACATGTAGGGGAAATAGAACTCTTGTACACTGTTAGTGGGAATACTAAATAGAGAACAGTGTAGAGTATACTGAAAATAAAATTAGAATTACTGTATGATCAAGCAACTACATTGGAGACAGACAGACAGACAGAGAGACAGATGACAAATAGATGACACAGAGAAAGGGAGATGATAGAAAGGATAAAGAAAAAGAGACTCACAGACTTTCTTGTGTGGGCGGGGTTTGAACTGTGATCCTCATATCTCAGCCTCTTTAGTAAACAAGGATTATATATGTGGGGCTCTGGCACATGGAAAATTACTTTTATATCTTTAAGTAGTTGTACAAATGATTTTCTACTTAACAAGTTAGTTTATGAACATAATGCATCTTGATCACTGTCACCATTTTCAACATTCTCACTCATCCCTTTCCTACCTGCCTCTTCTCTCACTCTTCTTACTTTTGTAGGATATACAGTGAATTCTTGACTGCATTCATTTCAAGAACACAGTAACAGAGCACCTGACTATATTCATTTCAAGAACACAGTAACAAAAAGAGCACCTGCTAGATATAATGTTGTAGTGACTATTTATTTTATACTTTATTAAATCCTGAACTAATGACTGCCCACACACAGACAAAAACATAAAGCAACAGTCATTACTTGTGCTTTATAGATGAAAAATGATATGCTGGGAGTTTAATAATTTGTCAAAAACAACAAAATAACAACCCTTTTATAGAATGCCTTATGTTTAGACAAAATTATAAAACCAAAAACCCTTTCCATGGCTTACAGTCTCAAACTCCTGAGCAACTCTTCAAGGGGAATAAACTTTCCCTATATATTCTCCTTTGTTTAAATACTTCATCCAACTAAAATAAACACATGAGCTAATACAAACTCATGGGCTAAAATGAAGTCATGCTCACAAGCTTTTGAAGGTGTGATAGCACACACCCATAATTTCAGCTATGCAGTTCATAAGTAAGAGATCACAGTAAGGCTGGCAAAGGCAAGAACTCAAGCTCTTACTTGAAATATAACAAAAATAATGACAACAACCAAGTCCTTGCATTTCATTTCTTTTCTATAATCGAGGGAATGAGTATTTCTCACAATATAAATGGGCAATACAAATGCACTTAATATGTAAAGTGTCCATTAGGTTAATTAAAGCAATTTAATATTTTCTCTCATAAGTTAATATCCAGAATATGTTTATATGTAATGACTGAATATAAGTAGAAATGTTATATTCAGTTGGGTATTTACAGTGAGGAATTTCCCCTTTTCTTAAATATTTCTGCGACACTCTTGATATATAACATATACTCAACTCAAACTAGTGACTCCCTTGCTTCCACCATCCAAGTATTGGGATTACAGGCTTGTACTACCACCTTTGGCTCACTTAAATAATCTTATGCATGCAGCTTGGAACTATTTTTTTGCCATTTGTCCAAAGCAAATCTTTAAATTGTACAGATTGAGTGATCCAGAAGGTAGGAAACAATTAGTAAAATGGCATATGTGAGTTTCGGATTTAATCAATTAGAAAGAATAACATCTACAATAATAACACAGGCATTTCCTCTAAGTAGAATGGAATTGACACAATAATTTTGTTCCTAAATTAACTCACAAGTACTGTACTAAGATTCATTTTTTCTTTTAGTGTAAAAAATGGATGTGTAAAATAGTGTAAAATAGTGTAGTGTAGTGTAAAATAGTGGATGTCATATATATATATATATATATATATATATATATATATATATATATAGTAAAAATGTTGTACAGAGGGGTTACAGTTACATGAGTAAGGTAATGAGTACATTTTGTAGAGAGCATTATTACCGCCTTCCTTTGATTTCCCCCTACCATCACTTCCTTCCCACTTCCCCAACTCCTCCCACTCCACCCACACCGATATTGTAAAGTTCATTTTCAACATAGTGTCCTGTACATCTCATTACCATAATGGGTCAGCCTGTATCCCCATTTAAGCATTACACAATATCCCTTCCCCTCCCTAAATTACAAGATGCAGAACACCGGCATCAAATCCAGTGAAAACAGGGATTATACTGTGGGGGAAAAACATACAAAAGAAACAAAAGAGTCAGATAGAGCATTATAAGTACATTAAAAACACTAGCATGAAAGAAAAAAAAACCATTTGTGTCCCTGTCTTGGGTACATTTTGTTTAACATTATCTCATGTGGTCATATGTACATAGCCTTTGACCTTCTCTGCTTGTCCTAGACATGTACTAGTCATTGCAAACAAGGGAAACCATGGGACCTATGTTTCTTTGGGCCTGGCTTACTTCACTTAATATAATTTTTTCCAAGACTTTCCATTTCCTAATAAATGAGGCATTGTCATTCTTTCTGATGGAGGCATAGAATTCCATTGTGTATGTATGTATGTATACACACACACACACACACACACACACACATATGTATCTCACATTTTCTAATTCCATTCATCTACTGAGGGGCATCTGGGTTGGTTCCATATCTTAACTATGGTAAATAATACTGCAATAAACATGGTTGTGCTGGTAGCTTTGGTATGACCTTGTTTGTGATCATTTGGGTAAATGCTCAAAAATGGATTGCTAGGTCATAAAGGAGCTCTATGTGGAGTCTTTTCAGGAACCTCCATACTGCTTTCCAGAGTGCTTGAACAAGTTTACACTCCCACCAAAAATGCAGTAGGGTTCCCTTTTGGCCACATCCCCTCCAGCATCTGTTGTAATTGGATTTCTTTATTATAGCCATTAAGACACTTATTTTTAACTTATAGTATTTCTACAACCTATTACTCTTATATAGTACTTCCATAACTAGGTTGTATTCATTAATATGCCAGAATTTCAATTTCTCAAAGAGATTGACACATTCAGGTAATCTCCACAATTTCAAAGGCAATTCAATCTATTTTGATTTAAAATTGATTAGCATCTTTGGAAATAATGTGTGGAGAATTGCTGAGGTAATCAAGGTAAATGAAGGCATGCATTAAACATTCAAGAGTGTTATTCAATCACAAAATAATCCACATTTCAAATCTCCAAATCAACAAATTGAAGCTGCCCTTCGCAATGGTTAATTTCTTTGGCTCTTCAGTATTGTTGCGTACATTTATGCAGTTATTAAGCACTTTCAACATGCTCCTGAAATAGGAGGCAACAAGTCCTCCTGTCTGGACATATCAATTAAACAAGGCCAAGGAGGGCACACACAAAATATGAAAATTCAGTCAATTTGTCCACTTACCCCACTTATTTGGTTTTCAAAATACAAAGTGCTTGGTAAGTGAGAGCAGCCCTCACATTTATCAGAACCACCGAATTGTTTTGGGGTAACAACATGTTTTAACCAAGCAGGAGGAGTTAAATACAAATTAATTTATGTTGCCCCTAAATTATTGCCTATTGTTTGTTTATGTTGTTGTACATATGGCACAAGTCAAATTATGAGCCAAATGCATATTGATCAATATCACCTCTTCCATCTTTCTCTTCCATCTTCATCAATCCCAACCCTACACTCAAATTATATAATTCAATTTTTACATAACGTATATTGAACATGATTACTGCACTCTTCCTTCCTCCATACATGTGCCCTTCTCTCCATTTTAATTTTAAACAAGTTTAATTTTACAATTTTAACTTAAATTTGTAAGCCAACTTAGAAATGGCCCTTAGGTCCATTTGCTTTTAGTATAATCTATATGGGGAAGGGAAGGAAGTAGGGACAGCTACAGAAAGAGACAGACAGACAGATAGACAGACAGAGACAGTACAACAGAGAGAGAGGTTATAAATGAACTCTGTTATACTTGGAGGTCTCATCTGTAATTGATTTAAAATATCTTCCCTATAATTTGTTCTCTAGGTAGAAATTCAAATGAATGCCAGGGGATGGTCCCAAGGAAAGACTATTCTGGAGCTACAAGTGCAGATGTATATGCTATTCTACAAGCCCCAGGTAGGTGATTTTTGAAGGATTATAGTTTTGTGTGCCCGCATCAACATTGGCTCATATTAACATACTGCCTAGGTTCATTAGACTTTCAGCACACGATCTCAACAGAGAATTCTATGCTCTTACTTTGCTATCCATCACATTAGAAACTGCTTTTGCCTTCGTTTGTCACTGAAACAAAATGTCCCTATTTCTTCGGTTAGCAGCTTACAAGTTGAAAGGTGCATCAAATGGAAACACAACGTCACAGCTGAAAACATTTATTTTCCTCCAGAAACGATCTTCAGGCAGCGGAGCTGACAGTATTTTTCAGTAATACTTGAGGGCAAATCAAGGACAGATAAAAAAGACTAGCAATGCGTAATCTTGCTCTTTGCTTCCCCTCCAGTTAAAAAAGATGCTTTTAAATGTAAAGCATCTTCTCTACTAGGTGATAGTTTTAAAAATGGTCTTTAGTGGGAGGAGTATGCTTTGGAAGACAGGTTTTCTGATTTCAACCCCTCAGTCTGAGTTATTAAAAATGATGGGATCAAAGATTTCCAAATGCATTGCAGTGAGAAGGGGTAAAGTGTTGAGGAAAGAAAATAAGCACAGAGGATTTTAATATAGTAGCACTGAAAATGCATCTAAAATTACTATCAACACTTTTCTCCTGCCATTACATAAAAACTTATTTGATTGCTTCATGCCATAAAATCGGCATCATTACACTGACAGCCAAAATAGAACACAAGGAAAGTAGTACAAGACCAACTGAACTAAACGGTGAAGTGCCAAGGGGCCGATGGCAGCTAGAGCATTAAGCTATGCCATGCTAAGACCATCAAGTGCTCCAGAAGGAGGGATATTTGTGTAAGTTTCATTCAGTAAGAGGAAAACAGCATGGATCTTCCCTGTAATGCTGAATAAAATACCTGCTTAGTACAAATGAATTATTCTTTTTTGGGGGGTGGGGGGTCCGGTCGTGGGGCCTGAACTCTGGGCCTGGGCGCTGTCCCTCAGCTCTTCAGCTCAAGGCTAGCGCTCTACCACTTGAGCCACAGCGCCACTTCTGGCTTTTTTCTTTTTGCTTATGTGGTGCTGAGGAATCGAACCCAGGGCCTCAGGCATGCAAAGCAAGCGCTCTACCACTGAGCCATCTTCCCAGCCCCAAATGAATTATTCTTTTATACTATCCTGTGCCATTGTAATAGTATATGACCTTTTTTCTGTGTATTATGTTACAGTATACTGTCCTAATGATGTAAACTTTACAGCAGATTCTTCTTCACCATCAAGCTGATATTAGGGGCTGGGCAGCAGTATGTTGTGCCTATAATCGTAGCTACTTATGGGCTGAGATGTGAGGATCGTGGTTCAAAGATAGCCTAGGCAAAAATGACCATGAGATTCTTATTTCTAATTAACCAGCAAAACGCAGAAAGTGGAGCTCTGGCTCAAATGGTAGGGTACCAGCCTTGAGCAAAAACAAAAACAAAAACATAAAACTAAGGTACAGCACCTAGACTCAAGCCCCAGTACCAATATAAAATTTAAACATACACACACACACATGCATGTGCACACACACACATACAAACAGGAAAAGCAAAGATGATCTCAGGGATTGTCTTTTGTTTCTTGGTAGCTTTTCTGGCAGTAATGTGTCATCTGTGAATCAGGTCCTCAAAAATATTTGCTGTTATAATGATTAAATGAGTAGATACATAGGTCAACTACTATTGTGAGATTACAACAGTCGATAAAATGCATGTTGCTGATTTATTCAAACTTTGGAATTATATGGATTCTTACAGGAGTGCTCATTAAGTTCACATTCAGTTTAAGAATACCTTTTACACCTGTAAAGCTTGGTCATCTAAATCCCAGTTTAGAAATGTCAATGATTGGATATTCACTGTTGCATTTGTATTCAGCTCCAATTGTTCAACTTTCCTCTGTTAAGGCACAAATTGCTTCTTGTAACTTCCATCCTGGCTCTTTCCTGGTTCACACAGAACAGAAAATTGCCTTTCATCCTGACAACATTTCAAATTTTTAAGACTACTGTAATTGTCTCTCTTATTCTTGTCTGACTTAATGATCCTACTCCTCTCACCTTTTTATTATTTCTGGTTTCTGGGTCCTGTCCTTAGGTCTTTTATGATCTCTGGACATTGTCTACTGTCTAGGCGTGAGTTGTCAGTCATTTCTATACATGTAATACTCACGCAGGAAGAAAATTAATATGTACTTTGGATGCTTTTAAAAGATTTTCTCTCTATCTCTGCTTTGGAATTTTTTGCTTAGTGTATAGCAATATTATGATTATGAATAATAATATTATGAATATTATTTGCTCAGTTGTGATTTTTCATTACATTTACTTTCCTAGGGTCTGAAGATTTGGAATCTGTGGTTAGCTATCAGCTGTAAAACTTCCTCATTGATTCTGTCCTATTGTATTACTCCTCCTTTTCTGGGATTCAAAAACGCACGCACATTAGGCACATAAGACAGTTTTTATTTTCATCCATTTCCCAGATTTTTACTCTCTTGGTTTTAATTGGAGTATTTCTACTCACTTATTTTTCTAGTTCACTAACCCTTTATTTGCATTGCCAAATTTTGTATGAATTCACTTACTGAGATTGTAAGTTTCAGTTGTCATATTTTTCAGATTCTAATTTTCTGAAAATAATTCTCCATCTTTTCTTTTTCTGCATTAACATATTAATCACAGATATTAAAGAACTACTATTCACTCTCATGTCTAAATCAATATCTGGTCTCTGAGCTGATTGTTTCTGTTTGTTTATTGTTGCCAGTTTTCCAAATCTGTTTATTTGCAGTCCAGGAAATGTTAAACAAATACTACATATGGTATGCAAAATACTGCACTGGTCTTCTTACATTTTATTTTATTCTGGCATGCAGGTAGAGTGCTGACATCTTTAGCTATATATGGGTTTTAGATTTTGTTGGAGCTCCCCTTTTTTTTTTCTAGATTTTTCTCATTTCAAGACCATAGTATTTCTGGGATTGAAACTGCAAGCTGGTGGAACACAAAAGGGCCACTTCATTTTTAAGCCACTAAACTTGAAATTCTGTCTCCTCTAGGACCACCAGCTTGTTGATAATTCTGCTCATGTCTGTGGTCTCTGGAAAAAGGGTTTTACTTGATTTCTAGGAGTCTCACTCTTCACTAGTACAGCTTGTGAACTGGCAAACTCCTGCAGAGGAAATTACATATACCATTTCTGGTTCAGTTCTCTTAGATTCTGTCATCATTCTCAATCTGGAGCTACTCTGCAAACTTCAATGCTAAGTCTTTCCCCTCAAATGAGCAGGTCTTTTGCAAACCTCTGTTTAATGCTTTCTCATCTATCTCTCTTCCTCTTGCTGGAAATGGACAGATTCTGAGAGAAAAAAGCAGAACAAATTTGAGAGTCATGATAGTCGACTCTTCTACACAATTCAGCTCAAGTGCTGTCAGCTTTAGAAATTTTTCCCACATCTCCCAGGATTTTCATTCAATCATGTAAAGAGCACTGGGGTAAACATGTTCACTAAGCACACTAAATCCTAAGTGCTATACTAGCATCCTACAAAGTTAATTAAATTCAGACTCTACCTTTCACTTAACACTGATGATATGTTAAGTGACTGGAGGCAGTTGTAAAAGGGTTTATTCTTAACAAGAATACCCTATTTGTTTCTCATTGGAAATAATTTCATTTTCGATGTATAAATATAGTTGATTCACATTATTGTACAAAAATTAGAAAATGAGTAATGCTCCCATCAGGAGATAGATGCCCTCTTTTTGTGCCCACCAAGTATTTTAAAGTTGGATGCACAGAGAGAAAAACAGGAAGAAGAAAGGAAGGGAAAAGGGAACTCTTAGAGGTAAAGAAGACTTGTTATCTATTTAGAAATATCAATGATGGAAAGAATTCTTTATGAAAGATGTGCATAACAAAAGCTGTGATTTGGAAGTCAGAATCTATAGGAAAGCTAACCTGACAACAGGGTCAAATATTGTGGGTATTGTTAAAAGAATGAGCAGGGAAGTCATACGAAGAAAGAAAAAAGAATTTCAAGAAGGAATTCCAAGTGTATTACCTCCCAATATCGTGTGCATTTGATCTTCCTGATAGCCATGGCGGCTAAAACGGAACTATTTTTAGCTGAGTATTTGTAATACAGCCAGCTTGCAGAGGGTTAAAAAGAAAATAGAATGGAGGAATTGAAGACATGAGCTATGTATTTTTGTCTTCAATAATTTGGATAAAGATGAATAGTAGGGCCAAGAAAGGTTTTCAAGTTTTAATTTGAAAAGACTTGACCCATTAGAAATTAAGAACAAGGATTAGTCAGAAGGCAAAAGCTGAAAATGCTGGACAGTCAGCATGAAGTTAACAAATAAGATCTCTCATTTCGATTTTGTAAGGCAGAATGTGATTATTTGGAATACCTCTGAACTTTTTGTATCCATATTTCAGACCCGGAATACACTAAACTTAAAGCCAAAGAAAATCACAAGTTTTTCACAAGAATTGTATATAGTGCCTATGTTGTTTGAGACTGTATGTACCAGCTGAAAAGCTATTAAGATATCATCTAAACCCACAAGCCAAATGTGGTAGCATGCACTTGTCATACTAGGCACATGGGAGGCCGTAATATGTCTGTCTGAAGGCTACTCAGAAGAAAAATGCAAGATCATACCCGAAAAGCAACTAAAGCACAAAAATAGAAGAAAGAGTCAGGGTGAGGCTTAAGTGGTAGAGTACCTACCTAACAAGTGCAAAGCCTTGAGTTCAAACTAGTCATCCCAGAAAAAAAAAAGCAAAAATAAATAAGTGGCTTTGATTTGTGGAGGAGTGGATTTCAGTACTATGAATAACAGGCTAAATAAGGGAGGCAGAGAATGGATCTTAGGAAGGATGATGTCCCATCTAAGTAACTTATAGCTAAAAAGTGGACCAAAGAAGTATGATATAGATGCAAAGTGAAGTGTTTCATCTTCTTTAACTTCCAAGATACTAGTTCTAACGTCAATGTTTTTCATAAAAAACTCCACTGTCTCTGTCATGACTTTAGCCACAAAAATGATCCATAAGCAACCACTCTCAAACTCAGTGTTTGATTCTCACTCCCACATCTAGGCTGGCAGGAGCTGCCTGATATAAGTTGCTTCAGCTAGGCCTATACTCCAAGATGGCTCTACAATTCTCAATGCATATGCAAATGGAAGATTAACTGGGATCCCAGGCCAATGGCAGAGGACAGGAGAGCAAACTGAGCAACAAATTTAACATCCCAAGATTATTAGATAATTAGATAATTAACTCCAATAATAAATTTCCTCCTTTTATTTAGGTGGAACTACCAAGGATTTCTCCAAAACAAAAGATCATATAAATAAAAACTACTTGACAGCTAGGTGCCAGTGGCTCACACTTAAAATCCTAGCTACTCAGGAATCTGAGATCTGAGGATCACAGTTCAAAACCAGCCTAGGCAAGAAAGTCCATGAGACTCTTATCACCAATTAACCACCAGAAAATCAGAGGGGAGTTGTGGTTCATAGTGGTAGAGCACTAGCCTTAGGCAAAAGAACTCAGAGCAGCATCCAGGCCCGGAGTTCAAGCCCAAGACCAACAAAAAATTATTTGAGTTCACCCTAATAAATAATTAAGAACCAGACTTCCCAAGGACAAAGGAATATAGGAAGATTTATTATTAAAAATTTTTTTAAACCAGGAATGGTGGCTTACACCTACGCTCCCCCCTACTTGGGAGGCTAAATTCTGGAGAATCATGGCTCAAAGACAGACCAGACAAAAACTTGTAAGGTCCCACCTCAACTGGAGAAACTGAGAAAAGTGGAGCATGTCTTTTGTCTACACTGTATGAGAAGCATAAACAGGAAGATCATAGTCTAGAGCAACCTGGGCAAAAAAAGCAAGACCCTATCTAAAAAACAACCAGAGCAAAAAGGGGTAGGGATATTGCTGAAGTTATGAGTATGTGCTTAGCAAATGAGAGGTCCTTATGTGCAAACTCCAGTACCACGAAATAAAACCAACCAAAAAAAACTTGAATATATGTGTTTCTTCTCTAGTTGGGTGATAGTGCATTTATGAAACACACATTTGTGTTCAAATGTACAATAAATATTAGCATGAGACAATTCAAATTTGTGTAATTGCATATTCAGTATCTTCTGTAATATGTGGACCTTTGGGGTCTTACACTGTTACAACCAAAGGGAGTTTTCCAAATGTTCTGACATTCTGAGTGAGAATCCATTCAAAGTGCTACATTGAGTAGTCACACCAGCAAACAATGTCCCCACTCAAAACAGTGGAGAAGAGTAAGTGCCAGGCTATAATAAAAGGGCATCTTAATAAAGTGAACTTTTTCCAGCAAGACAATCTGAGCTACTACCTTATTTGTAAAAAGTAAAAGGCTTTAGTTTACATCACTGACAGTATGGACAGCTCAGTATGAATATTTCACATAGTCTTGATGTCAAGAGTTTTCCCTTTTTTGCAATAACTAGTATAAGTCTGAGACAAGCAGAAAAGGTCAGATATGTTGATGTTAAGTGAAATGAACCCCAAGATAAGTATTCAAATATTTTTTTCTTTCATGCGATTGTTTCTAACATATTTATAAGATGATTTCTTTGTTGCTTTGTATGTCCCACCCCCACAATATAACCTCTGCTTTCACTGTATTTGATGTTGGTATAATTTGTGGAGGGGAAGGGAAAAAAACAAATCGTTTAAATAGGGATACAGGTGGACCCATTGCAACAATTAGATGTACAAGTCGTTATGTTGAAAAACAAACGTTACAACTTGGGGGGAGGGAGGTGAAGATATAGGAAAGGATAGGAAGGGGAAACAAAGGAGGAAGCAACAATGCTTTATAAGAAATGTACTCATTATCTTGCCCATGTAATTGTAAACTCCTCTGTATGGTATTCTCATAATAATAAAAAAAAATTTATTGGTCTCATTTCTCAGAATATATGATCTTGCCCCAAAGTTAGTCACATAATAAAAAAAAAATCAGACGCCTTCTTGCCATCTCTTCAAAAGAAAGATACAACACTAACTCTAAGCATGCTATTAGAACTTAAAGGCCACTCCATAGAAGAATGGCAGATTTAACTGGTAAATCCCTCAAGAATGAAGATTTTGAAAAGAGGTCAAGTGAATGTAGAACTGTGGAAGCTAGAAAGGGAAGTTCCTTCATACATGCAATCATTACAAATCATAGCAGTTGTTGATACAAGAGACAGATGCCACCATGCAATTCAACAACTATTCTGAAGAGGAAACTTGGGGCTGCCATTATCCACCAATACCTTCCTTCTGTAAGAAAATCCTGCAAATAAGCAAGAGCCTATTGAAGTCGCAAAATGTATCACATTGCTATGTAAATTCATCAGAAACAGATGGCTAATTTGACTAAACTAACCTTTGTTTTTACTGGAACTGAGCCATCACCTTGTGCCAAAAAAAAATAACTGTGGCTTAAATGCCCCCCAACTTAAGCTACCATATTAATTTCAGAGTTCACTGGGTCTCTAAAGAACAAGATTAAGATTCTAACATATTCCTCATGGGTTAAAACACTTGCAAGAGCTCTTACTAGTAAATACTTAGGAACCAGATTTCCCAAGGAAACTATATTGAATAAAAATCATGTTCATCCCAGGTAGGCAGTTGTATATCTTAATGTATTATTTATATGATGAGGTAAACTATTGTTAAAAGAAAAGCACTGTCACCAACACCAATGTTTAACACAATTCAGATTCAGATAGACATTTCTATCTGAATGTAGACTGTTTATGTAAAAGAGGAAATAATTAAATATATGGTATTTCAAAACTGTGCTTGACTATTTTAATTACATGTTCTGGATATATGGTTGAATAATGAAATAAAATTGGTAAGAATTTTTTCCTGTATCAATGTTTTATTGAAGTTGAATTGGTGGACACAATATTTCAAAAATTTGAAGTATTTGTTCTTGTAATGAGTAGAATCTAATCAGTAAATTATTTCCTGATTGTTATGCAATCACATAAGAAATCGGCTTTTCAACTGTCATGTAATATTCTGCAGATTATTCTAGACCACTTAATTGTATGTCAAAGTGTTTCAGTCTTGTTACCACACTAAGTGATCTTAGAAATTATGCTTCTTATGGAGGTTTAGTGTAGTACACAAAACTAACAATACAACATTTCTCGCCTGGAGGGCTTAACAGGAATTAAGGGAGTGAGGAAATTTCATAACAGTCAAAGTACTTCCAACTCTTTATTATAGACATAAATGGCCTTCTTACTATATTTTCCTCTTGTCATTTGCATCCTTGTTCTCACCACATCATAATGTGTATGTATGTATGTGGAGAGTGTGTGTGTGTGTGTGTGTGTGTGTGTGTGTGTGTGTGTGTGTGTGTGTGTTTCCATCTCATACTCCCATGGGCTCTGAGTTATTCCAAGATGACAAAATTTCTTATTTACTTTATGTGTTAGTAAAGCAATTACACAGCATTAAACTAGTGAATATATACATGGGTGTAAGCATGAGGTTATCAAGGGAACATACTGTGATCTCTATGTACATATTATGAATGATTATGTGGGCTTCAGGGCAATACTGAAATTGTTTTCACAAAAATTATCCAGTAAATATATGTGACCCTCAATAAAACCCTTTCTATTCCTTATTATAATAAAGTCCATAATATGTTGCTAGGAAAACTGTTTTCAAATATATCATTTTTCCATTTTCTTCCTTTACCTATCCTGCTAGGCTCATTCAAGTTCTCTGGTCACTTCAACTCAAGGCCTTGGCTGGGTTCTTCAACTTGAAAAATCTTTCATAGTGTGAGCATGACCATGTATCTGTAAGACTCAGAATGAGCTCTTCTACTCTTCCTGAATCATCAGGGTCAATTCAGGAGTCAGAAACCATTTGGTGACTTGAATAAACATGATTCAATAATACAAACAATTATTAAATATGTCAGGAATATTTATATAAATATGTTCTTATGTAAATGATATATTAATCATATGCTTATCATGTTTCCCATATAATTATATATACATTTAGTTATACATATGTACAGTTGCAATGAAGACACTAAAGAAAAATTTAAGGCTGAGATGAGCATGCAAGAGAAGATCAACTAGATTGGGGTTAGGGACTGCTTCTTCAGGTCTTACTGGAGGAGCTTTGGGTTATAACCCAGTAGATAGTGGAGAAGTCCAATGAGTTGCTCAAATAAGAAATAAATGTTCCATTCTGATATCAATCAAGAAACACATTTAGGGTGAAAACAAATGATGTCTGGTTGTTTGGCACATAGTCAGTGCCTTGGAGCCTGCTCCATGTAGATATAGCTTATATTGGGAGAGTTACAGCAAAGTGGTATCCAAGACTTCATACCCTGGTTTGTGGCTAAAGCACAGTATCATTAAGATTTTTACACAGGTTATTTTGGCATTTGGCAAAAACAGCTTAATCCCAACAGAACCCTGAAACAAGAACCCTTTTGGCAGTGTTGTTTTAGTGCCCTCTGTCGAAAAGCCCTAACTTAAAACAATGCTTAGCTAGGAGCCAGTGGCTCACACCTATAACCCTAGCAACTCAGAAGGCTGAGACCTGCAGGATTATAATTCAGAGCCAACCAGAGAGAAAAGTCCATCTCCCAAAAACTAGCAAAGTGCCAAAGCGAAAGCATAGCTCAAGTACTAGAGTTCTAGCCATAAGCAAGAAAAACAAGTGAGCATGAGTGTCTGAGTTTAAGCCTTATACCTGTAAATAAATAAATAAATAAAAATAAATAACCTAACTCTATTATAGCAAAGCAGATGAAGAGTGATTCTGAAACTGAGAAGAAATGATCATCACTTGGAATATCAGCAATCAAAGGAGGAATGTATCCTCATAAAAGAGCTCATATTAGCACCTGATCATTCCATTTCTCTCTCTTCTTATTTATCCTACCTGTAACCAATCTACTAGAATAACATATACAGATAATTTAAAGATCATAGTTTACTTATTTGCTTCTGAAAGGAGGACATTCAGATAAACAAAATCATAGGTGGCCTCTTGGCATAGCTTACAAAAATCTTTCCATAAACTCATTTTCTTCATGGTCTTTCATTTATGGACAGATATTATAGTAAGAGCTGTGGTAGGACACTAATAATTATCTCTAAGGCAATACAGACCAGGACCTTCGTTACTGATTCCCCAAGTCCACTCTGTGTCCCTTATACTGGCCCTTTCAGGATCCTACAATCAACAAACAAATAAATTCAGGGGACCAACACAGGGATCTCCCTTTACCTGGAATACTTTTTCCTCAAACAATCACAGATACTTTTATTTTTTAAGAAATGTACTCATTACCTTGCTCATGTAACTGTAACCCCTTTGTACAATAATTTCACAATAAAAAAACTTAATTTAAAAAATGCAATGAGAATTTTACAAGCTCTTCTATTTTTTTTCTTTTTTTATCTTTTTTAATAATATTTTTATTGTAAAGGTACTGTACAAAGGGGTTACAGTTACATGAATAAGGTAATGAGTACATGTCCGATCAAGTATTGTTACCTCCTCCTTTGATTTTCCCCTACCATCCCTTCCCTCCCCACTTCCTCAACTTCTCTCCGCAAACCTCCCCCTCCCTCACCCTGCCGCAAGCTGTAAGGTTTGTTTTCAACATAGTCTTGTACATTTCATTGTTACCATGGGTCAACCTGTATCCTTATTTCAGCATTTGGTTATACCCCTTCTCCTTCCCAAATTAGAAAAATGTATACAAGGTGCAGGGCACTGGAATCAAATACAGTGAAAACAGGGGTTATACCATGGGGGAAGAACATACAAAAAACAAAAAAAAAATCACATAGTACATTATAAGTACATTAAAAACAACAGCAACAAAGATAAAACCTACAAGCTCTTCTATTTAAAATCTGGGCTGGGAAGGTAGCTCATTGGTAGAGTGCTTGGTTTGCATGCATGAGGCCCTGGGTTCGATTCCTCAGCACCACATAAGCAGAAAATGCTGGAAGTGGTGCTGTGGCTCAAGTGGTAGACCACTAGCCTTGAGCTGAAGAGCTCAGAGACAGCGCCCAAGCCCAGAGTTCAGGCCCCACAACCGACAAAAATAAATAAATAAATAACAATCCCTATATGTAAAGGACAGCCTTTATCTCCTATCATTTACCCCTTTGCCTTAATCAATAAGAAAGTATATACACATGTATCATACAGAGTGACTAATAAAGATAGGGGGTAATTCTTACCCTGTAATCTAAGACCAGATTAATGTTTATTGTTTACCTTTAGTGTTAGTGAATGAAAATCCTTAAAGATCTCAAGCAAGTTTATTCTTTTGCCGAAGTGGGATGGGTGAACCTCTGGCAGAAGGAGGGAACACATTTGTGTCTGCAGGAAGCATCCATTCAACATCTTCAGTACAAATTGGGGCCACGCAGGAGTAAGAATCAAGCTTTGTCACTCAAGACTTTTCAATAGAGGGTGCAAATGAGGACTTTGTAGAATATTCTTCTCCTTTGTATATGTGGTTAATAATTCAACTTCAGAGAAAAAAATCCAAAAACAAAATCACTTTGCAAGACAAACAAAACAGAACTGAGCCCAAGTTACCAGGAGTCACGTTACTGTCCCTGCCTGGTATACAAGGGATGTCCTTTCACTGTCTAAATCTACTCTTCATGAACTGATACTCAAACCCTCAACATTGGAGTCATCTCCATTACTGTGTACACTTGATCCTTCTATGGGCATCCTCTTTTGGTTTTGCTTTGTTTGGGGGCTGGTCCCGGGGCTTGAACTAGGGGCTTTGGTGCTGTCCCAGAGCTTTTCTACTCATGGCTGGCACTCTACTACGTGAGCCAAAGCTCCACTTCTAACTTATTGATAGTTAATTGAAGATAAGAGTATCACAGGCTTTCCTACCTAGGCTAACTTTGAACCATGATCCTCTGATCCATGATCCTCCTGAGGTGTTAGAATTATGGGCGAGAGTCACTGAAGCCCCCACAAGGCGGGGTCATCACCTTCTAACCAATTCTTTTATCTATCTTTATTCTTCCAGGGTTTCTCTTCTTCCAGCAACCCATAAATAGTAAATTTTCAAGGATCTTCTTTGAAAACAGAAAATAATAGAAGATTGAATGATATAATTCTACCTCTTGGTTATGAGAACTTGGATATGTTTCTGCATCTACAGCCTCTAGTTTCTCATAGCATTTGAGTGTCCTGGAAACCATTCAATTTTTTTTTCTCATTGCAAGCCTAGCCAGCAATTCCCAGCACTCTCCTTGAGGTGTTTTCCAGACCTCTGGCTGTTCTTCCCTAGTGTTGTCTGAATCTATCACTGCTTAATGAGGAGCATCACACACAGCCCCATTGTCATCTTAAAACATCTTAAAACTCTATTTGCCATATAATGTTCTAATTTACTGAGCTGTTTCTCAGATACACACACACACACACACACACACACACACACACACACATACACACACAGAAGGAAGATGAATATGCAGAAATAACTAAAACTATGGAAATATGCTAAATACATAAAACTGAATCGAGCACAAGCTCACTGGGCCCCAGGTGCTTATAGTTAACCTTTGAGCAGGTGACACCACCAGTTTCCCAGCTTTTCCCCACGGTTAACAAGCTAATGACCCTTGTTCTTACCACTTCAAATGAATTTGCTCTGATTATTCAAAAATATCTTGCATTCACTCATGGACTCTGCTAGAGCTACCATCATAAATCATCTAATCCAAACCCCAGACTCCACACGAATATATAAATCATCAAGGCGGATGTGTTTGAAAGATGCTATCTAGGAGATTAAGTGCTAAAATATCATGCAACAAAGTGAATACTGCAGAGCATTAATCCAGTGAGATTTCTAAGAAAAGGGGAAAGAAGAGGTTATCAGTTTATTTCCAGTCTATGTTGTCTCAAAGTGGATTAACATATAAAATCTTGCAAAAAATGTATGTATGCTATACAAAAATGATTACCTTCATAAACTCCCGTGGCTTGTCCTTACATTTACCTTATGTTTAATCGAACTATTTTCTTCTTCCTTAGGAATATTATAAAACTTTGAGATCAATTTATATAAACATCTAGTGCTAAACTTATTTAAGAGTTAAAGATAAAAATTTATACCTGTAATCCAAGCTACTCAAGTGGCTGAGATCTAAGGATCACTTTGAAAGCTAGATTAAAAAGTCCATGAGACTTGCCTCCAATTAACTACCAGAAAAGCGAACATGGAGCTGTGGCTCAAAACCATGGAACACTTATCCTTGAGTTAAAAAGCTCAGGAATAGTGCCCAGGCCCTAAATTCAAACCACATGACTAAAGCTACCCCCACCCCATCCCCACAAAAAAATGAAAAAAAGAAATTCACACATTTGAAACATAAAGACTTTTTAAAAAGTATGTCAGGAACCAAATGCTGGGGTGAGGAAATAACAGTTCTCAAAAAAAAAATCTAATTGTGTTTAAGCTTAACCAGTTATAAGACTAAGTGTTTAAGCTCCTTTGATTTTTCTTTTTACAAAACCATTAGCAGGTTAAATTGTACTTTATTAACTTGCTTTTCCTGATGTTAAATGTACAATTTGCATATTTCAAATGTGTGCTCATGGGCTCACAACTATAATAATATCTATACTTCCTAAATTGCACCTGCTTTAATTGCCAGGAAGATCAAAGTGAAGTAATCACTGCCACTTAAAATTCTGTTCTGAATGAATGGGTGTACTGGATCCATCAATCATATGTCTATGAAGTCTAAGCTCCCCAAGCACCAAAGATGCTTCCTTAGACAATAATGCAATACTGTTGGTTCTTTGTCCTCACTTTGCTGTTAGTGTTCTTGGTTGGTTTATTTTATTGTCTAGTGGGTTGGTCACTGAGCAGTGCAAAGATGTGCACTGAATTTCAAGTCAAGGGCTAATGGCCTATAAAGTACAAGGCTTGAGGACTTCCCTCCCACAAAGGTAATAACCATTCACAAACCCCCTGACACCAGTTCCCCACCTTTGTCTGTAGTGAGAAAATAAAAACAAGATTATCTAATGGTATTGACCTGTGCAAGGAAATAAAAACACCATGACAGTCATGTCACAGGCCAATGTGAAACAGCTGATCCTTAAAACAACTCTAGGTCACCAGATATGCTGTACGATCAAGCTCGGTTCATTTATAAAAGCAAGCCAAAGTTTTCTATATTTATCTCTGTTTCCCATCAAATTGATATGAAGAAAGGTGAGTAAAAAGTAATCACCTGTATCATCTGTACCAACTTGAAATGATTTTCAACTTTTTATTAATGAATGATTATTTTCATTATTCTATGCAATGCCAAGTTTAATGCTAGAATTAAACACCCTTGTTGTGTGTTGGTATTTAAAAAACAAGTTAGTCAAACTGTGTGACAACTAATTTTCATACCCATGAAACATGAATATGAAAACACATAGGCTATGTTTACTGATATTTGTGTAAATAAATGACTACCCTAGAAAGGCTAATTCCACCAAGAGCTGATGGTTAAGCTCTAAATTTACTTAAGTGACCATATTTAATGGCTGAAAGGAAGTTTAAACAGCGCATCATAGAATCTATCAACACAGTTTTATTTAAAGAAGAAATTTCCAATTTGTGGTCAAATAGACTCAATATTTGATTTAAAACACACAAGTCTTTATAGATTAGTAAAGATTAGAGAGAGAGGAAAAGAACATGAAGAGGTTGAAGGCTGTAATTTTCAAAAAGGAATCTGTTCTTTTATACATTGTAAACAAGAATAAAAGTCATAGATTAAAGGTCTGTACCTATCAAAAGCAAACAAAACCCATGCAGGTGGTACTTATGATGTATTATTAACAGGAGTGATTTTCAGCCCACAAAGCTGTCTTCCCTAAAATGAATTTCAACCATGTGGTGTCAATCAATGACATTTAAGAATTCTGTCATTGTTAAAGGGAAAGAAAAATTCTTGCATCCAAACCCTGAGGATTTAATAATGATGATGCTAAACCAACAACAGTAGCAAGTGAAACAACTTATTGAAAACAAGTATAGAAGTAGATAAGTAGAGTCTTGAATGCAGATTTATTAAATACAATGTGAACAGATAAAAAAATAGCGTGAGATTAGCAGGTTCTAGTAGCTCACATCTGTAATTCTAGCTTCTCAGGAGGCTGAAATCTGGTTCAAAGCCAGCTGGGGCAGGAAAGTCCATGAGACTCTTACCTCTATTTAGACACCAAAAAACTGGAAAGAAGCTGTAGCTCAATTGGTAGAGCATTAGCCTTGAGCACAAAATCTCAGAACAGTGCCCAGACACTGAGTTCAAGCTCCTCCAGGACAAGCACACACACACACACACACACACACACACACACACACACACACACACACACACACACACACACACACACACACACACACACACACACACACATATTTGGGAGATCATTCACATGCTTGTTAAGTTATTGCATTTCATTTTATTGACAGGTTGTTTCAAGCATTCATGGAAATACCTAATTTGGCCATAAATATTTTGATATTTAAAACACACCCCATACCTTGTAAGTGACTAGAGCAATGGTGAAAGGGAGAAGAACCAACTAAATTTTGATAGTAAAATTATTATTCCAAATGGTATATTGACTTGCTCAGATAAAAGCAAATAGAATTTGCTAATTAGTTACAATTGTAGATAATAGAGAAAAATACTCCAGAACATGGATATTAATTTATGCTTAGCAAGCAACATTCATGCACTGTGACAGACCTCATCTGCACCTCTACTCACAAAGGAGCAGGTTATTTTCACGAATTCTTGCCAATGTATATTTTCTGGAAGCCCATCATTAAGCCTATTTTGATAAGTGTCTCACACAACCTTACTAAAACATGGGGGGGGCATACGAGGTGGGGGGAGATGGGAAGGGAATGGGAGGAGGAAACAAGGGAGGAGGCAACAATGCTTCATAAGAAATGTACTCATTACCTTGCCCATGTAATTGTAACCCCTCTATATGGTATTTTCACAATAAAAAAAAATCGAGACTAAAATTGTTCCATTTTAGTTCTAATTTAGGTTTCCTTATTGTGATAGTACTTGTAAAAGAAGACACCAATTTCATAGTGGGTCTTTATCCAGTAGGAAAAGGACACAGATTCAAACCTACGTTGGAGAAAGGTGTTCAGTGTCCACTATACATTTAATGATAGAAGCAGGGAAGGGCAGATGAAGGAAGCAAGGAAAGTGAAGAACTGTAGTTCTCAATTGAGAGATAACACACTCTGACTCTGGCCTCTGGTCTCTTCCTCCTTGTCCTTCATCCTAGTGTCAATGCTGAATGAGGACACCTGGAGAACTTGTATCTTTAGATTCCTCCTCTTCCTCTCTCTTCTCCTTGCCACCTGCTCTTGTATTTCCATCCAGGATCTGCCCCAAATAAAATCCAAAGTGTGTTTGGGGTTGGGGGAGGGGAGGCCGCACAGCAGCTCAGCCTGTTATACTAGCTTCACAGGAGGCAAAGATGAATGAATCTTGATTCCAGGCCAGTCCTGGCATAAAAATTCAAGGTATCCCATGTAACCAATGGCTGAGCCCAGTGGCACATGCCTGTCATCCCATCAAAAAAACAGAAAAATCACAACCCAGGCCAGCTTCAGGCATAAAGAGGGTTCTTACCTTGAAAACACTAAATGGGTGGTGATTACAGTCATCATGTTCAATGTATATATGTGAAAATGGAGCCAGGCAGCGTTGGTAGAGAAGGGGGAGAATAATGGAAGTGGGAACATTGATCACCACATTGCACTCATACACTGACATTTTGGTTTGAAACCCTCTGTAAAACTAGTGAAGATAACAATAAGAAGGAAAAAAAGGAAAATAATCAATACAGAAAGGGACTGAGGCAGTGTTTCAAGTGGTTAAGTGCTTTCTAAGCAAGAAGGCCCTGAATTCACATCTCAGTAATAAAAAAATCAGTCTGTGCCCTGTGCCCTGTGCCCTACCCCAGGAAGAGGGAAACAGGGAGTGAGCTGTGACTGTGACTACTTGACATTCCCAGGTTCATCCAGGTAGAAGCATGGAAGTTTCTTACTATGTTAGGAAAAAAAAAACTTAGACACAGAGGTTGTAGGGTAAGAAGTTTGTGATTTAAAATGTGGCTTTGAACTCATTCTTGGTGTGAAAAATTATATTCCTTGCTTTGCATGTGATTGTTTTTATTAAATAGTAGTATCCTAAAAACTTAGTACTGCAGAAATGTGCACAAACCACTGAGAGCTCTATACCGTTACCAAAAAAAAATCGTTCTGTGGTTTAAAAAGTGAAAACACATCCAGCTCGGGTGGTTCACAACTATAATCCTAGCTACTCAGGAGGCTGCAAGCTGAGGATTACGGTTCAAAACCAGCCCAGGCTAGAAAAGTTTGTAGGACTCTTTAATTAACCACAAACAGTTGGAAATGGAGTTGTGGCTCAAGGTAGAGCAAGGTAGACACTAGCCTTGAATAAAAAGGAGCTCAGGGACAGCATGTAGGCCTGATCAAGGCATGGTACTAGCATAACAACTATGAGAGACAGAGACGGAGACAGAATGGAGGGAGGAGAGTGGAGAGAGAAAAGAGAGGAGAGACAGAGGATGGAAGGGCAAGAGGCAGAGACTAAGAGAAGGCAAGAGAACACAGAGAGAGAGTAAAAACACATTAACATAGTACCTTACAGGGGAGAATGTGAAGTTGATGGAATAAGGCTCAAGAAACCATTTGATACATGACAGGACCCATATGCTTCTTGTATGTTTTCCCTCAGTTGCTCACACCAGTGTAGAGAGCTGTGAGAGGCCGCACCTGGAAGATGGTGCAGGCTTCCGCCCTCCGCCTTCCCGATGGCGAGTGCTCTCTGTGGTAAACAACACCTTATATGGCTAAGGCAAAGAATCTGGCTTGCTTCCACGTACCTGAACCTGTTGGTGGTTCCTACGTGGTGTATCAGGGTTGGCTACCCAGCAGGTACTTAAGGTGGTGGGGAATTCTCCCCGGGGTAGGGGTCAGAAGATTACTCAAAGGTCCTGAATAAACTGCCGAGAGAAGAGTTCGGTGTCGCGTCTTCTTTGCTGGTCGAGGCGGTAGCGACACGTGGTGGCCAGTACGGGGACTCAGCCATAACCCCAACGAGGACTCAGAATTCTCTGCGGTCAGGGTAGTGCACGGGTAAGTTCCCAGGTAAAGGGGGAATCCGCGACAAGAGTGGGGATAAGTCCCCAGGTAAAAGGGGAATCCGCGACAAGAGCAGGGGGATTTTTGCTCTTCTCGGTAGATAAAGAGAGAGCGAGAACCTGGGGCTAGTCAATAGAGTAGCCAAAAGTAAAAGTAAAAGTTTGTTTACCAGCTTTAAATGTTTAAAACATGGGCGCTTCTTCTTCGCACCCATTTTTTTTGGCTCTCAATGAGCTACTGCACTCAAAAAAGTTAAAAATAAAAAAGAGTACTTTACAGAGATTTTTGAATGAATGTGACATTGTTGCCCTGTGGTTCGCTGTCTCCGGAAGCCTCATGGTGGCCTCTTGGGAGAAACTAGGGAGGGACCTAGATTTTGCCTCTGAACACGGAACGCTTAAGAGCGGAGTGAGACCAATATGGAAACTGATAAGAGGCTGTTTCAAGGACCAGCGTTGCAGTGAGGTGGTAGAGAATGGTCAGGCCGCCCTAGAAATGCTGGAGGAAGAAAGACCGGAAAGGGCAGACAGCGAAAAAGAGGAGAGCAGGGGAGGTTATACCCCGATTTTGCCGAACTAGAGACCTCTGAGTCTACAGACTCAGAGGAACTACAATCACTCATAGAACAAATAGAAAAAACAAAGATAAGAAAGAGGAGGAAAGGGAAGGAGAGAGAGGACCCATATAAAGACGAATGCACGCCCTCTGTGCACCACCCCACACCTTTGGCCCCTCCGCTCTATGCGGAGGACCCTGGAAGTGGCAGCCCTGGCTGTTCTTTCAGCCCAGGCGTGTGGAAAGCGGTCAGAACCCAGTTACATCTAGCCTGTTCAATATTTCAGGATCCACAGGGACAGCGGTATCATGAACCCTTAGATTTTAAGGTTATAAAATCTTTAGCTGAGTCTGTGCGGACATACGGAATCACAGCCTCCTTTACTGTAGCCCAGGTGGAGGCCCTAAACAGACACTGTATGACACCCGGTGATTGGAGTGGGCTCGCACGAGCTTGTTTGAGCCCAGGTCAGTATTTAGATTGGAAGGCCTTTTTGATTGAATTTGCTAGTGAAGAGGCTGCGGCCAATCAGGCTGCGGGAAACCCAGCTTGGGACAGAGATATGCTGCTTGGACAGGGGAGATTCGCCAATCAGCAGATAGGCTACCCGGTTCAAGTTTATGAACAAATCAATAAAATTGGCATAAAGGCATGGAAGGCCTTACCAAATAAAGGCGAGGTGAGTGGCAGTCTCACCAAAATCCTGCAGGGCTCTACGGAGCCGTTTTCGGACTTTGTTGCTCATATGGTCGAGGCTGCTGGCAGAATTTTTGGTGACCCAGACGCAGCCATGCCATTAATTAAACAGCTTGTTTACGAGCAGTGCACTAAGGAATGCAGAGCCGCCATAACCCCATATAAGAATAGGGGACTAGAAGCATGGATGAAAGTTTGCAGAGAGCTGGGCGGACCACTAACTAATGCTGGATTAGCTGCTGCTGTGGTGCAATTAACCCAGAAGAAAGGGGCTGGGAAGGTGGCTCAGTGGTAGAGCGCTTGCCTTGCATGCTAGAGGCCCTGGGTTCGATTCCTCAGCACCACATAAGCAAAAAGAAATGAAAAAAGCCGGAAGTGACGCTGTGACTCAAGTGGTAGAGCGCTAGCCTTGAGCTGAAGAGCTGAGGGACAGCGCCCAGGCCCAGAGTTCAGGCCCAGGAAAAAACCTATTTAAAAAACCTACAAATTTGTCTAAACAGTTGTCTAGTTATCTTTTAGGTAATTGAACTGGGGAGTTCGACAGCCTGATGGAACAGCTCAGGGTTGCCTTCGTCATGGTGAACTCGACCCGAGTGGATGCTGGATTGACGGAGGGGTTATCTTCGTGGATCTCCACTGCTATGAATCATCTTACGGAGGGGGCGGGTTTGGGAGCCCTGACAGGCCTCCTGGTGTTAGCCTCCTTGGTATGTCTGTGGTGCATTTGCCAAATTAGAGGTTCTCAGTGTCGCAGTGCAGCCATGATTATCCAAGCCTTTACAGCCATTGGAGCAGGTCAGTCCCCCCAAGCGTGGCTTGCCACCCTAAAACAATGAACACAAATTGCAAAGCCAAAGTACTGCAGTTGAGAGGCATGAGTTTTGCCCTCGAGGAGAGCATGTTTGATTGCACACGGGTTCGATTCGTCTTTTCCCGTCCTTGTGAAAAACAAATCAATGGACAGGCTGAGTCATCCCTAGAGAAGGCACCCTCTGGAAGAAGGCTTGTATGCAGTCCTTGCATTGCACAACAGGGATCAGACCTCTGTTCTCATCTATGTTCTTTAAACAAAAAAGGGGGAACTGTAGAAAGCTGCAAGAGGCCGCGCCTGGAAGATGGCGCTGGCTTCTGCCCTCCGCCTTCCCGATGGCTAGTGCTCTCTGTGGTAAACAACTCCTTATATGGCTAAGGCAAAGAATCTGGCTTGCTTCCACGTACCTGAACCTATTGGTGGTTCCCACGTGGTGTATCAGGGTTGGCTACCCAGCGGGTACTTAAGGTGGTGGGGAATTCTCCCCGGGGTTGGGGTCAGAAGATTACTCAAAGGTCCTGAATAAACTGCAGAGAGAAGAGTTCGGTGTCGCGTCTTCCTTGGTGGTCGAGGCGGTAGCGACACACCAGCCTGTGTTGATGATGCTGTATGATCATCAAATGATGTTATAAATATGCAAACGGCCCTTGGCATAAAAAATGGCTCCCCAGCCCTCCAAGAGTCTTACCTGACATATTGTATAATCTTATTCATGAACAACTCAATAAAATATGTATTCACTAAAATGATAATGACCCATCTGGTGGCATAACCAACAAATCAATGATCTTTGTTCTAAAGGTTGGTTACAAACAATACTATTACATTCAAGTTCAGAATTGTTCATTTGTTACAGAGTATGTGTGAAGAAGGTAGATGAACTAGATCTGAAATCCAGAGCACAACACAAAGACCTCAATTCTTTCACTCTGTGTGTAGTGCATACATACTGCATTAATAGTTCTACAACTGAGAAAATGTTATCACTTTAGAGAATTATGGACCTTTCCCCTCCTCTCATCATTTGTCTATCCCCTCCTCTAGAACTCCTTTCACATCTCAAGTACATGTAGTTATAATATTCGACGTATATCCTTGAAACTAGGAAAACTGAAGGGGGGCAGGTTGGGAGGGATGGGAGAGTATGATAAAAGGAGTGATACTGATCGAGGTGTATTGTACTTATAAACTGACAAGGTGGGTGGGAACACTTTGTGCAACTACTTAACGGTACTACTTACATTAAAATATAATTTTAAAAAGAAAATTCTGTTTCATCTCTGCTCTGGATATATACAATAAAACTTAACAGTTGTATAAATAATTCTAAAACTATATTGTACATTCACAACTTTAGGAATAATATTAGGACACATTGTATCTTGGTAAGTATAATATTTAATTGCCAAATAAATTAAGATATACTTTCTCTCCCTCTCTCCCTTCCTCTCTTTCCCCTCACTCTCTAGTCCTTACTCTCAGAATGTATTAATACCATGATACCCTCATAATAATAATTTATAATTTACTTTCTTAAATATCAATGTCTTTTGTTTCAAATGAGTAATGTAATCTTGGAGATTTGAACATAATTATTTCATTGCCCAAATGGTATCAAATGCAACTGCTTGAGGAAACTAAAATGCAAAGATAGTGTTATAATTTGTGGCATCCATTAAAATCAAGTATCCTGGTAACATTGAGATTGACTTCCATGTACAGCATGAAAAAGCCTCCTTACACTTGGGATTCTCTTTCATATAATATTCCTAAAAATAAGTGAAGTCCCTCATACTTGTGATTAATATAAGCATAAATACCTGTCTGCTATACTGGAGAAAAAATGGACCCCTGAACATGATACTAATTTTACCATTATAAAATCTAGATATGCTATATTTTTCCTAAGTAATAAAAAGAATGAGTAATCACATTTTTATCTTTTTGATGTATTTGCATGGGGAACATAAGTAGAAATGGCAAGAAAGGGAACTTAGAAGTATTCAGAGAGAGGTGGGAGGAGAAATGGAGAGATGGAGAGAGAGAGAGAGAGAGAGAGAGAGAGAGAGAGAGAGAGAGAGAGAGAGAGAGACAGAGAGACAGAGAGAAATGTTCTTCAGTGATTATAAACAGAGGCACTTGTCCTGGTTCTCTGGAATCAGAGCTCAGCTGGCCACTCACCTGCTGCATGATTGCATAGGTTCCCTGAGCTGATCAGGAGGTCATGCAATGGTTTTCTGAGGTTATAAGAAAGTAAATACTGAAGTATTGGAAGCCCTTCATTTACAACTTCTATATTTGCCTTTATAAAGCCAGCTTTTGCCGGGAGCCTGTGGCTCATGCCTATAATCATAGCTATTAAGGAGGCTGAGATTGGAGGATTGTGGTTCAAAGCCAGCCTGAGCAGAAACATCCATCAGACTCTTATCACTAATAAATCACACCAAAAAAATACCAGAAGTGGAGCTGTGGCTCAAGAGCACTAACCTTGAGCAAAAGAAATGCAGGAAGAGTACTCAGGCCCTGAGTTCAAGCCCAAAAACAATAAATAAATAGATAAATAAAATAAAATGCCAGATTTTCTAAAAGAGATCATTTTATACCAAGTTAGTATGGTAATGCTGTAAAAGTTTGTATTTTTATTTACATATCGGGACAGACAGAGATTCTGTCCCGTAAGACCACAATGATTCCATGTCTCACAATTCAATTTCCAGTTCAATCAAATGACCTGATGCCTCAGATACTCTCTGTAGCTTTTGGTCGACTTCCATTCGTCCTTTGGATAAGCTGAAAAAGCTAAGAAACTGTCAATAACACTCCCTTAGATCTCAAAATGTTTACATGTTCAGGGTATCTTACAGTACCCTATAATAAAATTACATAAGTCTGTGTCCACAATACTGTATTCTTATAATATTCTACTACAGAACATTATCAAAGCTAATGTCCCTAATAAGAATAGCTTATTTTCCTGAGGACTAAAAATAACAGCCTCGGGAGGTGAATTTTGAACAATCATCAGACAGAGGTATTGATTTCACTTATTCTCAACATTTTGACAACAATTCAACAAGGCTGAAGAATACGTATGGTCCCAGAAATGAAAAAAAAAAAAATAATGGCAGGTATAATCACTTCTCATCAAGGAAAGGGACTTTGCAGTTCTGATATTTTATTTTTTACCAATATCAGCATAGATCTAGCTCACAGATCTGGCTCATGTTAGGATATCATGGAAATTTGAGGGGTGGAAAAAGCATTGATGCAAATGAATCGGATGATTAGATGGTTTAAATTTGATAATCTCTGTCATCAATCACAATTAGAAGTAATGGATCTGTATTAAAAGAAAGATGCAATTTTCCCACCTGGAATAAAATGATCTAATTATGCTTCCTCACATTTTTCCCTTTTTCTGTCTTTGCTTCTTTCTTTCTTTCATTCCTGCTTTCTTTTTTTCTTTGTCTTTTTTCTTCCTTCCTTCCTTTTTCTTTCTTTCTCTTCTTTTTCTCTTTCTCTCCTTTCTCTCTTTCTCTTTCTCTTTCTTTTTCTCTTTCTTTCTCTTTCTCTCTTTCTGTCTGTCTTTCTTTCATTTTCTTTCTTTCTGTCTGTCATTCTTTCTTTCTTCTTTCTTTTATTTCGTTCTTTTTCTTTCTTTCTTTTTACTGATCCTGGGGCTTGAACTCAGTTTCTGGACACTGTCCCTGAGCTTTTGTGCTCAACCTAGTGCTCTACCATTTGAACTACAGCTTCACTATGTTCTTTTTGCTGGTTAATTGGAGATAAGAAATTAATGGACTTTCCTGCTCAGGCTAGCTTCAAACTACAATTTTCAGATCTCAGTCTACTGAGTAGCTGAGATTACAGGTGTGAGCGATCAGTGCCCAGCTACTTCTTCCCTTCATCATCACATATTTCAGTCCTCATAGGACTTAGCATGACCACTTTTCGCCTGTAAATTTTACTGTTTTCCTTTGGTTTACAGGACACATTTGTTCTCATAAGAGCAATTTCTGTTTCAATTAGCTTTTCAATATTTTGGTCATATCTGTCTATATCTACCTCTCTCTACATAATTAATACAGAGATATCAATAATGGCATAATAGTCATCCATGACTGGATGCCCTCAACATGATATTTACAAATTTGTCTTGTTGTGACATAAATCAGTCTTTCATGCCTTTCTTGACCAAGTATCTTCAAACAGTTTCTCACTTAATAGACACCGGAGTTGTTTCCAGTTTGAGCCTACTCTGAATAATATTGCATAATATTGTTGTAAATGTCTTGTACAAGTGTTCATGTGGTTGAATATTGTTAATATTCTATAGCATATTCCTACATGTCAAAACTTCTGGACCACATAGTAAATATGTAATTATTAATGGAAGAAACTTACAAAATACTTGGTGCAGTGACCAAAATGCTGATATTCCCCCTCACAATTCATAAGCACTTGAAGTTCTCTACATTTTCTTACTATGGTTTACTGCTTAAAATTTTGTAATTTTTCTTTTTAAGTGAGCACAATAAAAGTATAACTACAGTTGATTTTGAACTTTTTGGTAAATTGTCTACTCAGGTTATTTGTAATGAAGTATACTGTTAGTTCTGGATTGCCTGTATTAGATGTTTCTGTTTTGTTTTATCATAGTACTGGGATTTTAACACAGGGCCTCCTGTTTGATAGGTAGATGACTTATACTGAAGCTACATCCCTGGGCTGGCCTCAGTAATTCCCAAGTTACTGAGATTTTACTTAGTTATCATCCATGCTTGGTCATTATTTTTTGTTATTGTTGTTTTGGTGTTGTTGCTTCTTCAGGTGAGTAGATATGTGCATATCTGGCTGAGAAACTTGTATATCTAGATTGTTGAATGTTTTAGATTTTTTGTCAAATGTTTTTCTGAATATATTGAAATTTTCTAGTAGTTTTATTACTGCTCTCTATAAATTGAGATTTTTGAACCATAAACCAACCCTGGATCCTGACAAATCCCACTTAGTCATGCAGTGTAATCTTCTATATGTGTTGCTAGATGGAGTTTACTAGTATTTTGTACATGAACTTTTCATCATTATTCATGACAGATATTGGCTCTAAGTTTTCTTGGTAAAATCATGATTTCAAGGTAACATTAGCTTCATGGACTAAATTGGAAAATATACTTTGACCTTTTGAATTTGAAAAGGATTATTACTAATAGAAATGAAAGGTTATCTATTACTACGAGTAATAGTCATTGCAAATGCTCTCTAAATGTTCGCTCCTCTCCTGCTTTATGCCATTATTATTATTTTACATACTGCATCTCAGAATAGTACAGTCACTTGAAATCAGTATGAAAGCTCTCGGCTGTCTTTTAAATTATCCAAAAAAGTTATGAACTGTCCTTATGTCTGATTATTAATGTATCCATATGTATGATTAATTTTATTCTTGCTATTAATTTCTTCACATAGACTTAAGTTATAATCTAATGTTATTTTCATCTGTCTAAAGGACCCCATTTTTATTCACATATCTGCTACTGCTAACTTCAATCACTGTTCTACCATAGAATGTCTTCATTTCTTCTATATTTATAATAGGATAATTTGGAGATAGAATTCTTAGTTGCTGAACTCTGACATCTATGAAATCTTATCACTGGCATGTATTAAGGTGCTTTGTCTTGCTATGTTTGAGGTTCTCTTTTGGCTAGGTGCCATTAGCTCACAACTGTAATCCTAATAATTCAAGAGGCTGACATCTGAGGATCACAGTTCGAAGCCAGACAGAAAAGTCCATTAGACTTTTGTCTCCAATTAACCACATGAACACACACACACACACACACACACACACACACACACACACACACACACACACACACACACACACACACACACACACACACACACACGTACACACCAGAAGTCAACCTGTAGCTCAGTTGGTAGAGTGCTAACCTTGAGCAAAATATCTCAATTATAAAACTCATGCTCTGAGTTCGAACTCTGGGATTGGCACAATAAAAAAAAAAAGATTCTCTTTTTGTTCTTTGACAAAAATCAATAATAGATTTCTTTGATTTTTAAACTTTCTACAATTCATTTATTTTCATAGATATGCAAATTAAGCTTTTTATTAAATGAGAAGAGTCAGCCATTATTTCTTCAATTTTTTTCTACCAATCCCTTCTCTCTTATGAGAGGCCCAATATACTTGGAACACATTCAAATATGTTTCATTTCACAGGGTTCTGAGACTCAATTAAACTGTCTCTATTTCTCACACTGCATAATCTCAATTCAACCACAGGGTACATTTGTATATTGTTTGCCTGCACTATTTACACTCTCCCCTTCCCACCATCCATGATTATAAGTGTGAAAGTATACTGTGTTTGTCCAATCACTGTAATACATGACTCTCTACGTTCTTCAGAACAAATAGCATCAAGAGCACAAAGTCATGTTCTGTAATGGGAAAATCATGATCAAGCCACTGATATTGTCAGGTCTGTGTCCAAGATCTTAAATTTGTGTCTATTGTCCCTCTAAACAAACCATCATTAGAACAGACACTTGGCAAAAGCAAAACAAAATAACAGCAATTAGTGGATATCACTTAAGTCTATATAAGATTTATTCACTAAATTTTATTTAACTTTTAAATACAATAACCTAAAACAATGTAAGACGAAATTCTGTCTTACCATATTCTTCACAGAACTGTGCCTTTGTAAATAACCACTGTCCATGCAATGAGTAGTGAACCAGAGGTCCTGGAATCACATGAACAATGCTGAAGGGACAACAGATTTGCCTCTCTTAAAAGTTATATCCAATTCTGTCCGGGGTAATCTCATTTTTAGTAACTAGGTAATATCTCAAGAAATATTCCCTCATTGAATTTAAACTTCTGTTTTTTGGTCCTGGTTACACCTTTGGATGATGTAAAGGTCTCTCTTAGCCTCCTTATCTTTCCCATGCACAAGGTGTGGCCACCAAGTTGAAGGAATTCCCACAGAACATCATTCAGGTAATCATTTGTCCCACATAGCATCAGTCTCAGTCATTTCTGGGTGTGAAGTGTTTTCATAAAGGCTAAAGTACTTATGGAACTGAGAAGCCATTGTGGTTTAATATTAAGACATGATAAAAACCCATGCTTTAAAAATGTTAAGACCCAAATGAAGTTTACAAATAAATGAGGCACACAATCAAACACCTTCCCAAATAAACTAAAGCAATGATGAGTAAGTATCTAGTATAATTCTGAAGAGAATGTTTGCTTCTGATTCAAAAACATGCTGGAGAACACAGAGAACTATATTCTGCCTCCAAAGTGCTTATGTATGTGTTTTCTCTTAGTCTTTTATCACCAACCAGCCTTAGCTTATTAAAGTGATTTCTGATTACTCGATTAAAAAAATCACTGAGGCTTCTCTTTGCCTGGGGATATACACTTTTGCTTTCTATGATTTTGTCTTCTATCAAAAACATCTCTAACTGCATGCAGCTATACTTCAGGCTCTCCCTTTATACCACATCTCTAGATGCATCTGCACAAGGCACTCTGATGGCAGGTTTTACTCTTTAAAATGTTTGTGTGTCTTAATTTTGGAAATGGGTTTGATTTTGATATTACCTTAGGTACATAGATCATTCTTTGATAAAATTCACACTCTCTACTATTATGTTATCCTTCTTTTTAAAAACTTGCTTGCTTACTTGGCTTTCGGTCAGTAACATGCCTTTCTACCAACAAACTGTGCCTTGTCAAATTCCTTTTTGAGTTGGTGTCCTTCTTCCTATATGAGACTCCAATATCATGATATGTTTCAAACATTTTTTAGAAAAAAAAAGAACTCAAACAGGTTTCATGGTTTCCCTTATTTGCAATAACTAGTATATGTCTGAGTCAAGCAGAAAAGGTCAGAGAAGTTGATGTTAGGGAAATGAACCCTAAGATATGTATTCAAATGTTTTTTTTTCTTTCAGGTGATTGTTTCTAACATTTTTATAAGATTATCTCTTTGTTGCTATGGTATAACCCCTGCTTTCACTGCATTTGAGGTTGTTATAATTTGTGGAGGGGAAGGGAAAAAACAAATTGTTTAAATAGGGATACATTGCAACAATGAGATGTACAAGTCATTATATGGAAAAATGAACTTTACAACTTTGGTGGGGGGGGAGGAGTATAGGGTGGGGGGGTTGCGGGGAAGATGGGAAGGGATGGGAAGGGTTAACAAAGGAGGAGGCTACAATGCTTGATAAGAAATGTACTCGTTATCTTGCCCATGTAATTGTAACCCCTCTGTACAGTATTTTCACAATAAAAAAATAAAATAAAATTTTTTTTAAAAAGAAGAAAAAATTAAAAAAATAAAAAGCCTACATTTCTGGGATTCATTTAAGTTCAAGTCTAGTATCTCTCACATAATTTTACCAATTATTCCCAATGCCAACTACTGTAAAATGAATGACTTATGATCTATCTGCTCACAGAGTCATTCATTAAAGACTTCTCAGCTTCCTTATTTACCTGGCTATAGATAGCATGAGAATATATAGAATCTTATGTTTTGTTACATCTCCAGAACCTAGCCCTGTTTTCCACATACTGTGTGTTGAATTAATAGCTATTAATAATAAAGATAAAAAAATCCCCTTCACTTTCCTAGATTAAATAAAACCCAACAATACTTTTATTTTTCAGGTGAGGGAAATGACAGTTCTGTATCGTTCAGATTTGTTTTAATCTTTCCTGTTTGACTTTTTTCTGTTATCATTTAAGAAATCCATTTCCTTTCAATGACTGTATTCCCTAGCTGAAATCACTCTCCATTATGGAACAACCTCTGAGTCTAAGGATGTCTACGTGCCGGCTTCTGGCGTGGGAGTTCCATTATAGGTGTTATTGATTTGGCCTGTATTTCTTTTTCTGAGCTGCAGCCTTCACCTGTCATTTGTCTTATGATGAGTATATTGTACACCTAGTAGTTCATCTTATGTTTCATAGAAGAACAAAAATGTGGATGGATATTTGATTGCTTCTAGAAAAAATATTTTTGAGGATTACTTTTTGAGATGTTTTTGATTTTTTTTCTTTCCTGGAAGGATAAGAACATACCATTAAACAAGGAGAGAAATCTCTGAAGCCTTACTTTGCTGATATAGACCATCCCAACAATATCAAACCTAAACTACTCACCGATGAAGATGTATATTCATACATCTACTAGATAGCTGAGAGCAAAAGGATTCCTTTGGAAATTTCCAAAGGAGTAGCTAATTTTAATACAGGTACGTTAAAGTAAATCCTGCTCCATTTGCTAGTACTTTGAGTGTTAGGCGTTATATTCTGATAGGGAGTTCATTAAGTGTTCTAATTTTTAAAAATACAGAAGTAAGTTTTTATTACATCTGGGAGTCAGTGCTTGAGTCCTACCTACTAGCCTTCTACATTCGCTCATATTCAAATACAGAGTCTTAGAATTTTCCATTTGAAGTGACCTCAAAATCATATTGATCAGTTCTTTTATTGATGTGGAAAATGAAGCCAACAGTCATTGGCTACTCTCTGATGTGGTAATATTTCATTTTTCTTTTACAGGATTTACAGAATACGTTTGGATCAATACAAGTAAATATATTCAACTTCATCAAAACCCATGTTTTGCATATGGAGTTGTGTCCCATAAACTTTACAGGGAAGGAGATTTTCAGCTTGTATGTTATCAAAGTACAAGCCAGTAAGAAATGGGCTTACTATTGCAGGTATTCTCACTGACTGAACATTTTGATGGTGGCCAGTGCACACTGGTTTAACTTCACAGGTCGAAGGCAAGTACCTTCCTGAGCCCAGAAGCTTTTTCTAATTGTATGATTTCATCAGTGTTGCATAGTCTCCTACTCATCAGTCTGTTAGTTGTGTGTGACCAGCACTGATGAGAAACACTGTTTTTGTTCTGAACGCGTGGGCTGAGGGCACTGGTGCTTCTGTACTCAATGTTGGTTTGAGTTACTACGCCTCCTTGACGTCACCATCAGAAGGAAGACTTACATGCAGTTATCTAAGGAATACTTCATCACAATGTTTTAAGAAGTTTTAAACATTATTTTAACATTGCAAGAGGGATTTTTTCCCCCAGAAAATAGAGAGCGAGTGAAACGGTATCTCCTAACTCTCATGGTGAAATAATTCAGCTGGCCAAACTGCTTCTGGACTTAAAAAAAAAACTACTCTTTTATCTTCAGTCTCTTCTCTCTTATACCCAAGAGTCACATTGATTTTTCGACAAACACACCTCCATTATTTACTTTTCTTTTCATATCACCCCCTTGTGCCAGCCCCAAGGGATCTTCGCCATCCCTCCACTCACTGCAGAGAGCTCAGCAAACAGTCTGCAACCTCACAAAATAACTGCTTGTGCTAGAAGTTCCTTTGCCTTCTGTGGAATTTCTGAATTCAAAACATGTCTTGAGCTCAAGTTTTTGCAATTACTCTTGCCAAGGGACGTCCTTCCAGAACCCTGACTCCCCAGCTCTTCTTGCCCTCAAGGTGAAGCCAGACAGAGAAACTGACTTGTACATCCCAACATCAGACCTTGGGTTGTGTCCTACTTCTGGCTTCAAATCTGGTTTGGTCATAACAAGCGCCACATTGCACTGGTTATGAGACCCCACTGCTCACTAAATCACACACAAACTCCAGACACTGACATTTACTACTCTACAAAAGATCTAGTCCAACTATCAGAACCTATAATTCACTGCTTGCTGACTTCTCTCCAGACAAATGCACGAGTCACCAACACCCCACCCAATGCTTTTCCAGCTGCAAAAACTCTCTCACATTTGGGAAGGTTCTTTTTTGCTAATTTTGCTAATTGTTGCAATGGGTCATCCTGTGTCCTTTTTTCGGCGTTTTGTTGCCCCCAGATTATACGAATGTATACACAAGATGCAGAGTACCAAAATCAAGTACAGTGACAACAGGGGTATACCATAGGGGAAAGAACATACACCACAGGAAACAAACAAAAAAGAAATCACATAGTACATTTAAAACAATAAAGACAGCCCTCTTGTGTCCATATCATGGGGTTCATTTCACTTAGCATCATCTTATATGGACATACGTACATACCTTTTGAGCTTTTCAGTTCATCTGATAAGATTATCCTAGACATATATTAATTATTGCAAATAAGGGAAACCATGGAACCTAAATATTTGGGGACTGGCTTATTTCACTTAATATGGTTTTTTACAAGTCTTTCCATTTCCTAACAAATGGGAAAGTGTCATTCTTTCCGATGGAAGTATAGAATTCCATTGCAGGTGTGTGTGTGTGTGTGTGTGTGTGTGTGTGTGTGTGTGTGTGTGTGTGTGTGTGTGTGTGTGTGTGCAGACAGCGAGAGAGAAAGAGAGAGAGGGCACATTTTCTGGATCCACTCATATACTGAGGGGCACTGGGTTGGTTCCATATCTTAGCTATTGTGAACAATGCTGCTGCGAAAACTTTAAAAACATGAAAAAGGGAAATGAAAGCAGAACTAAGTAAGTGGGAAAACCTCCCATGCTCCTGGATAGGGAAGATTAACATCATGAAAATGGCAATACGGCCAAAGGCTATCTACAAATTCAATGCAATACCCATCAATATCCCATCCACATTCTTCAATGAAATAGAAGAAGCAATTCAAAAATTCATATGGAACAATAAAAGATCCCAAATAGCAAAAATAATCCTTAGCAGAAAGAACAGTGCTGGGGGAATAACAATACCAACCATCAAGCTCTACTACAATGCCACAGTAATCAAAACAGCTTGGTACTGCCACAAAAACAGACCTGAAGACCAATGGAATAGAACCCACAGACCTATAGCCACCTAATCTTCAATAATGGGAAGGTTCTTATCAGAACTCCACCTGTACCTTTTAAAATTCCATACATTTATCAAGGCAGGGTTTCAAAAGGCCATTTCTCTAGATTATAGATATAAACGTTCAAACAGTCATCACTTGAAGGAAAACAAGAGGTGTTGCCTTGGTTTTATTCCCTGTTCTTCAGCTGGGAGGCTCGATGGGGTTACATATTATATTACACATAATATATATGCATATATATATGTATATATATATATGCATATATATAACCCCATGTACCTAGTATTACTTTTTGACACCAGCACCAACAAACTGCACAAAGGTGCAACTTCCCCTTGATCTTGATCTTGATTTGATCTCCCTAAGTGTATAATTTACATTTCATGAATTATTGTCAAATAGAAATACAGAACTCTCCCAAGAATACCCAGAATTCTTGGACTAAATTATCAAGGAAAAAATAATTACACAAGATTTACAAATCTCATGGAAGTACAATTTACAAAATTGTGAGAATGGACACATTTTACTTTTAACTAGAAACATTGTCATAAAAGTCATTGTAATAAAACAGCTGTTAAGAAACACCAATACCTGGTGGTCTGTGGGGAGGGAGGACAGATACCATGTTACAAAGTTAGAATCAACACTCAAAATTCCAAATTAAAGATAATGTTATATAGAACCTTATTGTGGCAAACAATCCCTTTCTCCATCTGTTCATTTAGCAGACTGTACTAAGTAGCTACTGTGCTAAGTTTCTAAAGTAAAGGAAACTTTGGATATTAGGGTGAACCAAAAGAATTTTAGGAATTTGTATAATAAACCCTGGATCTACAACTTAGTGTGTGTGCACTTGTGTGTATGTGTGCATGCACATGTGTGTGTGTAGTGTCTGACTTTGAGGAGGTATTGAGCAAAGATTTGACTTAACTTCCCCATGCCAGCTAGTGAATGCACAACTCAACAATCTACAGTCATACAAAGAATTAGCTATAGATCTATAAACCTAAAATAGTGATTTTTTGATTGTCTACATTTTGTTAACGTATGTTCACCTATAATTAAGGTATGTATTTAGAAAATTAACATTTTTTCACTCACAGCTGAGATCTATGCCTGAGTTGTTGACTCTCAAAAAATATAAGGCATCATACATTTAGAGCAAGCAAAATCCTGTGTAATGGTTGCCAGAAAAAAAGAATAAAGCCAGTGTAGAACAGTGACAAGAAAAAGAAAAACAGCAACTGAGATCACGATTCCAGCATCACTAGAAAACACAACTGACGGTTGACTGAAGACTCTTTCTATTTATGCCTATGGACTTAAAATGTGATTTACTTCTAAAATAAGTAGTACTCTTCTTTCTATGTATGCCTATAGATTAAAATGTGATTTACTTCTAAAATAAGTATTACTCTTCAAAGGACTGCTTATCCTGGTTGCAAATAATCTGAGACAAGGAAAAGGCAAGAGTTAAAAAGTATGTCAACATTGATATCACAGAGAAATGTTAAGGCTAGATTGGTACAATGCCAGCTTTGATTTTTAACCCAGCATCTGGAGGAAGTTACATTTTCAGTCGAAAAGTAATGTTTACTGAAAATGACTGACTCATCATGCAGTTTCCTGGGGGAGTATATTATTTGTATCCAAACAAAATGAAGAGCAACTGTCAAAATTCCAAAAATAATGAGTAAACATGTCTGCATTTCAGGGGAAAAAAAAACAAATGATTTGAATTAACAAAGCAAAGGTGGCTCTGCATGGTGAATTTTATAATTACTTTCAAGGAGGAGAAACACGGGTGTGTCCTCTTCATTCATCAGAAGAATTTTCTGCCTTTATTACAAGTACTTGCACCTGATAGTCAATGACAGCCTGCTTATACATTGTTTAGGTGCATGTAAGTTAATGTCTTTCCTTAAGGGCAGAGAGTCAGAGAGAAGATACAGAAGCAATTATTATAAAAATCTCTTAATGAAGATGATGATATATTTAATAATTTAATTATAAACTCGAGTGATTATTGCTAATAAAACTTTGTTTTCAGAAAACTCTGATTAGAGAACTTGCCAACTATCATTCCTGCTTGGAAATATTACCCTTTCACAGAAAGTAGACACCATAATCTGTGAACAAAGGACTTGGCACCATGCCTATTATATTTGCTTTTAATTAGTCACCAAGATAAAGGTCAGAACTTTCTCTTGGACTTCCTCCATTAATGGCTGGAATTCCACTCTAAATTATCATATTGCTTAAAACCTTCTGTCCCTCTGTCTTTTGCCTTGCTGGTGTGTTTCAAATACCTGTATCATGACTTGAGGGTTTTCTGGCTACTGAATTGTGACTTCACCCAGTAAGGAGGAAGCCCTATGGTTGCTTTCATAGAATCCCATTTTCCTTCCTTTCCTCACAAGTCAATACGGCTGGGGCCAAGCAGTGTGGATTATGTTCCAGCCTGCCTGAGTTATGACACAAGCAAGGTTATTAAAGCTAAAAGTTTTAAAATCACATGTGGATTTTATGGACCTCATGCTGTCTATATAGACTCAAGTCATCAACCAACCACTGTTCTGGGGCAGTTTTACTCTTGTGCCATGAGGAGTAATGTTAAGACTGCTCAGCTGCCTTTATTCCTGTCAGCTTAGAGCACTCAACAGCAGTCTTTCCTTGTTTTTATTTTAAAGCAAAACATAAAATGGAATGAATCACTCCACTTTAACCAAATACAACTATCCTGAAATTTGCTTTTATGATAACTACATCTACACACAGACAGCAGCAGTAAAAGATACAGATTAATCAGTAACTTTAGCAAACCAAAAAAAAATGTCACCAAAAAAGAAAACATTCCATTCCTGGAATGAAAGAATTTAAGCTATAATAAGGTGATTGTAACACAGTTTATTCAAATTATGTAAAGACTATTTGGTTTTTTACTCCACTTTTCATAACTTGAATATTTCCCCAAACAATAAAATCTTGTACTCTCTAGAGAGACTGAAGAAGAAATAAGTTTAGATGATTGTTGCTAATAAAAGAAGAAAAAAATCTTTATAGACTGGTAATATTATCTTTTTTCCAGTAGGAACAGTATATTTGGCATATTTGAAATTATCACTGGAGTCAAAACTTTTCAGTGTAGGATTTTCATTTTATGAACTGCAGATTGCATGAACCTGTCTAGTCATAAAGCAAACTTTCAGGCCAGGCACAGTGATGGTTGTCAATAATCCCAGCAGGATGGACAGCACAGGTTGGAGGAATATGGTCTGACATCCGCCCTAGCAAAAAGTCTGACACCTTAACTGAAATATAGCTAAGGAAAAGAAGGGCTCACGTAATAGAACACCAGCATAGCAAGGAAGAGGCCAAATTCAAACCCTGTTATTGACAATTTAAAAAAAAAGAAAAAAATTTTAAAGTAGAAACTTTAGTACCTCTAAAATGTGTGTATGCAATTATACATATATATATATATATATTTCTTTTCAATGTTTTTAAGAGATCCCTGATGTTTACAAACTTACTATTTAGAGATTCTCTCACTTCTTGTATGTGTGTGTAATTGTTTCTTCCTGCACATAAAACTGAAATATAAAATTGATTGGTCAGTCTGATATAAAATTTGGTGATTACTGAAACAAATAATAAATCACACTTTGTACTGCATTAGTTTGTAATGCCTTCTTTGATTTGTAAAGTAATTCTCTACCACTTCAAAGATCTTAACAAAAATTTAGCTGAAATAAAAAGGGATGTTGATAGTGAGTTATAAAATAAACTTATTTCTTCAGCAGGTAGGCCCAAAAGTTCACCATCATTTTACTCTTTTTAACCAAAATTTACTCATACATCTTCCCCATCACTGTCTGTGGGGTTGAATCCTAAGCACTCAGGGCTAATCCTTCCATAGACTAACATGGCAATGCAATTAGTCTTGTCCAGTCAGATTAAAGACTGGACTGTCACTTCATGATTGGGAAATAGGCTCTTTCTCTTTCCTTCAGCATGAGCAAAACCCTGCACACATGCAGGTCTTGCTGTCAGATATCTGCAACTGTCATGGAAAGCAGCCTAAGGAGAAAATGAATACAACTAAAGTGGCAGAGCAGTAAACTGGGAACTCTGGGGACGTGGTTCAGTCAACAATCAATTCTTGAACACTGAAAAACTCTGAAGATAAGAAATCCCCTTATTTCTTAGACCAGTTTGTCAGAATTCCCATTACTAACAGTTCACAACCTTTTAACTGATTCAATACACTAAAAGAGTAATTCAGTTGAGAATTCAAACAAGTGCATTTCCAATACTGCTCTTTCCGTTTCCCTCTCCTTTTTCTCCCTCTCCCTCCCCACCTCCCCTCTCTTCCTTTCTCTTGTGTTCAACTGAACTACAAATAATACCTTCTAACATCTTGATTTCAAACAGGTCAGTTTTAAGAAGATTTATCATAACTATAATAAAGGTGTGTTGAAGGACCCATAATCATATTTGCAAAGCAAAAAGTTTAATGACATACTGAATAAAATGGTCCAGCTAAAAACAAAGTCTCACTATATATAAAGATCAGAAAATGTTTACAATGAAATTAAATGTCACACAATATACATTGATCCAATTTAATAAACAAGACGTTTTTTGTCTACCTATATTATTACAACATGTCAAGTTAGGACTTTTTAAAAGTTTAACCTTAAGAAAAGTCATCTTCTTTCTCAAAATATGCCACAGGATTAATGGAAAAACTAAAAGGAATAATGCTCTTCAAATTAAGGAAACAATACACTATTTCACTCAGTCTTCTAAATATATCACCTCAAGGTATAAACTTAAACTGTAAGCTGTTAGAATTCAAGTTAGAATAGATTTTGAAGTTAGAGACAGGAGTTCAATTTAAACAATCATCTTAACCCATCGAATACTCTAAGACCATGCAGCAAATAATGTTAATTAATAATACTCCTTTTATAAAGTGGTCAGAGATTAAATGGTATGATACACTACAAGTGACAGGTTTTTATTTTTTCTTTTGTTTTCCACTCCAAATTTCCAAAAGCATATTTTCTTTTTAAAATATATATAATAAATCCACACATACACACCACCACCACAAAGCCAGCCTGGGCAGGAAAGTCCATGAGGCTCTTATCTCTAATAAACCACCAGAAAACTTGAAGTGGCGCTGTGGCTCAAGTGGTAGAGTGCTTGCCTTGAGCTGAAGCTGAAGAGCTCAGGGACAGTGCTTAGGCCCAGAATTCAAGCCCCACAACTGACACTCTCTCTCTCTCTCTCTCTCTCTCTCTCTCTCTCTCTCTCTCTCTCTCTCTCTCACACACACACACACACACACACACACACACACACACACAATCTTTTGCATTACAAAGTTTTCTTCTCCATAAAACAAATGGCATGCATACAGTGATCTTGAAGAACATTTCTGACCCACATGCGCTACTCTCACAACTCAAAAAAAATCTGAAGGCAGGCACTGGTGGCTCACACCTGTAGTCAGAGCCACTCAGGAGGCTGGGATCTGAGGATCATGGTTCAAAGCCAGCCAGGGCAGGAAAATCTGTGAGACTCCGATTTCCAAAAAAACCACTCAGAAAACCGAAAGTGACACAGTGGCTCAAGTGGTAATACTAGCCTTGAGTTGAAGAGTTGAGAAGCAGCATTCAAGCCCAGAGTTCAAGCCTCATGACCCATGATGGACCAAAAAAAAAAATCTGATAAGGTCTGCACATAAAATTTATATAAATAAATCACAGGCCATATTTCATGCATTGAAATTCTCATAGTTCCTAGCCACATATCTTGACTTCATTGAAAATATTTGAGGTCTTGTTATTTAATAGAGTCATTCCTTGAAATTGATTAAGGATGATTCAACTTTAGCTGCCTAATTTAAAAGTCGAACCTATGAGTCAATCATCATCTTCCAGATAGAAATTCTACATGAAGACAGAATGTCTTTTTTTCACAAGGCACCCAGTGGGGTGAGTTCATCCGCTGCAAGTGGACTACTCAGCCCAGTTCTGGCAGGGCGAGCAGCTAGAGCTAGAAAACAGACTACACAGGCAGAAAAAGGTTCTTCGTCTTTTCTCTAAACTCTGTTACCTGTGTTCAAGTGGAAACAGGAATTCTTCCCTGGCAGCATGATCTCATCATAAAAATGCAACCACAACAGCAGGCTCACGTAGGAAACAAATTTATCCAACTTGCATTTTTATACAAGTGCTCTTTATCTTCTGATTATTTTCATATTTCCTCTAGAGTTCAGTGCAAAGCAGTAATTACAGGCAGAAATTATACTGATTCAGTTTAATTCATTTACCATGGTCCAACGTTTAGAGTAATTTTTTTAACAGTGTTCTATGAAATGATACCAATGATCAATCCTTCTATAACTAATTATTTCTCCAATTTATCTCATAAGTCTATAATCAAATTAAGAAATTTGGTTCTCTGATTCATCATATGTTGCTGCAAACATTAATACATACCAATTCTATCAGTTATGAAAACTATAAAATACTATGGGATTTGATTAAGGTAACAACAGTAAGTATATAGATATTTTTTTTGTAGGAAGGGTCTTCCAAACAGTTAAGCATAAATTCTGGGTTAAGAAATACCTCGACACTTTCTAGTCCAGAAAAAGTAGCATGCTATAAGCCATATTATAATTCTTTGGATAATACAGGATGATATGTTACTACATTTCTCATTAGCATTGTCCCTGAGAGTCTATTTAATTATTTATACAAATTCAGCTTATATGAATCTTCATTAAACCACTGGAATATACTATTAAACAGATCTTTCTGCATGCTCAGTTTTCTTATCTGTGAAATGGGGGGGAGGCAAGTAATAATTACCTAATGTGCTCGGTGTTCTTTGGTTTAACTAATTAGAGGTTGTAAAGTCTGATAAAGCACCAAGTGGTATTAAATATCTCTACAGCCTGCATTTACTAGCCAGCTCGTACTCCAGCTGCTTAAACACAGCTGCTGTTAATAAGCAGGAGAAAATGAGCAAAAAGCATTTGAAGAGCTGATTGGAGGAAATGACATGGAAGGAGTGTTTTACAACTCACAAATTTGATAACCTTGATTTAAACACTAAGAAGTCATTTCATTCTGGAATGTTGCTGTCTTTAAAATATTTAACATAGTTGACACCAAGGATAAAAAGCTTTGAAAGTGATAGAAAGTATAGCTATGAATTGTACTGACGTACTTCTGAACCCCAACTGACCTTTCTCTCACTATTGTTTTCTTTCTCGTGGTTCTTCTAATAAATCCCAAATGACATATATAAATACAAGGTACGTTATCAATTGTAGGGTTTAATAGAGAAAAAGGCTCTGTACACTCTGGGCTGTTTTTCATGTTCAGTCAAGCCAAAGAAGAAAGCTGATTAAACTGGAGTAGATCTGTCTGCCACCCAAAGGCTAGTTTCAATTCTACATTCTGATGCCACCCATGCCAGGAACTAAGTTATACTTCAATGCTCCTTTATATTCTTGGTTCCTGGGATCTTTGTTAAAATCCCTGTAGTTGAATCCTATTCATAAACTTGATAAGCACTTCTCTCTTTCCTGGATTCCTGGCCTGTGTTCATTCATAAAATCTATCTGCTTTTTCTTGTCTTCTCAGCTTTCACCTTCCACTCCTGTATCTGAATTCTGTATTTCTTACTTAGGGTGGCATAAATAAAATTTCCAGGTATTTTATTTTTTGTTGGGCTATTACAGAAGGAATTGCTTTCCTGATTTCAGCCACCCTTTTCTCATTGGTGGCATGCAGAAAAGCCATTTATTTTTGAGGGTTAATTTTATACCCTGCTACTTTGCCAAAGTTTCAAAGCAGCTCGAGTAATTTGGGAGTAGAGTACATGGGATCCTTTAAATACAAGATCATGTCATGTGCAAACAGAAAGAGTTTTACTTCATCTTTCCCAATTTGGATCCCCTATATGTTTGCATCTTGTCTTATTGCTATAGCTAGGCATTCTAATACTAAAATGAAGAGAAGTGGAGAGAGTGGACATCCTTGTCTCGTTCCTGAGTTTAGAGGAAATGGCTTTAGTTTTTCCATTAAGTATAATGCTGGCTGTAGGTTTGTCATATACAGTCTTTATTGTGGTGAGGAATGTTCCATGGATTCCTAATTTTTCCAGAGCTTTTACCATAAGGGGGTGTTGGATCTTGTCAAATGCTTTTTCTGCATCTATTGAGATAACCATGTGGTTCTTATCCTTGCTCTTGTTGATGTGATGAATTATATTAATTGATTTGCATATATTGAACCAGCTATGCATCCCTGAAATGAATCCTGTTTGATCGCAGTGTATGAGTCTTTGGATGAATTGTTGAATTTGATTGGCCAAAATTTTGTTGAGAAGTTTTGCATCAATGTTCATCAAAGAAATGGGTCTATAGTTGAATCACCCTAACCATAAAAGAAATGCAAATTGAAACAACATTGAGATTTCACCTCACCCCAGTTAGAATGGCTATAATCAAGAACTCTAGTAACAACAGATGCTGAAGGGGATGTGGCCAGAAGGAAACCCTGCTGTTTTGTTGGTGGGAGTGTAAACTTTGGAAAGTAGTATGAAGGTTCCTCAAAAGACTACATAGATAGAGCTCCCTATGACCCAGCAATCACACTTTTGGACATTTACCCGAATGATCCCAAACAAGACAATACTAAAGCTACCAGCACAACTATGTTTATTACAGCATTATTTACCATAGCTAAGATATGAAACCAACCCAGATGCCCCTCAGTAGATGAATAGATCATTTTCTTGATGGTATGGTATGGTAAATAATGCTGTAATAAACATTTTCTTGATCCATTCATCTACTTAGGGGCATCTGGGTTGGTTTCATATATATATATATATATATATATATATATATATATATATATATATATACATACATACATACATACATACATACATACATACATACATACATACATACATACATACACACATGCATACCTACAATGGAATTCTATGCCTCCATCAGAAAGAATGACATTGCCCCATTTGTTAGGAAATGGAAACACTTGGGAAAAAGTATATTAAGTGAAGTAAGCCAGACCCAAAGAAACATAGGTCTCATGTTCTCACTTATTTGCAATAACTACAAGTAGAAAAGGTCAAAAGCTCTGTACATATGACAATGTTAGATGAAGTTAAGCGAAATGAACCCCAAGATAGGGACACAAGTGGTTTTTTCTTTCTTGCTATTGTTTCTAACGTATTTACAAGGCACCCTGTGACTTCTGTTGTTGTTGCTTTGTATCTTCTTCCCCCCGGTATAACCCGTTTTCATTGTATTTGATGTCGGTATAATTCGGGGAGGGAAAGGGAAAAAATAAAATGTTTAAATAGGTTCAGGTTGATCCATTGTAACAATGAGATGTACAAGACACTATGCTGAAAAATGAACTTTACAATTTAGCAGGGGAGACAGGGGGAGGGAGTGTAATTTTGGAGGTGAGTGAGAAGGGATGGTGGGGAAAAACAAAGGAGGAGGCAAAAATGCTTGATTAAAAAACGTACTCATTACCTTGCTCATGTAACTGTAACCCCTCTGTACAGTATTTTCACAATAAAAAACTTATTAAAAAATAAATGAAAGTCCTAAATTGGACCAAAGTAAAAAAAATTCCAAGTGTATTTTTTAATTGAACAATTTCCATTTGTTTTCTTAGCCACAAATACACCCCATCCCTAGTTATGTCAATCATTTCAGGTGAACTGCAATATCTTATGTTTTCCCATAAACTGGGAAATATTCATTGCCATAATTTCTAGTCACATTATTAAAAATAACCATAATAGCTAGAAGGTATTCATTTCTTAGTATGCATTAGAATTTTCTCAATGGTTTACACACTAGTTGTAACATCTAGACACAAACTCTCTATTGTACCTCATTTTATAGAAGAGCAACCTGAGGAGCTGAAATGCAAATAACCTATCTGCACTTGCATGGCCTTTAAGTAGAACTGAACTGAACTCAGCAGACCTGGCATCAGTTGTGCCCTCAACCACTGCACTCAAGATGCTCAGTGACATGAGGCTTCTCCTCTTTCTCTACCTTAGTGCTAACTGCAGGTGAGAGTGGGGGATAGACATATGGTTGTAGGAGAGGAGTTTATGAGTGCATCTACATCAGTGCACACAGCAATAAGTCCTCTATTGTTAGAACACATGGGATTCTCATCTTAGAACAAGTAGATCTACTTTGACTAGCAAGTCATTTTCCTTAGCAGTCAAGGGGAGTTTTAATCATTGCATCTACTTTACAAAATACAGTCAGTATATGCACTTTTCAGAAGACACTGCCATAGGATATGAAAGGACTGTGAAATCATTTTAACAAATAGCTGAAAAACAAAGTAAAACTCAATTTCCCTTTTAGATACTGATAGGAAGTTTACCATCTTAATGAAAAGTTTTCATATCAAATAGCAAATGATAGACGTATGTAGACATATTGTCTATAGGTCTCTTCAAAGAAACAAAGGCTTCATTTGAATTCCATCAAAAGTAAACCAGAGGTTAAGAGCCAAAAATGTTGCTTTGTATTCCTACGGTATAACCCCTATTTTCACTGTATTTGATGTCCGTGCCCTCCATTTTGTATATACATTTCTCTAATGCAGGGAAGGGAAGGGAAAAAACAAAATGCTTAAATAAGGATACAGGTTGACCCATTGTTACAATGAGATGTACACAAAACTATGTTGAAATGAACTTTACAACTTCGGCAGGGATGGGGGAGGTAGTTTTGGAGGTGAGAGGGAAAGGATGGTAGGCAGGAAACAAAGGAGGAGGCAACAATACTCAATAGGAAATGTACCCATTACCTTGCTCATGTAACTGTAACCCCTCTGTACAGCATTTTTATAATAAAAAGCAAGCAACAATGAAATACACAGTCCCATGGTTTCATGCCATTGCAGCAGGAAAATCCATGTAATTTTTTTTCTCCAAAGTAGCCAGCAAAAAGCGCAAGTTGGAGGCACGCCTCAATTTGGTAGAGTAGCAGCCCAGCAAACAAGATGAACAAATAAACTCTGTTACCAAATTAAATATAATTTTATATATATATATATATATATGTAATTTGGGGGGATGACTAAAAATTAGTTTACAGAGCACATTATGTACACTCAGAGAAAGTGTACCACATCACATGGAATGACTCATCAACTAGACTTGAAACAGTAGTAACTCAGGTTTTAAAGCACTTCAAGGAATGAACTATGTAATGTGTCACCTTACAGGTCAGCACCAGAAAAAAGAGACTGTAATTGTTCTGTTGTCCATTCCTACTGAAGATGTGAAGCAATGCTGAGAGAAATAATATGCTATCCATTCTGTCTTCTTGGTGTTCCACATTTTATGAGAGATCAAGATCAGCTATTTTAAGGGTATAAATTTAAGTTATATTCATTTTGCAGCTTAAAGAAGCAGCTTGCTAAGACATTCTAATAATGAGCACCAGAACTTACTATTATTACTAAATAATATTTGTAAAAAGGAGTTTCAATACCACAAGAAAGGTAATGGCTACAATCAGTCTTGATCGATATAATCCCTCATTGTTCTCCCCCATATTTCTATACCCTCTAGTTATACAGTTCAATTTTTACATAATTCACATTCAATCTAATGGCTTCCCCTAATTTTATTTTTGTTGGCGGTGGGGATTTGACTCTGGGCCTGGGCAATGTCCTTCAGCTCTTCAGCTCAAGACAAGTGCTCTACCACTTGGTAGCACCACTTGTGGCTTTTTCTGCTTATGTGGTTCTGAGGAATCAAACTCAGGGCCTCATACATGCAAGGCAAGCACTCTACCACTGAGCCACCTTCCCAGCCCTTCCCGTAATTATTTGATGGTCATACAACCTATAAATACAATTTGACTCTGATATTAAGTGAAACATAATTTAAAATACTTTATATTACATAAATTGATGTATAATAGATTAAAATCCTTTTTGGTAAGATTGGATTTCAATGCCCAAGAAACCTAGGTCTTTTCTAAAGAATTAGCAGATTTGTACACAACACACATACACACATAGACATGAAACCACACATATACATGCATTATTGTTAATATTATATCTATATATTTATAACCTGCTTTTTTGCTGAAGACCAACCTCAGCTTTTTGGAAGTTGTGTGCCAAGTCAGAGTGTTAATTGTATAACCATCCATCTGTGTATACTTATTGCTTGACATCATCATATTTGGAATCAGTTTTTCTAAGTCATTTTCTCTTTTACTATTTCATTATTGACTACCAGTTTTGCAACAAGTGCTATTTTCATAAAACTGATTCTTTAAATAAAAATAAATGTAAAATTTATCTTCCTCTAAAGATACATAGGCATATATATACAGAGAGAGACTACAGAACAGTGCTTTTAATGCTGCTTCTAAGTGTACCTTTCCTTTCTTTCTTTTTTTTTTTTTTTTTTTTTTTTGGTCAGTCATGGGGCCTGAACTCTGGGCCTGGGCGCTGTCCCTCAGCTCTTCAGCTCAAAGCTAGCACTCTACCACTTGAGTCACAGCGCCACTTTTGGCTTCTTCTGCTTATGTGGTTCTGAGGAATTGAACCCAGGGCTTAATGCATACAAGACAAGTACTCTATCACTGAACCACCTTCCCAGCCCTCTATGTGTCCTTTTAATGCACATACTGATATAGCCTTAAGAGCATCTACAAAGAGTGGGAGTCCTTCCTCCTTACAACAGTGACTCTGTTTCCTATTTTTGATCTTATTTTTAGATCAACTTATACTTTATGGTTAAATACCAAATGACCTGTCATGAAAGTGCATCAAGCTATGTCTCAACTCAGTGTGGAACCCAGAAATCGTATGACATAAGGATTTAATCAAAAGGAGCCAGTGGGGAGCAAAAGCCAGAAGGGAGGAAGAGCAGAGAGACATCAGCAGGTTCTGGGAGGGGGCTGAGAAGAATGATGTTGCAATAGTTAGGACAACCTTCTGTGAGTAACATATTGGGGCAAACTATATGAATACAATATTCTCAACCTCGTAGGAAAAATAAACATTGCCATTCAACATTTGACTCCTGTTTTAATGTAAATATAATATATATAATTCATCATCTTAAAAAGAGAAAATACTTAAAATGATCATAATTTATAATAAGAATTTAAACACCTGAAACAAACTATTTTGAATTTTTGTGTACAAGTGAAACAAGTGACTTTTTTTCCTCAAAACAGGATAAGCCAAGTTTGTGAAAGTAATATGTGAAATCCTTGCTCTTAAATGACTAAAGGGGTAATAATGCACCCCATTTTTGCCCTAAAATATATCATTCATCTACATATTCATAATTTTAAGAAAACTCACCGAAGATATTACATCCAGAATACAAGAATATAATCATAGTATATTAAAATAATATAATAATCTTTTAACTAATGTCAGTAAGATTATCTAAATCTAGTATCTAAATCTAGTCATTTTTTGCTCAATTTTTTATTCAATAAATAACTGTACAATACCTTTCCTTTTAATTCTATTTCTTTTTGCTCTTCCTATAAGATCCCTAAAAAATCAATGATAAATAATAACCTCATAATTGATTAAATAGTGTGTACTTTGAAAGAAATCTAATAAAACAAAACTCATGTTTTAAAAATCCTATCAAAATGCTAGAGCTGCTCTCAAACAACATATAAATATATATGTACATATGAAGATATATACATATATATTAGGATTCAATAAGTGGTGATGGCTATACAGAGGATATAGTTATTGTCACAAGGACAGGTTTCAGTCATTTCTCAGAAGTAATTTAAAAACCATGGAGCACTTGTTACTATAAACATCATCATATCATGTGACTATGAACATATGCACGGAACTGATCATCATTTAACTTACAGGGACATTTAAGGGAGGAAAGTCTTTTCATGACCATACCACCTAAGATGAAGCAGATCCAGAGATTGCTTTCCTCTATCAAAATTTACATACAATTAAACACTAGAGCATGAATTTGAACTCTGCTCTATTTTTTACTCTCAAAAGCTCAAGTTTCCAGGTGAAATGCAATGTCTTTATTAACTTAGTCTATTCAGACTCTTATACCAAATACTTTAGAATTAGTAATTTATAAACCACAGAAATGGATTACTAACAGTTCTGAAGCCTGGAAAGTTCAAGTTCAAGGCACACTCAGATGAGCAGTTTCCGTGTTTGAGGAGGACAACTCCATTAAGATGGTACTTGGTTCTCTGAATGCCTCTTTCGTAGGAATATTCATGAGGCTGAGATCTAGTGACCTAGTCAGATTCTAGAAGTCCCTACCTCTAAAATTATAACATAGAGTTTGTATGTCCCTCTCCCACGGTATAACCCCTGCTTTCACTGTATTTGATATTGGTATAATTTGTGGAGGAGAAGGGAAAAAACAAAATTTTTAAATAGGGATACAGATGGACCCATTGCAACAATGAGATGTACAATCTGTTATGTCGAACACGAACTTTACAACTTTGGTTGGGGGGGGACCAGGTGGGGAGAGGGGGAAGTATGGGAAGGGATGGGAAGGGGAAACAAAGAGGAGGAGGCAACAATGCTTGATAAGAAATGTACTCGTTATCTTGCCCATGCAATTGTAACTCCTCTGTACGGTATTTTCACAATAAAAAAAATATAACATAGAGGATTAAAATTCAACATAAAATTTGAAGAAGTTAGTGTTTGTAAAATAGAATCCTATAAATGTAAGTCTAATCAAGCTATTATTATACTCCTTAGCAATAGGATATCTGTAATTGTGGGAATAGGAAATATTCCTTCTGCTAGAAATCTCCATAATTCATGGTTCTCTGTATTTGAATGCACATGGGAAAAAATGTCAGCTTGTCCCTTGTACTGCACTATTTTTCCCCTTTTACAACAGTATGTATTTGCATTTTTCTGAGGTTTTAAGTCAGAAAAGGGCCCTGTTTTCTTGGCCCATGGTTTGCAATTATGGGAAATAATGCTTCTACAGCTGTGACAATCTGCCTGTTGCTTTCAACCAACATGGTGACAATGGCCTTCTCCACAGGCCCCACATCAAAGGGCACACATCACCAGTGATGCCTAGCTGAGCAGCCTTCTCCTAACTTGTGTTTTCTTAGAAAAGAAAAATGATTGCTAATAAGTTTAAAGCTGTGATAGCTCAATCAATGGGTAAGGCAGCATTTTAATCACGTGAAATCGGGAAGCACTTACAAGTCATCACAATGGCTTACATTTTTCACCAATTTGCTGAAAAGCTTTTATTCCTTTATACAGCTTTTTTGTGCATGAAGACCTTAAGCATGTATTTATCCAGGACATGTAGGAAAGAAAATTCTCTCTTTGGTCCCCTCATATTTGTTTATTTGAACCACTTTCTGCCTGGAAGAAAGCTGCATTTTGAAGAAAATAGTTCACATCAGAATTGGGGACGAGGAATAAGGAACAGTTTCATCATTAATACAGCACCTCTACCTGCTAACATGGCTCAATTCCTCAAGTTTCCAGTTGGCCATGTCTTGGTATTAGATGACTATTTGGGTTACTAGAGTTTACAAGAATGGGAAATTATTAACAATCAACTTGTTCTTCTGGTAGCATATTGAAGTAGAGGCTTTTAAAAAAGAATCCGCAAATTGATGGGAACCACTTTAGTTGAGTAACAATTTTCTCATCCAACGGAGTGTAGACCTGATCATATGACTTATGTTGATATCAGACCTAAATACAATTGATAGTTTGCCAGTTCAGGAAAAAGGGGTTTGGTAGGTATAAAACTCACCTGCTTCTTCAGCAGAAGAGAATACCCCAGGGGTCAGTGGTGTCAAAGCATAAACACAGATGAAGCAACCTGAACTTAAGAGGGAAAATAAATGCTTGCCAGTGTGATTTCCAGAAAAGTTGAAGTTGTTACTCAGGGTGCCTTCGGGCATAAGCTTCATATATATTGTATTTCAAGAATTATTTTTACACTTGTTCACTCCATTCTGTCCACAACATCATTCATTATGGTAAAACAATGAGTGTAATAGCAAGCAGGCTATTTATTTACAGTAAATTAATATTTGTAAGCTTATTTCAGTTGTAAAATTAACAGTAATGGTATCTATCTCATAATATATTATGAAGACCAAAAATAATAATACATTTTAAATCATTTGTCCAGTGTGTTATATACAATAAGCACTTGCTAATGTTACTCTTAGTACTAATGATTTTTCATAATTTATGTCTTAATTGTCAACAAGATATCATGATACAGATTTTCATTAGGGCCTAGGTAGAAAACAGGAAGTGAAGTAGTAGGAAGAAGGGTTGGGGGCATCCTGTGATCGCCAGTCCTCCGTGTTAGTGGAGCTAGTGTTACAAGAGAGGACTTCTGCACATCATTCAGGATCTTTCATGAAAAGGTAAAATGGTCAACATGGTGTCACAATAAATTCATGTTTTAAAATATGATGTTAAATGCTAGAAATAGGACCCCATAATAAGCATTTGCAATGATTTTAGGCTGATTCCCAAGCACCACACACACATATACATACACACAAATACACACAGAATAAAGCAAAAAAAATAATATTGAGAATAGAATTCTTGTTATTTAATATAAATTATTTCACGCCACAATTACTTTAAATTGTTTTGATGAAATGTTTCTCAATTGCATGCTAAACATCCCTTTCTTGATTCATACATTTAAGAAAATGTCTCAATTTCTTATTTATTTTTAGTAATTATGATTATTTTCTATGTTTAATACAAGTTAAGAGAACTAGTACCAATTTTAGGATAAGAGTAAAACTTACATTCCTAAATACAATCATATATTTAGCTTAAATAATATTATGCCATGTATAGTTACCAAGATTCTTGGACATGATCAGTAATTGAATCGAAAAGAATGAATAGATTTTAAAAATACCTGTTTTCTCTGAAGTTCTTTTACATTCTCCAAAGCCACAATTTATCATTTACCCTTCCGTGTTTTAGCATTGTCCAAAATATCCTCCCTCTAATTCAATTACACCTTACTTCAACCTTTTTGTCTGCTTCCACTGGATCACTCATTTGCATAAACACGTAACTATGGCAAATGAGCAGAGGCCTCATAGTGCTTGCCACAGCTTTCTGTTTGTTGGGTAACAAAATCATCTTGTTAAGATAGTTATTCTGAAGACAATCTCACGGATTCAATGAGCCTCTATGGAGAGCCTAGGATAACTTTCTTGTGCTTGACACTGGAGACAGAGAGGTAAGCAAAATAGAAAGGTCTCCACTTTCATAGAGCTTGGGGAAAAACAGTGAGAAAGTAAATAAATGAATAAATGTAGTACAATGAGAGACAAGACAAGTGTATGAGAGCAAACAGCTAGATTAGATTTCTTGGTCAGGGAAAACAAGTCTGTCAGGAGATGAGCTTTATCACTGGATGACAAAAAGCAGCTACCTAGTGAGAACAGAGGTAGCTCCACAGTTCCCTGCTTAAGTGGGAATTGAGCCTTTGTCTTCTCTTGACAATTCTTTCTAAAGCCATTTAATTGAGTCCTAATTTATTTCCAGAGACTTTCAGTTACTATACTTGGGGTGAAGAATAATCATTATTGTGTTGAAATGGACTTATGGTGAGTACTCCATGTTTCAAAATCTTGAATGTTTTATGTCCTGGCAACAAATAAAATCTTATATTTTAAATATATCCATTTATGAATAACCACCTATTCTTTATTTAAATCTCTGTATTTGGATTTTGGTTTAAAATAATTTATAGCCTCATTTGTCTTTGAACCAACATATGACTTCCAAGTAACATGCAGTTGTTTCTAAGACAAATTATTTATTTAGAATTTAAAATGATTCACTAGTGTGTAAACAGCATTTTCTCTGAACAGTAAAGTCATCCCTTGACTTTATTTTTAATTACCTCAACTCACAAAATCTTCAGCACATCTGAGTGACGTAAAGGGAAGATGATCTTATCCACTACGCTGCTAATGAGTAAACTGAGGTACAAGGAATTTAATTACTTCTTGATTACCCCACAGAGTTATTTTCATGATCTTAAAATGCCTGGATAGGATATAACTACATCTGTAAGTTATATCCTAGAGACCAAGACATTGAATACTTGAAAAACATGTAGATGATTATTTAAATATTAAAATCCACCCATTTTCATTATAACCTTTCATGATTTTAATCCAGTAATTCCATGAAAAGTATTAATCACTTATTAATTAAGAAGCATGCATTATGCCCCTTCAATTTTCCAGGGCCCATTTTAGGTACTGGGGATACAAATGCAGATCAAATATAGTCTCTTCTGAAAATCAAGTCACAGCATTTTAATGGAATATGCCATACAGTTTCAAACATGGTTTTTTATGAATAGTCATTTTATTATCTGTTATAGATTAAAATCTAACATGGCATATGATGGTGACCTTTTACAGATTGATAATACTTTGCTATGTACACATAAACTAAGTAGGAGAATCATATATAAGACAGCTTTGTTTATAGGTTTTAATACAGCAAGCATTATTCCATTACTGGGTACAGGTAATTATAGTTTATCATGATTCATGTAGTCATCAGTGGTGGGGCAGGACCGGAGTGCTGTCCCTGAGCCTGTGTGCTCAAGGCTAGCACTCGACCACCTGAGCCACAGCGCCATTCTTGTATAAGTGAGAATCACCTTGCACTTTTACAGCCTGTTACCTTTGTGAAAATAAATATTTAATGACGTCTTGTTATAAAGTTCAAAAATACAGAACAAATAGCCAAAACATAGGAGCCTGTAAATAAAATGTAAACTACAAGCAAAAAGGCTGGAGGTGTAACTCAAGTATTATAATACTTACCTAGCAAGCTTGTAGCCACGAGCTCAAGCCCAGGTACTCCCAGTAAGACTACCTTTAGTCTTATTTTGCCAATGTAGTAAAAATGTTGTCTTTTAAAGGGGTTAATATGTAATAAAATATGAATCCTCAAGCTTAAATATACTTTTAGAAATATATTTGTAAACAAGTGTGCTTTTTATTGGTTGAATATAAACCTTTGAGGTTTAGAATCTTTAAATTTTAATTCAAAAGGTTACTTTGGCTTTAAAATTAGAAATTCTGAATAACTGTTTGTAAAACATCATATGTATCTTGCAGGAAATGAAAGTATGTTTAAATTTGAAGTGGTGTCTATCTGTGGCATTAGCCACATATACATCTGGGCAGACCTTTGATTGGTCAGGTTGGGACCAATCTCTGTTGTCCAACTTAAGTCACACTTCAGTGTTTAATTTTATAAGGGGAAGTCTATTAGTGGAATGGGGAAGGGGTTAGATTGGGCAGGACCAATCCATAGTGATTACATTATCTTTCTTAACATTTGGTCTCAGTTAAGTTCCTTCGATTTTTACTCTTAATTGATTACTCCATAAAGAGTGGTGTCTAGAAAGAAGCCTTGGCATCAGTGTGCACTTAGTCTCACATCCGTAACAATCTGAGGCAAGGACATAATGTTTTCATGCTCCACACTGCCTACTTAAGTCAGTGAGATGTATTTTATCATGATGACTGCTTCCTAATGACATAACTCAGCCCTACTTCATAAGTGTCTAAAACAGTTTTGTTTCTGGATCCAGACCCTCAAGTTCAAGGATTTAAGTACAAGTACGTATTTTGTAAAAATTATCTTAGGAAGTTTGACACCAAAGTCATGAGTGCAAGCATGTCAGTGGGAAACTTAAATTACTAATATTTAAGCAACTAGAGGCATCAGAAAATACAGGTCCACTGTGTACATGTGGGGGACAGTTCCAGATACTTCTCAGAGTTTTCTGTCCCAATAACTGAAAGAAATCAGGAATATTTACCTTCTCATATGTGTGTATACGTATATACATATATATGTATATATATAAATACACACATATATGTACCATATATATTACCACCCATCCCAAAACTTCCTAATCTATTTCAACAAGGGAATGAAGGAAAGTCATTCAAACCAAAAGTCACATCAATTTTCACAGCACATCAGTATTGAGGACCATGAGTGACCAGAATGCATGTGTTGAGCTCCCCCCAAATTTTTTAAAATGAATATTCTCTGCCTAATCCAAGTGATGTTCAAATGTCCTTGATAGTCACTGTCTATGTCACATGTGTCTCTTGAAAGTTAGTAACTTACATCTGGTTACAGATAGCAATAATTCATATATTCCTTACAAAGCCCTGATAATTCACGTCAGTAACATCTAGCTAAGCTTATTGTTTGTGTTATTCTTGTATTCCTTGAATCTCATGAAAATATAGCTGTTTGTCATCAAATAGTTACTGGCTTCAGAAAAATATGAGTAATACAATTATGCTCTAACATAGACATCTCCTTACAAAGAAGTCTTTCCTAACACTCTGACTCATGGGGGTAGAATTCTAAAAAGATATTTAAGGAGAAAAGCATAGCACATGAAAACAGATATCAGACACAACTGATTTTTTACAGAGAAAATGCAGGTTTATTATCCACTTTACTTGACTTAGTTGCTATAATCCATCCTCCAAGAAGATAATATAGATCAGTTGAATCAACATGTTTTCATAAGCATTATCTTAGAACAAAAATAACAATGCTGCATTGCATTTCATAATACATTCACTGATCACTCAAATTAAGAACAAAAATATTTTCCATTCATTTCTCAAGGTAATATTGTTGAAATCTGATCGTTAATCTACAAATAATGATGAACTATTAGAGAAAACTGTCTCTCTAGCCTAATTACAGCCTAATTATGAAACAAAACAAGACGTGTAGTCTTTATGCTACCACTGAAAAGAACTCTGATAAATTTTAAGAAATTATTTTATTCTATGGAATCTTATTGAATTTTAGTATCAGTTTGTTGTTGTTATTGTTTTTGTTTTTTGTTTTTGTTTTTTGTTTTTTGTCAGTTGTGGGGCCTGAACTCTGGGCCTGGGTGCTGTCCCTCAGCTCTTCAGCTCAAGGCTAGCACTCTACCACTTGAGCTATAGTGCCATTTCCAGCTTTTCTGCTTATGTGGTGCTGAGGAATCAAACCCAGGGCCTCATGCATGCAAAGCAAGCACTCTACCACTGAGCTACCTTCCCAGCCCCTAGTACCAATTTTATACAGCAGAATTTCTTTGCTTGTCTTCATGGCAAAGGAGAACTGCTAATCTCTGATGTGAACATTCACACATTCTCCTGCTGGGATTGGATATCTGCCATTCATGCTCTCACACTTATTTGTTAAAGTCTGGCAGGAATCAAACCATCAGAAAAGCTCAGGGCCATGCAAAAGCAGCAACTGAGTTAAGACTGCTTGATTACTTTTCAGCTTTGTTATTCCAAACAGGTTTTTGTAAAAGAATTTAGAAAATGAATTGCACATTTTAAATTTTATTTTAGGATAACTGAACTTCAAAATTAGAGAGATTATAGAGGAAAGAACTACAGTGTTTAAAATGCAACTTAAATATCGTTGAAGATAAATCAATCCATATAATTCTTCAGTTCGAAAGAAATTTGAGGTCAGTGTCCACCGATAATAATGGTCACTGTATAAACTAGAGTGAATTCCCTTAGGAACCTTTCAATGCTTTTTCAGGCCAGGTTTGTTTTTTGCCTTGTTTGTGTCTATTTGTTTTGGTGGGGAGATATAAGTGAGTATCATTCTCCATTTTATTCTTTCCTTACATCTCTTTAAAGGCTATCTGGTTTTGATATCTGACCGTCTTATGGCTTTTATTATCCTGTATTAGAAAGCATATCTTGCTATTGAGTCTGTGAGCAAATTCGACATTCCCAAGCAAGACAGATTCAGCAAAACCTTCTGAAAGACCCCTAAAGTTGTTTTCAAGTTTTTACATATACATTAACAGACATACAGATTCTCAGGTTGAGCAAAGGATAGTTCAATGTTACTTTTATAAAAAAACAAACTCTCTAAGATTAGTGTTCCTCAGAGAATTTGAGGTGAGGTTCTCAGCGACCTTTGTGTTCTCAAAGACAGACAATTGTGAACAAGTAATTATTTATAATGTATCATGTGATTTTTTTGTTTCTTTGTATGTTCCTCCCCCACAGTATAACCCCTGTTACCACTGTATTTGATGTCCGTGCCCTGCCATCTTGTATATACACTTCTCTAATTTGGGGAGGAGAACGGAAAAAAACAAAATGCTTAATAAGGATACAGGTTGACCCATCGTAACAATGAGATGTACAAAACACTATGTTGAAATGAACTTTATAACTTTGCAGGAGTGGGGGGTAGTTGTGGAGGTGGGAGAAAAGGGGTAGTAGGGGGAACACAAAAGAGGAAGCAACAATACTCAATAGGAAATACACTCATTACCTTGCTCATGTAACTGTAACCCCTCTGTACAGCATTTTTACAATAAAAAAACCTACCAAAATAACTTTACTAAAGTCCAGTCTGCCCATGGCTTGAGTAATGTACTACATGTTTGGGATAGAGAGAAAAAGGATTTCTCTAGTCTTTTCTAGTACACTGGGTAAAGGGCACTGTGTGGGGTAGATCACATTTTGGGGGACTTCGTTTGTTTTTGTTTTTTTTCTGATCTAAGCAATTTCCTCCATATCTCTCTAACTTTTAGGGTTTTCTTTGCACTTATATTCAAATGAGTATACCTCCTAACTTTTCACAGTTGAAATTGTATTTATTTTTAAGGTCTAGCTAAATCCTGAAATCCTTGGTCCAATCTCATTCTCACATGTGTGTTCTTCTCCCGAAGAAAGTCCATGATTTAAGTATTGCTCCAACTCCTGAAAGTTACTGATAAAATGTACACACCACAGGGCTTGATAGCAGTACACACAGCAAGTGCAATGTAGTCATACTTAAGCTCAAAAAAAGATACATTTGAAATGTTTTGCCAACTCTATCCATTTATCCGTCTGTCTATTATCTAGTTATTTTGTTAATCTCCACTCAATAAAAATATCTCACTCAACAAAATATCTCGCTCAGTAAAATATAAATAAAAGAGAAGAAAAAATATCTCACTCAATAAAAATATACAAATTTATATAATCTGAGAGATTAAAAGGAAAGCAATGTATACAACTTATCTTACCATGGTTTCAGCTGAATGCAAAAGAAGCACTCACTCAAGGGCATGACAGCCCAATGAAGTGAGAGGCATTAATTAATACTCTTCAAAGAAGCCACCCTCAGCCAAGCAACTTAAATGTTTTTCACCTGAAGTGAGTCACTGAGGCATTGCCCACGCCTGGCAAGTGTGTAGGCATATAGTGATCACGGCCCCATATTCAACTTCCCTGTCCTACTGGTACTTTTCAAAGTTCCCACTGAAGAAAGTAGAAAACTTTTGGTTCTATAGGTTCAAACCTGACTTCAAATATAATAGGATTGCCATGCCCAATGAAAAGAATTACTTTAGTTGATTCCATTTATATTTGAGAATGCAAAACTAATCTAGAAGGCCAGAATGTATATTAGTTGTTGCCTATGGCGAAGAGGAGAATGGATGGAAAGGAAATCTAGATTGTTTGGGAAGTCAGAAGCATGAGAATTACAGAAATTTAAGCAACTGATTCTTTCTGGGACTTTAAATTTGAAAGCAGATAACTGAGAAGCATGCCTGACTCATTTTAGAAAAGCAGCTCACTAGCTTATATCCTTATTTTTTATTCTCTTTGATGTTTCTGTTTAGAGATACTGTTTTTTATCACCACCCAGCTCCATTTTCAGTATCACCTTACTTACTTTGGTGTCTCTATTCAAAAAAGAAAACATCCTCTGTTTCCCGGCAATTTTGTAGGATTTCTATATTGCAACTGCATAGAAATAACATGGTTTTTTTCTCCTTAACTCATTAAATTAATACTAAAATAATTAGCATGTAATATTTTGTAAACATATACATTCCTCAGGTATCACAATAAATAGAATAGTTTATCTAGTTTTCAAAATAGTCTCCTAGATCTCTCTTACAACTCTTCTTTATACTAGAAAAAGGAATAAAAAACAACTTCCCTAACTTCTAAAAATTAATGATTCATGGGATACTTATTCAAATCCATATGAAGAGGTGGTATTCATATCCCATATATTCTGGTACAAAAGCCAAATCTATAAGATTTACATTACATTAACTGGTGGCTGAAAGAATAAGGGACTTACACTAATGCATTATTGACTTGTGTTATGACACTGAGAAACCACACTGAAAATCTCATTCACATACCCTCCAGAAAACTGACAGCTTCTATGAGACTATGCTCGTGTCTTCCTGAGGTTCTTTCAACTATAAAGCTGAACGTCATACAAATGTCCCTTTTGAGCTTAAATTTCCTAAGTAATTACTTAAGAAAAATCTAACATAATCATCCAAATAAATAAGTGCACGGGAGCATTTCTCACAGCTTTGATAAGATTATTTTCAAATTTAAGAAATAATATATAGGAAGATGATTGTTTTTAAACACAGAATTTCAAAGAAATGATTTATTTTCTCCATTAAATCCTTATCATTTGTCATAGGTGAAATTTTCCACAGTATTTTCTTTTCATAAGAAATTCAACACCCTTTGCAACCATGGAAATAAACTAATAATGTTGCTATATATATTCTATATATAGCATGCCATTCCATTTATTCTCTTTGTATTTTTATGTACAGAATATGGCAAAAATGGAAAATAACTTTACATTCCCCTTTTGAAGGAATTACTTATCATATAATCATATATCTTTTTGACTAATGACCCTTGCCTAACATCTTTTGCCATAATCACTATTATTATTATGATAACCTGCAAACACTGACATATCTTTGCTGGGTTCAGTAGGTACTACTGTGGTTTTGTTAAAAAAATATATAGTCAATTAAAGTTTATTATCCACAGGTTAAATATGTGAAAGATTCTTTAAGAAAACATGTGCTCTCTCCCTCTCTCTCTTTCTCTCTCCCTCTCTCTCTTTCTCTCTCCCTCTCTCTCTCTTTCTCTCTCTGGGGAGGTGAGAGAGAGGGAGAGATTCCATATTTAGCACCTCTACTTTTAAATATCTAAAGCCTAAGAAAGAAAAATATTAATTAATTAATTAGTTAATATTTGTACTTTCTTAGGGTTAATTAATTAGGATAACAAAAGTATTCATGAAGCTGCCACTAGGGCAATCTAGACAAATGATACATTCAAACTTACAAAACTAGGTTTCCAGCTTGTCTACTAAAGAAAAAGGAATGGTCTATCAGTTGCCATTCAAGGAACAGAATGACCTAGCTCGGGAAGTTTCATTCATAGTAGGAGAAAACAAGGTTCTTGCAATATAGAAATAAAAACTCTACAGAAAAGAAAGCTAAGATTTTCAGTCCATTACCCTAAGCAAAATACCCTTGAGACCATCTGATCTGTTTCAGCTTCAAACCTTCACACCTACGATTGAGATTATAATTAAAAGGTATAGCAAATGACAAGTTCTGGTAAGGATGTTAAGAAATTGTCAGCCACAATCATTGCTCATGAACTTATCTAGTGCTGAAGCTACTATGAAAACTAGTTTGATATGTCCCTAAAATACTAAACGTAGGACCAGGGAAGTAACTCATGTGGTTAAACGCTTGCTTAGCACGAAGCCCTGGGATCAATCTTTAGTATCACATAAACACATAGAAGTAAACATAAACCTACTATATGAGACAGTTATACCCAAAACAAATAAAATCAGGAACCCAAGCACACATACCAATATTCATAGCAGCATTATTACAATCATCAATATATATTAATGATACAAGGGGCCATGAAGATATGAATGGATAAACACAAGGTGACATACCCATACAATGGAATATTACTCAATCACTCAAGGAATAAAGTTTTGATACATGCCATGACATGAATGGACCTTAAAAATGAAGTTTAGTAAAACAGGCCAAATAGAAAGTACTACTATCACACTTCTCTACTATATAAGTTACCCAGAAAACACAAGTACAAAAATAGAACAAAGGTAACTGAAAACTAGGAAGAAGAACAGAATGAAGAGCTGCTGTTTAAAGCATACAGGGTAGAAGCTAGAGGAATATTTCCTTAATGTTTTGGGTAACAGATAGTGTGATGGTTAAACAACATTGTGAATGCACCACCACATTTTGTATATTTACAAAGAGTTAAATAACAAATCACATGCTACATATATTTTACCACCATAGAAAAACAGGAAAGCAGCAGTCAACTCTTGTCTCTGCCCCCTTCCCCCCCCCCGTAAAGATGGGTCATTTGTTCCTCCTCATAAACAAGTAGAACTAGTATTAGATATGCAGTAAGCAAGAGTTGATTCTTAAAATCTACCCAAAATAGAGTTTAGTACCAATAATTTGAATCCAAAGTATGATTCCAGGAGCTCCACTAAAGGTCTGTAATAATGTTGGTTTCCCATCAGTGTACTTCATTTCCTAATCTAGATGAGAAAATCTCTTTTGGAAGAATATCCTATCTTTCTTCTTCTAGTACTCCTCACAGTGGTATTATGCAAAGAGAAGGTATTCCATAATTGAGTCAATGATTTTAACTTAAAAGGAATCTGTCAAGCCTTTCTACCTGAAACACAGCTAGACAGAAAATCTACTAACAAGAAAGGATGAAGTCAGTAGGAGACTAAAAAGAGTGCTCTTTCTTTTCCGTTTTATTCAAATGGTGTAAATCAAATTAAGATAATTACTGATCCCAGTTAAATACAAAAACAAAAGAGACAACATGAAACTTTAAGCACTTACACATAAGATGAGTATCTGACTACATTCATTTTGTTTCTTCCATGAAGTAGTAGCATGTTCTTGGAATAAGAAGTCATGATCTTTTTTCCCATTTAACCCCATCAATGACGTTAACCACTTACCAAAGAATAGGCTTTAAATAAGTTGTTGAGTTTGTTTGCTTCTATTTTCTATCTGGAAAATGCAATACCTCTCCCATACACTTTGCAAATTTGTGATTCTAAATTAATATAACTTAGAACTAGGATAATTTTTTTCCCCAGAGCTGAGGACTGAACTGGTAAGGGCCTTGCACTTACCAGGCAAGTGCTCTTCCACTGAGCTAAATTCTCAACCCCTAGAATATAATTTTAAAATATGTTTATCCTCAATTCCTCCTTTCACAGATAAATCAAGCAAAGACACTGTTAATTCCACTCTCAAAGTCACCTGGCTATTACCACTAAAGCCAGTCTAGAATTCAAGTCTACTGATGGATTGATTATTCTGTGTCATCACATCTTCGGCTCACTATGATTTGAAATGAAGAGGTCTTTTAGAAGTGTACAAAATATGTGCATTGTAATTTAAGATGTAATAGGATTTAGATAATTATCCTCTTGCATATTCCATAGATCCTTAGTCATATCACTTCTACAGAGAAAAAATGAATTGTTAGTTTGCAGTGAAAGAACTGTAATTCACACATGCAAGTGAAGTAAGGAGACTGGGTCTCTGTTTCCCCTGGATAACTGGCCCTTGATTTCCCCTAATTGTTTCCCTATTACTATTAGGTTTAAATGTCCACATCTGGTTTTCTTTGCTCATGTTTAATACTTTCGTTGGGCTTGATTCCACACACCTGATGTGGTTTTGGCCTATGGAGCTTTGTATAACTGCATTCGGAGCTGCTGGTCTTTGAGACATAAGTCCACCATCAGTCCTCCGGCTTGCCAATAAAGACTCAAAATTTGGCCTTTTCAACACTGGCTTCTCTGTTTCTCATGACTAAATTTCCTTACAACACACTGTATTGGATGTTGGTATAATTTTGTGGAGGGGAAGGGCAAAAATAAATCGTTTAAATAGGGATACAGGTGGACCCATTGCAACAATGAGATGTACAAATCGAAAAACTAACTTTACAACGTTGGCAGGGGTGGGAGGGATGGGAAGGGATGGGAAGGGGAAACAAAGGAGGAGGCAACAATGCTTGATAAGAAATGCACTCATTACCTTGCCCATGTAATTGTAACCCCTCTGTACAGTATTATCACAGTTAAAAAAAAAAGAAAATCTCAATGTAATTTGAGGCTATACAGGATATATACCTATAGTGGGTTTCCTTTTACTTTTTACTATATACAGATATCCAAGGATACTAGTGGAATACTTAATTTCTACTGAAATCATGCATACAGAGTTCTTTCTGAATGGAGTGTATATGTTCACATCTTCACCAGAGCTTCCAAGTAGGTTTCATTCATTAGCATCTCAGGCTACTCAGATGAAACAAATACATCTAAACTCAGAGATGATGGTGTTTTTAGTCCACAAGCACAACCTCAGTCATCCCCAAAACTATATCAGATATATGTGCCTGCCTCTCAGCTCACAAAGAAGAGAGCAGGCAAGAATTCATCTAAATGGACATCAATTCACACTGCTGCTAAAAGGCAGTTCTCAATTAAGTGTCTGTCTAAAAGCTATATAAAAGACATTTTTTGTAATGGAAAAAACAGTATATATAAGGTTTATTACTATCAGTAGTTCTAGGTATTCACTGAGGGCCTTGAAACATATTCCCTGAAGATAAGAGAATCAGAAATTCTGAATCCAGCAGAAAATTATGTCTATTTATGCTCCAAGATGGGGCATATTCGGAGTCAAAATTGTGCTATTGCTATTCTTACTTGTTTCTTTCAGATAGAAGGGGTGTGAATTTCATGTTTTTAATTCTGAAACTATGATTACAACTTCATTTAGAAAGAAAAATAAACTATTAGATAACTTGAATTAGTAAAATAAGAATAACCAAAATGGCACATATTAGTCTCTGTTCCATCTTACCTATGCCAGTCAAATAAAATTACTTTTCTCACATTTATAAGCTGATATGCCCACGATTTTGGCTGATTAGCAGGCAAGTCAGCTATGTCTCCTTTTCATGGATTGGCTTAACTCTTAATTCTACATCTGATTTTATCTCATTTGCTTTATATCACTGCCCTTATAAAGATAGCTGCTTTCACAGACTTTGAAGAGGACTAGAAAGTCTGAGAAGAATACCTCCCTTGAGCATCACTAATCTCCCATAAAAATGACCACAGAGGGACTGGGAAGGTGGCTCAGTGGTAGAGTGATTGCCTTGCATGCAGGCTCTGGGTTTGATTCCTCAGCACCACATAAGCAGAAAAAGTTGGAAGTGGCGCTGTGGATCAAGTGGTAGAGCATGAGCCTTGAGCTGAAGAGCTGAGGGGCAACACCCAGGCCCAAAGTTCAGGCCACATGACTGACAAAAAAAATGACCACAGAGTTTACAAGTTAAAATTAATTATAAAACTCATTTTTAAACACTGAAAAAAATGTACGTTTTCCCCAACTTAATGGGCAACTTTAGTTTAAATTTACCAAAACTACATGCTATTATTATAAGCATTTTCTTATAACATGCAGAGATGTGGTATATCTGAATTTGTGCTATTAAGTATATTTAAGTCTATAAGGACATAGTGTTATAAAGAGCAACAGCATAAATCCATCTTCCCAAGTTTTTCCAAGAGGGTGAAAACTGACAGATTATTCGATATCAAGTCAAAGAGGAGCACAAAACATCTTAATACAACAAACATTTTTGTTGGTCAAGGATATCATATCCTACATATCAGGAGCCAAATAGTAGGCTTGAAGAAGGTAGTGACATTATCTGGCATACACAGTAGAAAACTTGGAGAGGCTATTTGGAGCACACAGAAATTCAAAGGAAGGTCAATGATCCATTATAGTTGATAGGCCATAAGCCTATTATAATAAAAATTAACACTTTAGTGATACCATCCAATGACCTCTACATCTTTGATTAGAGTCATGTTTTAAACAGTATAATCAATGTATCATTTTTCTAGAAAATTATAAAGATTCACAAACAAGATATTTTGTCATCAGTCGTGGGGCTTGAACTCTGGGCCTCAGCTGTCCCTCAGCTCTTTAATTCAAGGAAAGGCCATTTGAGTGACCACATCACTTTTTTAACGTGATTCTCAAACTATAAGAGATATTTATGTGTCCATTTTCAAGGACTAATGTAGAACAAACCAATTTCATTCATTTCCTTCACAAGTATTGAAACTAAGTATTTCCACTTAAAAATGTTTATCTTAAGTAAGGATAACAGTATTCTGTCAGAGTTGCATACATAGTTGGAGTAGAACTTAAATGAGTAACAAGTTGTTGTTGTTGTTGTTGTTGTTGTTAGCTTTGGTAATATTTGAGACATGTCAAAGGTCATGTGCCCGCAAATCAGTGAGTAGACTTCGATGTGTTACCCAAGAGTTTATAGCTCTAAGGATGAAAGGAAACCTATTTGTGCATAGGCCTGAAGTAGCAGACATCTTTAATCAAATCTTAATTTGCTTTACCTGCAAAAAGGTGTCTTGAATCTGTATAAATAGAAAAAAACTTACATTCTTCCTTCTAGTTTAGGAGTTTGAGAATTTGGGCTTATTTTTCTGAGCAGGGTATAAATATTGTATCCTTCCATTTAGGTATGACAATTGGAGAAGCACTCATTACGAAAGAGAAGAAATGTTACCATCTAAGAAAGTTGCAGTGCTAAGAAATTTCCTCTCAGAATCTTGGCAACATAAGACTTCTTTAATATGAAGAAAAAGTGTTTTTAATCATGTGGCACCTGTTTGGTCATAATCTTTTATCAGTCAGTTATTTTTTTATGAAATGATCATGTTTAACACCTAATCAAATGACATACTCAATCACTAGGGTGCCTGACAGCATCAGTCATTCCAAAATACGAACAGATAAGCAAGAACACAAGAAGCCCAGCACAGAGTGAGTGCATTAAAACAATCATTAGTGCCAGCTTTTTGATCAGGGAGTGTCAAGACTGATGAGCAGCATTAGCTTTGATCAGATGAATCACTCATTAAAACAAGTGAATCGTTCTACTTTATTTTTAGAGCCTGTTTACAGAGCTCAGAAGCCTGATAAAATACAAACAATTACAATGCCTCTAAAATCAGGAAGACAACTGTGTTCCTTCTTTCACTAGGTTAAAATTTTCCTATGTGTAGTTTCATATTCCATGGCTATGGAAAAAATATTTCTAACCAAAAAAAATCTGAACAGGAATTTCTTTCTGCTCAGAAGTGCTACAGAGGCCTCCAATGACAGGAAAATACCATCAGATTATCTGTAGCATTCATCCAAGACAGAAGATGAACTTGTTGAGAACAAACATGGACAGTGCCTGGGTTTCCCTTGTTTTGGGCTTGGAGACTATAAAATCTGTTACAATAAATAAAAGCAGCTCCACAATTCAGGTTAAGATGAAGGTGGTATAACACTTTTGAACTTTGTGCTGACTGGATGTATCCCCGTAACCCATGTGAGGTATTTAAGTAATGCTGAAAGCTTAATATTACCAATAAGAAAAGACAATGTGTACCCTAAGTAGTATATTAAAGAGTTCCGATTTGAGGACTGCATTAACAAAGCCACAAGAGGCTGTTTCTCCTTGTAAGTTCCTCTGGCCAACTTAAGGATGATATTAATTAGTTCATAATCTTCCCCTGTCAACTCTGGGATCACAGATCTCTAAGTGGTAAGATACTCTTGTCAGCCAGATGCAGAGACACGCAATGTTTTTAATCTTTCTCTCTTCAATAATTTAAATAAAGAGATTGTAATTGTCTTCCATCTCTCAATGAATTGATTTTGCTTTTACAATCCGTCTCCAGCCATTAGTGAAACTATCAGATTTCATTTGAATGCGTTATTCTACTAATACACTAGTCTGTATCACTCTGCACAGTGATGTTAGTCCAGCACATCAGAGTACATCCTCAGATTCTGTGAAGCAGACATAAAATCATCACTGTTCAAAGAGCAGCTTCAAATAAGAACACTATTTGATGTCCCACTGAAAAGTGCCCCTATGCCAGGTAGAGCCTCTGAACTAAGGAGAGAGCTACATTCTGCATTAGGCTGATTAGCAAGTGCTTTGATTCTGTCCAATGACTGAGCTAAAATTAGAATGTGGATTTATTTCCAGTTCATCCACTCTCCCCTTTCCCTCTTCCCCTGGCAGCTTTGCACATTCCACTCCATTCCTCTCATCTTCTCCTGCAATGCCCATAGACTCCAAACCCTCAGATCATATTGCTGAACATTCAAGTAACATACTGCCATTCCCTGGGTAAAATTCAGATGAAACCTTCAAAGAATATTTGCAACCTGTACTCCGGCATTTCACTTGTCACTTTTCCTCCTCCTATCTTCCCCCCTGACTCCAACGCCCCCCCCCACCTCTGTTGTGCAGATTAGAGTTGAAACTACATTTGTGTAACCCCTTCCACCAAGAAGGTTACATTTCTCAGCCAATGACACCGGGTAGAAATAATATCCTGCAATTACCAGAAACATCTTACTCTCAGCCCCTTGGCACCCCGAGGTCGTCATCATTCTCCAGGAATCTAGATCCGTTTTTCTTGCGCTTGGAATATAGCAGTACAAGAAGACTGACTGTCTCAGTTGATCCTGTTGCAGTATCCTCAGAAAATCAAACACCAATCACAAAATCAGTAGGGACAAGTGGTATGAGAGTGACAATATTTGATTTATTATAAAACAACACGCATGTATGCACTCAGTTTGCATTCTCTAAATTTCTACCACCTATCCTTGACATTTTCTGTGTGATTTAGGAAGTGTCTTGTACTCTATGAATGCTATAGACATTGAATTAGTAATATGAGTTAATTGTTTATTTTGTGCATCTTTTTTAGCTTAGTGAGTAACAAATGATAAATTAATTAAGTACTCTAATTTTTCAATGAAACAAAATGAAGCTAGGCTCCTGTGGCTCATGCTTGTAATCTTAGCAGCACAGGATGCTGAAATTTGAAAATTCCAATTCGAAATCAGCACAAGCAGAAAAGTTCATGAGACTCTTATCTTCAATAAACCAATAAAAAGGTAGAAGTAGAACTAGAGCTCAAGTGGTAGAGTACTAGCCTCAATCAAAATAGGTCAGGGACAGCATCCATGCTCTGTGTTAAAGCCTCAGGACTGGCATGCACATACGCACACACACAAACAAAATAAGGACATCTATAATTTTTTTAACTTATAAATAACAATCAAAATAAGTGTCTGGAGCCGGGAGCCAGTGGCTCACACTTGTAATCCTAGCTACTCAGGAAGCTGAGATCTGAGGACCACAGTTCAAAGCCAGCCCAGGCAGGAAAGTCCGTGAGACTCTTATCTCCAATAAACCACTAGAAAACCAGAAGTGGCACTGTGGCTCAAGTGGTAGAGCGCTCGCCTTGAGCTGAAGAGCACAGAGACAGTGCCCAAGCCCAGAGTTCAAGCCCCAAAACCGACAAGATAAATAAATAAATATTTGGAAAAGCATGAGTGTTTACATATGTCCACACATATTTTTATGATAGCTGCAAGGATTTTAAGTTTCAAATATAGAACATGGTTCATATAGAAGAGATATATGGACCTGAAGAATAGATGAGTCTTCTGGTAGACAGAAGACATTCAAACTGCTGTTCTGTATTTTCATACATCAGTTACTAAGATAGCATTACTCACTAGAATGGGAAACTAACAGCAAATCATCTCAGTAAATATTTAAGAGAGGAAAAATATAAAATAATGCCCAACATTTCTACAGTTACGTGAGTAAGCATCCGAATGGCAACAATTAAAGACATGAATTGTCAGAACCCCTCAATTCATATTAATATGGGTTCGGATGGAGAGTTGTGATATTGTAACTGACAAACTGAGGATCAAGTTCCTCTCTCCAAAAGATAAATTACTCCCCATAATCTCTAATATCTTTTCATTATGCAGAACATATACCCTTCCTCCTATCCAGTCTTCTATAATCTACTCTTTGCCTATCTCTGCTCATCCCCCCCATGTCCTTTCCTCTACTGGAGCCTTGTTGTTTATCTGTGTTTGCAGACACTTGCGCTGCCACCATCCCATTGCCATCCACGTGGTCTTCCTTGATGGTGTTATCTCAGAGAGATCTCATGATGCACCTCCCTACTACTGTTGCCGTCACACATATTAATCTGGAATCTAAATGTATATGGTAATGTATATGGCCCAAATCACTAGCTGAAATTGCCTTATTGTATTTGTGGGCATATTTATTTTCCACAACCAAATTTTACAGCCTGGAGACCTTGAAGGACCTTCCGTTTAGTATTTCCTATTATATCCTTAGTAATCAAAATGACATGCACTGGTGGAATGTATTGGACAAATGAAATAAACAGTAAACACAGAGTTGACTGCTTAGTCACATTTAAATATTTGAGTATTATCATTCTGTTAAGACCTGGAATCTCCGTTCTTTTTTTGTTTAACCAAAACCTATGGTCAGATAAGGAAGCTAAATTTTGATGTAAGACCAAGGAAACTACTTGTGATAGCTATAAGAGGAACATAATTTAATCTAATGGTCAAATAATGTTTTACATTTTTAAAATGTATTTAATTAGTCACTACATCAGAGTATGAGACAAATTCCTCTCCTTATCAACAACAGTGGTAATTGCAACCTGCCTGTGTACAGCAATCCTGAAGTCTCAGCCTCAAGCTAAACCCTTACATCTGATACTAACTACTGAAGGAAATGTTTGCCTGGTGTCAGCACATCCACCCACACCACACTGAAAATGTACCACCCTCCCCTACAGTGCACAGCACAGTTATAAAGATGTATGATATGATTTGCTTCCCACTGGGAAGAAATGGTTTGTAGGACAAAAAGAGCTGCTGTGAGTGAGACAGAAAGCATGTATCTTGTGCAAAAGTGGAAAACATCACCCCATGAACCACAGAACATTGTTTAAAAAATAATAATATTCACTAGCATTCTCTACCATGTAAATCCATCATGAGGATGTTTGAATAAAGAAACACATGCATGCACTAGTATGGTCAAATTGCTAATAATTTTACTTAGTACAGGAAAGAGTAGAAACTATCTTTTCAACATTTTTTCTTGTTGTAATTATTATTTGAGTAATAACAAGTCAGGGTAAAATTATATTTAGTTAAGGTCCATGATGAGAAACATGTTTAAATAAACACATTTTAACAGAATGTAGAAAATACTTTGACATTTATATCCAGATATATTTTACCTCTGAATGTGTGTATCTTCTTTACACAAATTCAATAGAAATAGAAAAAGAAAGCACATACTTACAAGGATAGAAATGTCAATGTCATTTACCGAGTAAGAGCTGCTACAAGTAATAATGAGTGAAACTTGTTCCTACATTTATTTATTTATTTTTCACCTTTCTCAAGTTTTACTGTAGCTGAGAAGGAAAAATATTCAGTGATTTTAGTTGATATATATATATATATATGTATATAATACATATACACACATTTTTGTTGCAGAACCATTGCTCAGGCAAAATCAAAATTTCACCTTTAGCTTTAAGACAAATTTGTTTAAATGGGGCAACAAAGATCAAGAGAGAAAATAAAGGGTAGAAGACATATGGAACCTACAGACTGGTGAGGTTGGTGGGCTGGGTGAGGAAGTCAGGAAGGACTCTGTATCCAAAGTAAGTGGTTTTAGGGGCTGGGAAAGTGGCTTAGTGGTAGAGTGCTTGCCTTGCACGCATGAGGCCGTGGGTTCGATTCCTCAGCACCACATAAGCAGAAAATGCCGGAAGTGGGGCTGAGGCTCAGGTGGTAGAGTGCTGGTCTACAGCTGAAGAGCTGGGGGACAGCACCCAGGCCCAGAGTTCAGGCCCCACAACAGACAAAAACAATGTGGTTTTAGCTTCATCACACTGGCCTGAAGGCATATGGGATTTGGATTTCAGAAAAATGGTTCAGAAGCAAACTTAATTTACCATGCTCAAACAAGCAGTCAATAGCTATTCCATTACTTCTAACAGGTTAATGGTCTTATGTATGTAAGAAATGGTAATCTGTCCCCACGGGAAAACTGGGTTTATAATGAGATGACATCAAGTATTATAGCTAGAATTTGGGTTGACTCACTAGCATGTTCTTTGTAATATATTTATTGTATTGATTACTTTTACTCAATGGGGAAAAAATACCAAAATCTAAAATACTGGCCATTATCTAAATTACCCCTTTATGTATTTTTTGTAGTTCTCTAACCACAGTGATATTAGTATTGGTTTTAGAGATTCAATGTAAATACAATAAGATAAAGATTTTACTGTCCCCTTAGTAATATCTATACTTTATTGTGGTACTGAGAGAAGCAGGCTGCAAGTGTATACTACAAACATGCACATCTGCACACACACATATGCATACACACTTCTGTTCATGGTATGTGACAGTGGCTTGGAACTGCTGACAGACAGTGAGCTGGAGTATCATCCTCCTATTCACATCTGTCTACCTTGTCAAAAGGATGATGAGGTATGAGGGATAGTGACTCACCCCTTTCATTCCTAGCACCTCAAGAGACTGAGCTATGGGTATTATGGTTCAAAGCCAGCCCCACCAGAAAAGTCTGTGAGATTCCTATCTCCAAAAACAACCAAAAAGCCAGAAGTAGAGCTGTGGCTTACATGGTAAAGTGCTAACCTTCAGCAGAAAACTTTGGGCATAGCACCCAGGCACTGGAGCCACAACCTTCCTCCCTCTCTCCACCCCCATAAAAACCCAAAACTATCATCCTAAGTATATAACACAAGCCTAAGGACAGGCAGGAATCAGGTAGGTTATAGTCCAATTGCTATGGAGATTCTACCAAATTCTTGCCAAAAATTTTTGAGAGTATACATTGCTCAAGAGAAAATTCTAAGCACAACAGAGAGTGAATGGAATCTACAAAAACATCTGTTCTCATGTGGAATAAGTAGGAGAATGGAAAGAGGAACAGAAACAGGGACATACGTTAATATATAATGTATCAGAAAGTGATAAACAGAGCAAGGTAAGAGGGACCTTGCACAGATGGCTATGCTGTGCAGCAACATGCACTTTTAAACAAAGTGGTTAAGAAAGACTGACATGCATACTTGAGTAGGTAAGCAACAAAGTAATTAGGACAGAGCTCCAAACAAAGGGAATAGTAAACACAAAGGCTGAAAAATAGGTGTTGAATGCCCATATATGAACAGCCAATGGAAAGTCTAAGTAGCTAAAGCCAAGGACAACAGACATGTTCTAAGCCATAAAGTGAATACAGGTAACAGGGGTTTAAAGCGTGAAGACCTAGTATGCAAAAGTATATTGGTAAGGTATGGAGGTTCCTCAAAAGACACCACATAGAGCTCCCCTATGACCCAGCAATCCCACTTTGGGGCATTTACCCAAATGAACACAAACAAGACCATACTAAAGCTACCAGCACAACTATGTTTATTTTACCATCATTTACTATAGCTAAGATGTGGAACCAACCAAAATGCCCCTCAGTAGATGAATGGATCAAGAAAATGTGGTATATATACACAATGGAATTCTCTGCCTCCATCAGAAAGAATGACATTGCCCCATTTGTTAGGAAATGGAAAAACGTGGAAAAAATTATATTAAGTGAAGTAAGCCGGGCCCAAAGAAACATAGGTCCCATGGTTTCCCTTATTTGCAATAACTAGTATATGTCTGAGACAAGCAGAAATGGTCAGGTAAGTTGATGTTAGGCAAAATGAACCCCAAGATAAGGACTCAAATTGTTTTTTTTCTTGCTATTGTTTCTAACATATTTATAAGATGATTTCTTTGTTGCTTTTATGTCCCTACCCCACGGTATAACCCATGCTTTTACTATATTTGATGTTGGTATAACTTGTGGAGGGGAAGGGAAAAATAAATTGTTTAAATAGGGATACAGAAAAATAAATAAATAGGGATACAGGTGGACCCATTGAAACAATGAGACATATAAGACCTTATGTCGAAAAACGAACTGTACAACTTTGGGGGTGGGGGGGAAGATGGTAAGGATGATGGTAGGGATGGTAAGGAGAAACATAGGAGGAAGTAACAATGCTTGATAAGAAATGTACTCATTACCTTGCTCATGCAATTGTAACCCCTCTGTACGGTATTTTCACAATAAAAAACATTAATAATAAAAAGTGTATTGGTGAGGATTTTTCTTTTCTTGGATTTTCCACTGAGTGAGATGGAAAGTCCTAGACAGAAGAAAAATGTCAAACTTAAGTTTTGAATGAATCAATCTGGCTTCTATATTGAATATAAACTATAAAGGCAAGGTGAAGAAGTATCAACAGGTTAAAAACTGACAAGAAAATAATAGGTGTGCTAGTGACTCTAGCCTACAATAATGTATATTCAACAAAGCTGGAGGAAAACACTGGAATGCTCTCATGAATGTATGGCACAATGGCTATGCTAATTACCCTGTTTTACTCATTATATAATATGTTTCTGTATCAAATTATCGCACTGAACCCCATAAATGTGTACCATTATGTGTCAATTATGAAAAGAAAATAGAATTCAGAGAGAGAGAGAGAAAAAAAACACGGCAGCAGCAGGGAAATAGGAACTCTCTTTGATTGGTTGACAGGTGATGACATGATTTGGATAAGGACAGTCACAGCAAAACTGGCTAGATTCTGGTTGTGTATATACATAGAGTTGTGCTCACAGATTGGAACTCAGTCTGAGGATTTAAAAAGGGAGTCTCAGTTTTTGCCCTAAGCTACTGGAAGAATGAAACAACCTTTACTAAGGAGGAAAAGAATTCTAGAAGAGTAGGTCCAAGCCCAGGTCCAGGCAGGAAACTCAAGCATCAATATGTGTAATGTGTGTGTGTGTGTTCACACACATTGGTACAGGGTCTTTACCTTGACCACAATACTCTACCTTAGCTTTTTCTGCTGCTCAAGGTTGGCTCTCTACCACTTAGCCAGACTTCTGCGTTTTGCTTTTTGCTGGTTAAGTAAAGATAAGAGCTTCATGGACTTTCCTTCCCAGGCTGGCTTTGAACCATGATCCTCAGATCTCACCCTCCCGAGTAGCTGGGAGTATAGGTGTAAGCCACCAGCACCTAGCCACAAGCATCACTTCTGATGTTGTTTCAGTTGCCCCATATCTCAAGGGTTTGGAAATGCATGTATGAAATGAAACGCACAAGAGCACAGGGTGACTGAGATCACATGCGAAATAACACATATTGGTCATCAAGACAATGTAACACAGGAACAACAATCCAATCTGTGAGAGTAACAACAAGGTCATTAACAGTTGTGGACCAATGCTTTCTCAGTAGGAGGGGTTGTATCAAGGTCTGTTGTTTCCCAAGTATAAGGATATGTTCAGCAAAGTGTAAACAGCATGTCAACATCGGAATAAAAGTTATTTAAGGATCTGGCCTATGATATTTAGAAAGCAAAACTCTGGCAATTTTGTTGGGAAATATTTCTTATTTCCAAAGAATACTTCTATTTCATCATTGCACTTACTATACTCTAGTTCATGTTTTAAATATATGTTCTTGTATCTGCCTTATGTGCTTTATTAAACATCAGTGTCTGGTGTGCCATATGAAGCAGGAGCAACAGAAGACTTACTGAAAAAAAAAATGCAAAGTAATATGTAAGCCTGATAGCAGGGGTTGATGTTTGCAATGCTAGCTACTCTGAAAACTGACATCAGAGGGACTGCAGATCAAAGCCAGCCCAGGCAAAAAAGTCCAGGAGATTCCATCTACAATTAAAAAGCAAAATGACTGATAGGAAGCATGGCTACAGTGGCAGAATGCCAGCTCTGAGCAGGAAACCTGCATGAAAGCAGAAAGCCATGCACTCAAACATTGGTACTGGCATGGAAAAGAATAAAATAATGTGTACTTTATGAAGTTAGAAATGCTTATTGTGGTTTACAAATGTAAAGTAAGTATTTCTTATGCTTTAAAGCAGAAATATTTACCACCAAATACAACATGCAAAACTATGATTGTTCTGTTTGCAAGGTGTTAAGGCTTCTCCACATAATGTGCTACTCTGGGTGCTCCACAAACACTCTTTTTTTTCCTACCAAAAGGACTAAATAACATTTCTACAGGAAATGTATTATATCTAGGAAGTTACACATATGTTAAACACACTATTTCCACAGATAAGAATAGATCAAAGAAAATTAACTACTATTTAGAATACATAGAGTACAATCCTGGTTAAGATGTATTACGCAAATGCACTCTGGAAATCTAAACCTGACCACATCCAAAATCAAACACAGCTTGCTGGATGATGCAGGATTTCCCTTTTCTGGGTTCTTTACATTTTAGTGCCCTCTGGAGACCTATGGAGACCATGTTTTCTTTCTCTATTGTCTTGTCCTAAATTTAAAGTCTGGAAAGAATCACAGAAAGCCATTCATGTTCAGTGTTAAGTACCATCCATCTGCCAGTGTCTGTGATAATTGCTGTACTTTCCCCATTTTTCTTTCACACCAACTCTGAAGTAACTACTGAGCAACTACTTCAAGAGACAAGTAAGTGCCTTGGAATAAAAATAATCTGACAATGGGTACCTCACTGGCCACTGGCCAAGGTTAACACAGCTCTGTTTGAACATAAAGGCCCTGTTTTTCCAATCCTACAGACTTACCTACAACATCTCTGGCTGAGTTTTATATCTTATCTCATTAGAGAGGTCTTAAGTGAAAGAAATAAAGTAAGTTGCAAGATAGAGAGCTGATATTCACTAAGAAGTAGGAATACAGGAATTTGGGGGTAGAAGGTCTAAATTTCAATTGTGTAGACAACTTTGGTATTATACAACCCATCCCAAACATACATGCTCTTGAAAATAAATCCTGCTATATCATTTATCATACAAGAGAAATTCACTGCTATCTGTAAAATCAAATATCCAATTTATGATATGGGGTTATATGATATGTGCACATATAGCTCTTCTGATTTTCCCCTTGTGAATAATACATATTTATCACACTAACACCATAGAAGGTGGCAACATAATTTTTTTTACTGCTAAAAGATTTCAGGTGGTTAACTTTCCTTCCCATGTCACACTAAAAAATTTTAAAGCTCATGCTTATTTGAATACTTTTTGTACTTTCATTTTGTTTGCTTACTTTTGCAGCTGAGAGTTGAACTCAGTTTTGTACATGTTAGACAGCCTACCACTGGAAGGATATCTTCAGCCCTTTTGCTTTGTTTTTGTTGTAATTACCATATGTTAACTGCATAATTTCATTCTCTCCCTCTCTCTCTCTCTCTCTCTCTCTCTCTCTCTCTCTCTCTCTCTCTCTCTCTCTCTCTCTCTCACACACACACACACACACACACACACACAATATATATACTTTGATGATACTCATTCCTTATTATTTGAAAGTTGCTCTCAAATGGCTTTTATGACAACCTTCTCACAACACATATGATTTACTTTTATCATACTCTTCCCCACGCACCCTTTCTTTTCACCTCCCATTACACTCACTTCTTTTCATATTTTTGTCTTCTTTCTTTTCTATTTTAGAACAAGATTCCGCATATGAGGGCAAACATGATATCTGTCTTTCTGAGACTGGCTTATTTTGCTTAACATGATTATCTGTAGCTCCACCCCTTTTCCCTCAAAGGCCATAATTTCATTCTTTCTGGCAGCTGAATTATAATCCATTGTATATGCAGGTCACATTTTTCTTTGTGCATTCATCTGGTGAGAGGCATCTAAGCAAATTCTGTGGTGTGGCTATTGTGACAAGGGGTATGTATAGTCAACTGTGGTAAGTAGAGTCTCTACTGTGTACTGGCCCTAGATGTAATCCTCTAGCCACAAAAACAGTCCTCTGTGAGGCAGGGTCTAATACCTTGCTCAGCCTCATACTCATAATCCTCCTGTCTCTGCCTCCTAAGGAACTGTGATTAAAGGCACACACTTCCATGTCCACCTTTAATTGCCTTTTTTCATGCAATCTTTCCAATTTCTGTCATCAAGGTATATCATGCAAAACATATCTGCTACATTTGTATTTTGGTAAAGAGGGATTCTGCAATTCTATTGGAAGGTTTAGCAACAAATTTGTGTCATTCTGAAGGAAAATTATATGTGTATGTGTGTGCACTCACAAACATGTGCACACATGCAGGCACATGTGTGTGTAATTCTGAAGCTATACCTAAAGATATTTTTTCTTTAAAAAAATCAAAGCTCTTTGCCAAGAGAAGGGTTAATTAAAATTCAGTATTTTCCACAAGATAGCAGAAAGTCTACCTACCCAATGGACAGTTCTGCTTGTCACACGTGTGTGACAAGACACACTCATTCATTTTATTTATAATTTATTTACTTACATATTTATTTTCATATGCATTTTAACTTACAAAGAAATTACATTAATTTTAAGGTAAGACTCTTCAGGAATTCACATTGATTAGATGGGCTCACTACTAGTGAGCCCTCTAAATAAAAATGCCAGGCTTGCTGATTTAGATTCTCCACACTGAAACAAGGATATAAAATACTTGATCAAATCAAAATTCCACTGGCTCATAGTTTTTACTGAATGATAAAATAAGAAAGAAAGTGGAAAGAAGTATAGTCATTTTTACTGTATACCAGGTAGCAACCAATTCCTTATCAAAAAATGTCAGGGTATAGGGCTCCAAAGGAGATGAAGACATAGCTACTCTGTCTCTTACTGTCTTTTTTTTTTTTTTCATAAAAAATGGAACCAGCCGGGCGCCAGTGGCTCATGCCTGTAATCCTTGCTACTTAGGAGGCTGAGATCTGAGGATCTCGGTTCAAAGCCAGGCCAGGCAGAAAGTCCATGAGACTCTTATCTCCAATAAACCACTAGAAACCAGAAGTGGCACTGTGGCTCAAGTGGTAGAGAGCTCGCCTTGAGCTGAAGAGCGCAGGCACAGCGTCCAAGCCCAGAGTTCAAGCCCCATGACTGACCAAAAAAAAAAAAAAAAATGTACCAAGACAGTATCCAATTCAGAGGGGGCTTGGATTAAAGAAAACAGTACTATAGATTTAATCTTACATTTGTTGCACAATAAATGTTCCAATTTTAGCGTGATTATTAATAGTATTTATCAGGAAAAATTGGCTTCTACAAGTTTTAGACTTAATAACAAACAGGTTATTTTATTTTTTCCTGAAAATATGTATCTAAGTTATTATACCATATAGCAAGTTTGATAGGGCATCATCCAGTATTTGATCCAGTGGTTAGTTTATTTTTGTTATAGTTTTTTATTCCCCCTCATAGATGTATGATCATTGAAAATATTATTTTATTTATCTTCACCTCCTCAACATTAAATGGCAAATAATACAAATTGATACTATCCAGAATGTAAAAACTAACACTTGATTCAGGGATGGATTTTTAATTTTTTATTGTTATATAGTATAAAGGTGATATATAATGGGGATACAGTTACATAAAAGATACATTTCTCTTTGGACAATAACACTCCTTTCAGTGATGCTCTTATTTTTTTTTGGGGGGGGCGGTTCTGGTCGTGGGCCTGAACTCTGGTCCTGGGTTCTGTTCCTCAGCTCTTCAGCTCAAGGCTAGCACTCTACCACTTGAGCCACAGCACCATTTCTGGCTTTTTTCTTTTTGCTTATGTGGTGCTGAAGAATCAAACCCAGGGCCTCAGGCATGCAAGGCAAGCACTCTACCACTGAGCCACCTTCCCAGCCCCCCAGTGATGCTTTTAATCCTCACAAAAATACTGATTTCTCCATTCTATAATCTTGTATGTTTGCCAAAATTAATATAACATTTGAAATTCATGAACATTTCAAGGTGATTCCAGTTATTCAGACTGAGGATTTTATTAACTATTGATGAAGGAAATAAGATGTTCTAAAGTTTAGTTGAAGCCAAGGGACCAAGAGTCCCATGGTGTAGTAGCCTACAGTAGCCTAAGGGACTCACAACCCACTATGCAAAATCCTAGGGGTCTCTCTCCATTTTCTAGGTCAGTTCTCTATGGGAACACTGGCAGTGTTGCTGTGGGGTGAGGTCAGCTGGCGAGAGAAGAGAAGGACACAGAAAAATTCGTTTTGGGTGAGCCACCCTGAAGACTCTAATGAAACAATTCCAAAGCCTCCATCTCATTTCTCAGGAGCTTAGGTGACATCGATTAGATTTTAAAGGACAGTAATAAATAACAACCTTTTTCCCCACCTGAGTTCTGAACTAACTGGCTGAGGACGGGTGGGCACAGAAAGTTTCCTTTTACTTTAATAAAGTTCAAGTTGTAAAACTGTGAAGAATATCTAGGAGCAAATGAGGTTCCCAATACCGACCCCCAACCTGAACGGAATACTGAATGAAGCTTTCTCTGTCCACCGGGACAAATGGAGCTCATACCCTGAAACTTGGGGCTCTGGCACAAGCCTAGTGGGACAGGAAACAATAAAGAAAAGTCTTTTTATTTAACTTGACAGGCATTCTGTCACTTGATCCACACTCCACCCTTTTGCCCTGGTTATTTTTGAGTAAGGGACTTCCTTTTGGCCTGGATCACCTTAGATCACAACTCTACTTACATTTTCGGCTGTGTCTTAGAGGACACATGCACATCACCCAGCATTTTCTGTTGGGATGGGTAACGTGAACTTTCTTGACCTGGCTGGCCTGGAGGTATGATCTTCATCATCTCAGCCTACAGAGTAGTCAGGATTTTAGGGGTGAGACTCAATGCTCAGGTAAAAGCAGGCTTTTTTTTAAATCCTCCCTTTCCAGTCTCACCAAGCAGAGTTCATATGATCCACAAAAATGAGTTTTAGTGAGCACTGAAGAGGAGTGATCAAAGCCACTAAAACGTCAGCAGGAGACCAATAAGTGCCATGTTTCAATGCTACAACAAAAAAATACACTTTACTGTGAATTCTGAAGAAGACAGTAAAAGAGGAAACATTACTGTCAAGTCTGACAGAAGAAATAAAGTGCATGTCTGTGTATTGTCTGCTCTTCCTTGAAGAACTGCTAACATTCCCACAGTTTATTCTTGGCAGTAGTCTGAATTGGCCAGTTACAGGGTTTCTTTTAATAGGGTCTGCCTATGTATTTAACACTCAGATAATCTGTGCTATTATTGGTTCTGGTACCAGGGTACTATGACAAAGAAATGTGGTTTAAATTGCAGAACCCTGTCAAATTCTTCCTCTTTACTTATCTGCCATGTTAGTTTTGAAACTGGTACTTCTTTATTTCAGAAACCTTCATCTCCAGGCATGTCTGAGATTCCAGACTTTACACTTCCTTTTCCTGTTAATTGCTCTGTCTCCTCCAAGCACAGGTAATGAGCCAAGGAGTGACTTCTGTCACTTGTAAGGTTGCCACATAAATTGGATAACTGCCACCACAATGATTTATAACATTTAGACCTAAGTAACTAAAGCACTAAAATACAGCACTATTTTTCAGAATGGACTACAATTAGTGTAAGATTCCCCGCCCCCATACTTCTGTGAGTTCACTGATGGACTCTTGTCAAGATACATTTGTACTGACACATATGAAATATGACCTAATTTATTATTTGAAACTGCATCAACCCCTGGGCAGTCACTAGTCAAAGGGTGACTGTTTACATTTGTGAATTAAAGTGCATCCAAGGTAAAAGTTATTTCTCAGTACTCTCATATCAAGTACTTCAAAATTAAACGTGGTTAATAACTGCCCTATTAGACACTACCTACATAGCACGTAACATTTTAATAAATTCTATAGGACAACACAGATTTCAGAGCAATACGGTGGAAATAGCTTTCTTAGGCAATTTTTAAGGACTTCAATTCACATGTCACCAAAGTTTCAATAGTCTCACATGCTAAAAGAAGTCTCACATTTAATATAATCTGGTATCCCTACTTTAGGAAGCAGTTCTTGGGTTATCTAAATCTTTTTAGCCCCATTTCTATTAAAAACTGACAAACTGGCAGCTTGCTATCAATAAGTCACTACCTCTTAAAGAAACCTACTGTTGCATTATACACACCACCTGGCTACTGTTCCTTGCTCTAATATATATTGTGTTTCCTTCTTGATTTAACCTTAAGACAATTTCTTTATGAGTGACTTGTAGAAATACAAATGTTATGATTTGCATGGTGCAATATACTTGCAGTTATTGCTTCTTAGGCAAGATATACATTGTTTATGTATTAGCACACAGCATATTGTGTGCATACATGAACAAAGGTAGAGAAAGAGAAAGCTTGAGGAAAACAATGTAATTAGTGGTGGCAGGTAATTTCATACTCACTGTATGAAAAGGGATGAATTAAAAGAAGATTTATAGCCACCCAATCTTTGATAAGAGAGCCAAAAAAATAGGGTGGAAAAAAACAGCCACTTCAGCTAATGGTACTAGCAAAATTTGTTAAGCATCTGTAGAAAACTGAAGTTAGATCCTTAAATATCACCAGAACCAATTCCAAATGGATCAAAGAGTTTGAGGTAAAAGCAGACATCCTGAAAACATTACAGGAAGGAATAGAAGAAACTCTAGGGCTCCTGGGCAAAGGCCAAAATTTTCTCAATAAAGAACCAGAAACACAACAAATCAAAGAAAGGTTAGACAAATTGAACTGCATTAAACTGCAGAGCATCTGCATGGCAAATGATATAGCTAGCAAATCAGCAGAAATCCCAAAGACTGGGAGATCTTCACTAGCCTTATAACAGACAAGGATCTCTAAAATATACTTAGAACTCAAAAAATTAAATCCCCCCAAAAGAAATCTCCCCTCAAAGAAACAACTGCCCCATTAATAAGTGGGCTAAAGACTTAAAGACAGACTTCTCTGAAGAGAAAATAAGAATGGGTAATAGACACATGAAGAAATGCTCAAATTTCTGTCCATAAAAGAAATGCAAATCAAAACAACATTGAGATTCCACCTCACCCCAGTTAGAATGGTTATAATCAAGAAATCTAATAACAGCAGATGTTGGAGGGGATATGGCCAAAGAGAACACTACTATACTGTTGGTAGAAGTGTAAACTTGTTCAACCACTCTGGAAAGCAGTACGGAGGTTCCTCAAAAAACTCCACATAGAGCTCCCCTATGACCCTGCAATCCCACTTCTGAGCATTTACCCAAATGAACACAAACAAGGCCACACTAAAGCTACCAGCACAACTATGTTTATCATGGCATTATTCACCATAGCTAAGATATAGAACCAATGCAGATACTCTTCAATAGATAAATGGATCAAGAAAATGTCACACACACACACACACACACACACACACACACACACACACACACACACACACACACACACACACACACACAGAGGAATTCTATTCTTCCATCAGAAAGAATGACACTGTCCCATCTATAAGGAAATGGAAGGACTTGGAAAAAAATCATATTAAGTGAAGTAAGCCAGTCCCAAAGAAATATAATCCCATAGTCTCCCTTATTTGTAATAATTAGTATACATCTAAGATAAACTTAGCATATGAGCAGAATAGTTCAATAGCTATGGACATATGACCACGCAAGATGATGCTAAGTGAAATGAACTCCAAGACAATGACACAAAAGGTTTTTCTTTGCTGTTGTTGTTCTCAATGTATTATATGATTTCTTTTTTCTTTTGTGCACCCCCCCATGGTTTTATCCCCTGTTGTTATTGCATTCAATTTTGGTTCCCTGGGTATTTTATGTATGTTTATCTGAAGTAGGGACAGGATGGGGAACAACAAAATGGTGAGACAAAGGACAAAGTGTGAACCAATGCAACAGCAATACTCACCAGACAATATGTTGGAAATGATCTGTACAGTTTGTGGGGGAGAAGAAGAACAGGGGGGAGGGAGGGAGAAAATTGCAACTGGCTAGGCAGCATAGGTGCTTTGAGGGCCAACTTTATATCTGCTGAAACAAAACGTGAGATTAGATGTGAATGTTAGTTAAACAACCAGAGGCTAAGACCTGAGGATCACAGTTCAAAGCCAACCCACAGAAAAAAGTACATGAGACTCTTATCTCAAACTAACCATGGAAAGGTAGCTCAAATGGTAAAGCACCAGCCTTGATCTAAGAGATAGTACCCAGGTTCTGAGTTCAGGCCCCCGTACTGGTACTAAAAATGGTCAGTTTTAGTTTGCAAAGTTTGTTCTTAAGTAAATTTAATATATTTTATTTATTAAATATTTAAAAAGATGTATATCCAAACAATGCCAGAAGCTGGAAAGAGCCCCTGAAATACTAAATGTGAAAAGTTCTTAATATAAGCTGAATCTTAGATTCTAAGTTTAGCAAAGAACTCACTTTTTCCAGTTGTTAGATAAATGCTATCAGTACATAATAGAAGGGAAAATGCCAAACCCCAGGCCACTTAACAAGCACAAACTAATTTTCTTCTTACTTCTCAAGCAGATACAGAGACAAACACATGTATAAACACATACACTTGTACGAGTTTGAGATGATTCTATTAATTGGCTCACTGGTAAGTTGTATCACATTAATTTTTTTTCCAGTTCTGAAATTTGAACTCAGGTCCGGTATGAGAGCCCCAAAAGCCAAGCTGTGAGACCGCAAAGGATTGGGAGTTGGGAAGGACTTCTCCCAACACACTCTCAGAACACTGGAGTTTCCTGTACAAGTCTGTTAGTCCTGGCTTGACAGGAATTCAGATTTCTATCCTGGGTGGAGGCTAATTTGACCCCAAACTTACTGAGCGCTTGAGGACAGACAAAAGCCTATGCAAATTGTAAGTCATTTACTGTTTACCTCCACTTCCTGAGATAAGGAAGTCATTTATCACTTGAACAAGATTTCACGACATGATTGGACTTCAAGTATATTGATGAAGATTGTATTACATGATCGGTGCTTGTGACTTCAATAATGTGGGTACCTCAAAATTCTGCACATACACCCCTGTACTCTACTCCATAAAAACCTTGTAAAAAAGGACCTTGAGCACCAAAACTGGAAGAAGGCTAAAGTCCCCTGATACCCTAAACCTCAGTTCCACAGTCCACCTTCCATTACTGCTTTGTCCCAGGTAGCAGCAGGTTACAACAGCCTGGGAGCAGTCTCTGGGCTTTTTTACTCAAGGCTAGTGCTCTACCACTTGAGCCACAATTCTCCTTCTTACATTTTTTTAAATAAGATTTTTTTATTGTGAAAATACTGTACAGAGGGGTTACAATCACATGAACAAGGTAATGAGTACATTTCTTATCAAGCATTGTAGCCTCCTCCTTTGATTTTCCCTACCATCCCTTCCCTCCCATCTCCACAACTACACTCTCCCCCCCCCCCCCACTGCCTAAATTGTAAAGTTTGTTTTTCAACATAGAGTCTTGTAAATCTCATTGTTGCAATGGGTCAACCTGTATCCCTATTTAAACAATTTGTTTTTTTTCCCTTCCGCTCTCCAAAGTATACCAACATCAAATACAGTGAAAACACAGTTTATAACGTGGGGGAGGGACATACAAAAAAAAATCATGTGGTACCTTATTAGAAACAATAGCAAGAAAGAAAAAAAACACTTGTATTCTTATCTTGGGGTTCATTTCGCTTAACATCATCTTATATGACCTTTTCTGCTTATTACATTTTTTGATTAAAGATTAGAGTCGCACAGAATTTTATGCCCTAGCTGCCTTCAAGCCATAGTCCTCAGATCTCAGACTTCTGGGTAGCTAGAATTACAGGTATAAACCACTGTCACCCAGCTGTATCACAGTAATTCCTTAAGAACCATTCTGATTACTTTGTCGTATCTCCTTGAATTTTAGATTTTAACATCCACATATCAGGGAGACCATGTGCCATTTGTCTCTTTGCTCCTGGCTCACCTTGCTCAAAATGATTTGGTCTAATTCCATCTGCTTCCCTGTGAATGCCATTATTTTGTCCTTTCTGATAGCTGCATAATATTCCATTTATATAACTACTACAATTTTTGATTCATTCATCTATAGTGGGGCATCTGGGTTGTTTCCACATCTTGGGTATTGTGAACAGTGCTGCAATGAACATGGATGTGCATGTGTCCTTGTATCCTGGTTCCTGCTGCTCAGGATAGATGCCTAGGAGCAGTATTGCTGGTGGGAGGGAGGGAATGAGTGGGAAAGAGGGCACAGCTTATGCTCAGGGGGAAAAAAAAAGAAATGTGCATATCACCCAATGTGGCAGAAATAGTTGTATTGTCAAAGCTCATAGAATTCACAAACATTATAGACTGTGATAATGACAATTTGCCTTGTGAATGTTAAAATATGTTTGTGACTTTAAGTATCACTCTCTCACAATACTGTGAAGTTAATGTAACCACTTAATCTCAATAAAAATTTGTTTAAAAAAATCACATAGTACATTTTAAATACATTAATAACAATAGCAAGGAAGAAAAAACTGTTTTGTCCCTATCTTGGGGTTCATTTCACTTACCATCATCTTATCTGGTCATACATATATAGTTTTTTACCTTTTCTGCTTGTCCTAGACTTATACTAGTTATTGCAAGTAAAGGAAACCATGGGATCTATGTTTCTTTGGGACTGGTATTGCCCTCTTTTGTCACAGTATTTAACCCTCTACATCTGTGGGACTGTCTGTCCAGAAGTTTCCACCATCTTTATCTTCCCTAACCTGACTCACTGTTTCTCCGGCCTCTCCATAACTCTTCATTTGTATCTTCTTACTGAAATGCTAACAACATAAGCTCTAAATCTGTTGCAAGCCAATTCAGTATCTTACTCAATATTATGATGTTCTAAATGCCTAATTCAAATTCTGTTTCATTCACCTGTGGCTTTCTTCCTTTCACTTGATTTGCTATGATAGCTATTCTAATACCTTAAAAATTTTTAATAAGAATTCTAAAGAGCAAACACAAAATTAGGTTACATTTTTTTTTAAGTTAGCCATCTGAGACAAAGTAATAATAGCTTTGAACTGATGTAAACTAGAAATGAAGTGCCAGTACCACCACTCTGTAGGTGCTGGGGCTGGACAACAGGTACACACAACAATGACCCTCACAGAATAGGAACATAGTGTAAGTCACACTGGAAAGAGCAGAAAAATCTATGTTGGTGGCCGTGCCCACCCAGGAGTTCTGGTTTCCCCAGTTCTTCTTTTTGCAGGACTAGTGGCTCTAAGACTCAAGATATTCATACACAGGCCAGGCACCTGTGGCTCATGCCTATAATCCTAGCTACTCAGGAGGCTGAGATCTGAGGATCATGGTTCAAAGCCAGCCTGGGCAGGAAAGTCCTTGAGACTCTTTTCCTCAATTAACCACCAGAATATGGGAAGTGGTGCTGTGACTCAAGCAGTAGAGCACTTGCCTTGAGCTAAAGAGCACAGAGACAGTTCACAGAGACAGAGTTCAAGCCCCATGACTGCCAATATATATATATATATATATATATATATATATATATATATATATATATATATATATATTCATACATTGACCTGGAGTGAAAATCTTCATATTACAGTACTTTTTAAACATCAATATAACCGTATCCCTGATATTCATTTCCTTAGTTTTAAGAATATAAGCAGTAGTGCTTTCTGTATGACTGTTAACAGGATCAGAAAGTATATATAAAGCATCTACCATAATTTAGATACAAAACAGATCATTACAAACACAACCTAATTGCTCCAGTACCTAACAAAAACATATTCAACATGTAACTGACATTTGTCTGCATGAAACTGTGATTAGCTAACATCATTGCTATGAGATAGGCAGGGAATGGACAATTCTAGATTAATTTGATTCTAGATGATTAATTTGTCTAGATTAATTGTTTCAGTGCTTTAGATGCACTGAAACCAATGCCTTTATAGTAAATCAAAGCCATCTCTATAACCACACATGAAGTGAGAGAGGTGGCAGCCATGACTTACGACTGTGTGTTCAGAGTATACACAAGGATATGAGACACTGAGCCACCACTCAGCTTTCAGGCATGGAGAAGGAATCTCAGAACAGTCAAGCCTGAGAGGCTCTCAAGAGACCACACAGTGCAGCTTCTGGATGAGTAGGTCCACTTCCCTGTATAGCACTCAAGTAGCAAGCACTATCTGCCCTTTTAAAGCCTTGACTCAATATTTTAAAGGGCTGTGGATTTTCCATTTTGTTTCCTTTAAGAAAAAAAATAGAAACAAAATAGAATTAGTCACTGGCTGGACATTTTGTTCACCAGACTCATATTGTGTGGACAGGTTTTCAACATTAATCCCATTCTGATTGAAATTTAACTTGTGAGTTGGGTAACCACTGCTATTCCATTCCCAACAGTGGAGCCAGACTGACCCCCAAATTCACCTACTGCTATTTTCATCACCATGGAGACCCTGAACCTAATTTGGAGGACCCTAACTGTCCTCAGGTTTTGGCTATCAAAAAAGGCTGTGAAGAGAGGTGTACAGGAAGCTCTGAGCCATAGATCCATTCAGTCCTTGGTTTAATTCTCGAAATAAATCATATAGAACTAAGAGTAATATAATGTAATGTAAGAGTAATATAATGGCTCCAAGAGACATTAACAACTGAGTTCCAATATCAGAACAATGACTTTACTAATCAAGATACACTGGTCTGTTCAAGGCCATGTAGAATAAAGTGATGTGCATGTCGTATACAGTGATGTTAACGAAGTTATTCTAGGAAAACTGGAGGACATATTCAGCAAATGCAAATTGATATATTCTACCCAACTGAAAATCCAAAAATTAAAAAACAGAAAATGTAGTTCTTCTCCTCCCAATGTATCATATTCACTCAACAGTTCTCAAAAAAAGAGGAAAAACACTATTGAGTTTATACAAATTATAAAGTGATAGAACCTTACTGAATTGGAATTCTACATCTTTAAATCATAAAGATCAAGGCAGGCACCAATGGCTTACATCTGTAATCCTAGCTACTCAGGAAGCTATGATCTGAGAATCACTGTTTAAAGACAGCCCTGGTGGACAAACCCATGAGATCCTTATTTCCAGTTACCCAGAAAAAAGCCCGAAGTAAAGCTGAGGCTCCGGTGATAGAGGGGCAGCCTTGAGCAAAAAGGTTAATGGACAGTGCCCAGGCCCTAGGTTTTAGCCCAAGCACGACAACTAAAACTAATTAATTAATTAATTAACCATAATATGATTTTGTGAGTACACTTCCTTTAATCATAAGTGTATTATATAGCTTCATAAGTTCATCTGATTCTGCTTCAAACAGCAAGAAGAACTAATTACTTCTGGCCTAACTATGTCATAAAATGTTCCTGGAAAATATCTTATATCTTTATTTTTAAGTGTAAGATTGGCCAATAGAAGACCCTTTAACATGTCAAAAACATAATAAGGAACTAAGAATTCAGTTGTCATGCTATGACACAGATGCAAGATGTTTTCAGGGAAGAATGAAACAATTAAAGTTCATCACGTGCAGTATGGGTTGGTAAATGCTCAATATTTGTCAACTGAAGCATAATTATGAATGCAATTATTGAGCATCCTTAATGCTAAAAATTAGATCAAGTCATTTGTCTCTAACATAGTTTAAAGTAATAAACAGTAGATTACAGAGAAAATTTTTAATATTTTCTTCATCTTCCCATTACTTGCTAAATATAAGAATCTTTGAATCTGAATATACAGGTTTAGCACTAGTGAGTGATATCATTAATTCCCCACTCCTTCTCTTGCCATTCATATTTCTAAATATTGGAACTTACTTTCCTTTTATTCACAGTTTCAATTCCTATCACAAATTATCTTTTCTTTCTGTCCCAATTTTCTCAATAATCAGACACCATTTGTGATCTTGCCCACCCTTATGAGTAACCAACTCTGTCTTCTTTCCTTATAATTCTCTTGATTATATATCCTCTCCCAAATACTATTTATTTAAATGTGTTATATAATTAAACATAAGCATCCGGATTGACTTTGCTATTTGTTTGGATCAATAAAATGTGAGCAGAAACTGTCTTTTGTAGAAACCAAAAATGGTTCACCATTTCTTTTACTTCTCACTACAAGAATGTCACATCCTGCTATTGTCAAATGCTGTGTGTCCTTGCCACAAATGCTAAGACATGTCTTACTTAGACTCCTTAGTAAGGAGGCCTCCGGATAGAGTCACAGCAGAAATACACAATCACAGAACCATGTATGCAATATTGTTGTTTGACATTGTTGAAATCTTGAATTATCCCACACTACATAGAAAAAATGAATTCACTGTGTACATTTACAATACTGAGTGAATGAGATAGTTGGTGTGGTAGCTATCCCTACACTAATTACACAGTAAATATTCAAAACATGTGATCTGTATTAACACAGACATCATTCATATGATGCAAAACAGGCTATAATTAGAGCCCAAACTCATTTTTTGATGCTTGTCTCTTAAGTAATCTATGCAGAACAGTCAAACAGAAATAGATTATCCAAAGGGCAAAACCCTAGTAGGAATTTAAATTATGCATCACTTCAAGCAAGTTCTTTGGTTCCATTCCCAAAATACAGGGCAATGGCTGGCTTACTATGGTCACTTTAAGGAGAAATGTGCTATTCTATATTCTATCCTCAGGCAATATCAGAATTAACATTCTCTGTGTTGAGGCAGATTTTTCCATATATATGATATATATACTGTTTTAATTTTATCATTGTAATTTGTAAAGGATGGCCTACACCTAGTAAGGGTGAAGGGCCTTGTTACTTTTGTTTGAGAAATATTTGTTTTAATTTACCCTTGAGAAAAAAAAAGTCTATATAGTTCACCAAATTGTAAGTCTATAAATAAAACCAAGGGATTGGTTCCAAGACCTGAAAATAAATGAATATTCTTGTACGTAATCATTTAAGAAACAAGAAATGCTCCGGGCTAGTAGATAAACAGTAAACAATTTCCTTATGTGTTCCTAATTTTAAATTAAAATTAAGGTCACTTTGAACTGGTAGAAGTCAAAACCAATTTTGTTCCTTTGATCACAACCTATGGACACATATACTGCTGCTTATTTTCTCTGTACCAAATACATATTTTTCAAATAATACAAATACTAGCCTAGATAAAATAATGGATTTTGACGAAAGACAGACTACCAATTGCTTTTCAAATTAAGGGCAATTTAATTTGGTACCAATTATGTTTTATTTACCTTTCCTCATATAAACACTTCTACTAGAAACAAAATTAAATAGAACCTTCATTTAAACCAAGTCTCACCAATAACTTCATACTTGAATTTTTTTTAAAAAAAATGAAATCCGTTTTATATTTCCTGTCTGCACAATAGGTATGATTTCTTTGCCCTGACCAATTCCTTAGCCCTAAAAATTAAATGGTTTTCCACAAACTATGTAGCTAATAATGGAGAGCATAAACATTGTAATTCATGTCTCCAGAAATCTAGGTCTTGTTTTCCAATGGTAGACTACAGTATTTTTGTTGAAACAAAAATACTGTAGTCTACCATTGGAAAAGATTTTTATTTATTTTATAATTACTTATTTCAGTATGCTATCTATAGTGGTTTCAGTTAAAAGTTAGTCAAACTTAAAATTTATTAAAATTTTTCATACCTGAAATGAGAGTAGATTAAAAACACACAGATTGTCCTAAATGGATGAAGAGAAGGAAAAATTACTACATTTAACTTGATAGTACAAGCTTTTCTCATTAAAACATCTGTGTATCAATGATGTACTTAGTCTTTTATTAAGATGTATATTAGATTGTTCATCCTAATCACACTAATGCTGATGTTCCTAATATCCTCCAAAGACAATGTTTTACAAAAATTATATTACATTTTCAGCCTTTAAATAGAGTAACTGTGGTTTGCAACTACCAGGATTGCTCAATAGTTTACCAGGTATTAAATAAAACTGGTAATTGAAAATTGACATATAGATTCATATGTAACATTTCTACATTCCATTTCTTCATCCTTTCACCGCCTTAGTATAAGCCTCCTTGGTTATCTAAATTACTGAAATGTCTGTAAATGTTCCCCTATCTCAAACCTTATCACTCTCCAATCTTTCTTCCAAATGACTGTCTCTCTCCACTGCTCACTAGACAGTCATTTTCTTGTTTTCTCGACTTTTCATATCCTTTGAGAATAAAGGATAGATGAATGAAGACAAGAAGGAAAAGAAAATAGAGTCCAAAAGATCGACACATATCCTACAAAATTAAGAAAATTGAGAGAATGGTAGGTTTGGGAAGGATGGAGAAAAATGATGAGAGAGTTGACACTGATCAAGATGCATTGTATTTGTGAACTGCTTTGTTGAACGACAACTCCTTTGTATAACTACTTCAAACTTATAAATTATATTTTGAAAAATGAATCCCTTACCTTAACCTCAGACCTAAGATTTAGGCTCTTCCCCACCTCCCCCCCAGGCTCCTCTGCTATCTTTATGAAGCTAATTACAGCTAAATTGAACACAGAACAGAAGGAAGAGCTCTGTCCAGTCTTGGTAAATTCCCATGTTCTGTTGCTAGGATCTTTTCTGTCCTTGGTACAGCTGAGCTCACTCATACCTCAATCTGCTCAAGCAGATTAATTACTAGTGCAACCAGATACTCTTATATAGTTTCATAATATGAATATTCATTCAATCAATTAGCAATCTATGCAGAAATTGATTTTTTGCATGGCAGCTGATATTTTTTAATAAACCTAATAATATCATTAAAAACACTTGCAGGATTTGTCAACCCTTGGCTTGTCTGTTCAGCCAAAGTCTCCAGCTTTCTAACACCAAAGAATTTCACAGTGACGGAAAAGAGATTTTGGTAAATATCAGAACAACAAATAAGTAATTTCAAAGACCTAAAATTATGCTGCACAGGATTAACACTTCTTGGCTTATTCAAACATTATTTGAGGACCAAACCCTGTAGACTTACATGGTGAAAGGAAATACAAACATTGGGAAACATCACTCAGAGTCTCCTCAGGAATAAAGAACAATTCTCCCAACTGGAGACGACTTTGTAAAAGATTTCAGACAAAGAAAACCACTGCATCTGAAACACAGCATCTCTCGAAAGGTGTCTATCCTTTATGACGGATCGAGCCACCTCATCCCAATTTGGGATGATGCTTATAGGAGCACCACCTTACATGCATCCAGTTCTTTATAAGGGCTACTGAGGTTGTCATGGTTACTGTATCACCATTCAACACCTCCTTCTATCCACTCCTGCCTTATTTGCCATTTCTTTTATTCTGGGGTCGATCCCAAACACCATCCCTATCAAATATTCTCCATGTTAAAGTCCAGGTTCTGCTTCATAGGAAAACCTATCTATAGTGAGAAAAATATGTTAAAAGTTCTACATGATTAAAGTGGCAAGAAAGGACTTGTGGCACACCCGTGTTTTGAATACATGTATGTTATTATTAAATAATTGTCGAAGCTCTTAAAAGAGAGCCACATTTTCTTCCACATTTTCTTTGTGGGGTCGTTTAGTAAATATTTTCGTAAGTGCATGTTTAAAGCTATATGGGCATGGATGCTTTAGGGTTTAAAAAATTCAAATATCCACTGATGGATACATGCAGGAATAAATGTAGTGTATACAGAGATGCAATGGAATACTATTCATCTTTTTTTTTTTAAAGTGAATTCTAGCATGCTACAAAATGATGAACTTTAGGGATAATACATCAAGTGAAGTGAACAGTTGTAAAGATATAAATATTGTAAGATTACAAGTACATAAGGTACACAGAGAAGACAAATTTACAGACCAAAGGTAGAATGGCACTTCCCCAAGGCTATGGAAGTAAAAGGACTCTTAGTGTATAGTGGGAATGGTGATCCAGTTTAGGAAGATAAAGTTCAGGAGATGAGTGTGGTAACAGCCACAAAACAATGTAAACTAAAAAATGGTGGCCATAGTAAATTTTATGTCATGTCTGTTATACCATAATAAAATAAGTAGCATATTTTACAGTAATAAGGCTTCAACACTGGGTCTGTGTTGTTTTTCCAGTCAAACACTTTACTACTTGAGCCACATTCCCAAACATGTTTTGTTTTTCAGATAAGTTCACTTTTCAATTTTACCCAGAGAATGCTCCAACAAAAATTCTGTCTCCATTGCCTGAGTAGCTGGAATTACAGGAATCTGCTACAGACCCAGCTTTGAACAATTATAGGTTTAGAGTCTTAGGACAAGGAATGTAATAACAGAGGGCAGGCGAATTCTGTATTTATGCCACATTACAACTTTTTCTGTTCACCTTCAAAGACAGAGTGTGTCTTTATAAATGCCCTGGTTCAGACAGTATGGCCTGGAGGTAATTAGTTCACAGTAAGAAGGGATGTCCTCCATAAGAGAAGACATAAATGTTTGTTATGAGAATTAAGAGAACACCCAGCTGGCTGCGACTTGTTTTTCAGCATGCTAGCTAAAACTTAACCCTTATTACTTTGTTCCTTTTACCTTGATTATGCATATTTTGTAGCAAAGCAATTAAAATTAGGCACCTAGTTTCTTGTGAAGGCATAAACACTCTTCCCCCTACAGTTCCTTAGAAAATGTCTAGCAAGCAAGAACACCTTTCCCTTGAGGCCCTTGGACTTTTCAAACTTCACTGTGAATGCAAATCACCAGAAGGATCTTATTAAAATATAGATTCCAATTCAAGCATTCCGTGCTGAAATTGGAGATTGTGAATTTCCAACAAGTACCCAGGTGGCAAAAGAGTAGCAAAAGACTAAAAAAATAATAATTTAACATTTTAAAAAAGCATCACGTGTATAGCTCATAAGAAGTGATTTCAGCATAAGACAATATTTCTGATAAATTCACAGTGGGGTTGAAATTACCCACACATGAACATAAGTCTTAAAAACAATCACTTAGCCACTTAACTGGTATACTTAGAAATTAACACACCAGTGAAAGTCTGGCCATCCCTAATGGTTGTGAGACGTATCTGTGAGATGCAAATAAGCCCATTCTTATAACATAGCCAACAAAAAATGTTCTGTATTTTTGAAAGTATGGATTTTATATAGCCATTCATGTGTCATTAGATCATTTTTATTGCAGCATTTTGGGTTATAATTTGCATACATATAAATGTACAATGCACATGAGTTAAGTACATATGTATATATATATATATATATATATATACAAAGTGTACACATGATGTACACACAGATTCAAGAATTGTATATCACGTTTAAGTGACACGTTACTGACAGAAAATTCAAGTAGGTTGAAAAGCTATCCTTGTTCCGGACCTAGGTCTTTAGTAAATCCTTACTTTTTCTATCCTCATGAAATTAAATACACCACACAGAAGCTTTCTTTCAGGAAGGAGTCTAGTACTTTCCTATATCTGAATATTAAAAGGAAAACCAAACATAAGAACAAGTCACCTATTGTATTTGATTTGGTACCTTGCATTTGGTATATACAGTTACCTAATTTGGAGAGAGGAAGGGGAATAACAAAATGCTGAAATATTGCAACAATGCTACTCACAAGACACTATGTTGGAGATGAACTTTACAAGTTTGTGGAGAGGAGGAGTATGGGAGGTGGGAGAGGAAGGGAGAACAAATGGGGGGGGTAACAATGCTCGACAAGAAATGTACTCATTCCCTTACTCATGTAACTGTAACCTCTCTGTACAGCATCTTTACAATACAATAAAAATTTTTTAAAAAGATTAAGTCATCTGTACAAATGATGTGCAAGTGATTTTAAAATGATGTTTTGCAATAGTGTCAGAGAAAATAAAGACATTCACGGCCTATGCTTCCTGCATTCCGGTAAAACCAGCCAGAGCATGGAGCCCTGATAGATATTAGAAATGAAACACATTTCTAGGAGTCTTTTCTATTTGGATACAGAGCACAAACTTATAGAGAAAAGTTGGTCTATATTTCATCATCCTTTTCACACAGCAACCTTGGAGGGTAGGTACCACTATCCTTGTTTAACAAATGAAATGAAAATAGTAAGTATTCTCTCCTTAGTCAGAAAGCAAGACAATTTCCACCAACCTATGAAAAGAGAAATAAAAATCTTCTCGGTGGCTCTCAACCATGGATCCATAATTGTATCAGCTGGTGAGCTGTGAGAAATACTAATTCCTAGGTGCCACGTCTTAGAGATGCTAACTTAAATATTCTGGTGTTTGACTTTTATGGGATATGGAAAAGTCTCTCATTTCCTATGATGTCTCAAAAGGGAAAACTGCTTTTCTGAGATACATGAATAGTTCTGTTCTCATCTACACTGTAGTGGGCAGTAGGTGACCTCATCTGTCATTGTATAAGAATAGAAGCTACATCCTCAACTTGTCACCACCACACCCAAACATTTGCCCCTACTGGTATGTTCTCCATGGTCATCTGCTTTACATCATTCATTTTTTGTCATCTTTTCTCTCCCACACTTCTCCTCTCTTACTCCCTTTCTACTCCATTAACACTATCCTTTTCCACTTAGTTCTGGATGCAAAATCTCTTGCTACTTGTTTTCTGGAAACTTCCTGGAAACAGTCCTATTTTCAACCTTTCTCTCCCTCATGAACTCATTCTTCACATGATTTTTTTAAATAAATCAACACTATTAGCCAAGAAATAGAACCAGCCTATGGGCTCAATAACAAAACTAAAGAAAATGTAACCCATCTACACAATGGATTATTCATCTCTGAAGAAGATATGAATGTATGTCATTTGCAGAAAAAACAGATGAAACTGCAGAGCACTATATTAAGCAAAATAAGCCAAAGTTAGAAAACACAAAAGCCACTTTTCTCAATATTGATGCTTCTCTTTGCCATTGAATAGATTTCCAGAATTTCCTAAGTCATTTTTACAAATATTATACTTATTGGCAGTAGAAAAGAAAAAATATAACTCTTAAATAATAGAATTCTTTACTGTTATAAAAATGTTATCTATTCTCTTTCTTTGTAATTAATATGAAATAACTCAGGATTTGAAGGAAGAAAGCCCAACAGAGAAGCTGTTAACTGAAGTTCTTTATATGTATTTTTCCATGGATTTTTAAAAGTGAATTATGTTATTTTACATAATTGGCCTGGATATACAGTGATTTTCTTTTTCAGGGTTTAGAATTAAAGGTCTTTATCTTGATGTAGTATTTGGGCTTTACCTTCCACTCATAGAGAGGATTTACCCATAATAATAAAATATTATATCTAAATTATTACACAGTTGCAATAATAGTGGAATCTTAATGAGACTAACCCCAGTGTAAATATTAGATCATATACTCAACTCTCTGACCTTGTACCAGTAAAATTGAAGTTATCCTTTAAAAAAATTTTAAAAAATCATGTTTTTGTTTATATGCAGAATCTATACATAAAAATTAATAGTATGACATGATTATGAAAGCAGTAGTTGGAGACATGGGTCTAGTGGTAAATAACCAGCCTAACAATGAAAAGACCTGAATATAAAACCCAGTATCATCAAAAAGATAAAAGAAAGGGAGACTATTTGGGGCAGGAGAAGCAGTGGTGGAAGGGAGGGAAATGAAAAGATGGGGGTAAGAAAGATAGATGTTAAGAAAGAGTAATAATATAAATGGGGTAAATGTGACCCAATACATGGTAGGCATGTTGAAAATATCACAGTGATATTCCTTTGCACAGTTAATTTATGCTGATCATTTTCACTTAAAAATGCTTACATTTCTCCTATTTTAAAATGAAACAAAAGGCCCTGTCTTTGTTTTAGTTGATGCTGTGCCCATTACAACTAAATTTCAGATTCTCACTAATGGGTGGTAACATTTTCTGCCACTCAGGTCTCCATCTTATTTCTTCCATAATGCTTTCACCAAAACAACAAATGTCACATTTTATCTGATACCTCTACAGTTGACTCTTAACCTTTTCTTTTTGCAATTGTTTCTTTCCATATCTGCCACATTACATTTTTCTGGGGTTTCTTCCTGTGACTCAGAAAGTCCTTCTGAGTCATACTGTAGGCTTCTTATCCCGTAGACACTGACATTCCTCCAGCTCTCAGCCTTGTACTTTTTACGCTCTATATAATACTTGGCATGAAAACCCATAGGATTAGCCAGGTGCTGACGGTCATGCCTGCAATCCCAACCCCTCAAGAAGCTGATATCTGAGAAAAGAGGTTCAAAGTCAGCCTGGGCAGGCAAGTCCCTAAAACTCTTATCTACAATTACCAACCGTGGAAGTGTGACTCAAGTAGTAGAGTGCTAGTCTTGAGCAAAAAAAGCTCATGAAGAACACCCAGACCCTGAGTTCAAGCCCTAGTACTGGCATACACATACAAAGGAAACAAAACAAAAACCATAGGAATGACAAAGAAGCAGATGTTCAGTTGATCTCTCTTGAACTTTGAATTAACTTAGGTTATTGTACTTTACACATTTCCACAGCTCCTCAAATTTAATGTGAACTCCCAATCTTACCTGTCAACCTTCTTTTTCATGATCATGTTCACTTAAAAATGCTTACATTTCTCCTATTTTAAAATGAAACAAAAGGCCCTGTCTTTGTTTACTGTTTGTAAAAAAACTATGCATGCTATCATGATTCAATTCAATCTTACTAATGTAAATACATTCCTAAAGCCTTTCTTTCCCTACTAAGTATCCAGTCATTACTTTCAAACCAATCTGCAACTCTTTCTCATTCTGAAATGTGTCTTTGTAATACCATCCTCAACCCTCCAGTTTGGATTCTGTTTCTTTGTGCCTAAATGACTGCCCCTAACTATTCCCTCTGTCTCCACTTTTGTTCCCTAAGCTCCAGTCTACCCATGGAGGCCACTGCAAAGGCAAATTGCACATCACTTTCCTTAATAAACAATTCAAGGCTCTGCATGCCCCTCAAAAATGCAGTCTAGGTGGGCTGGATCAGTGGATCATGCCTGTAATCCTAGGTACACAGGAGGCTGAAATCTGAGGATCACAGTTCAAAGTCAGCCCAGGGAGAAAAGTCCGTGAGACTCTTATCTCCAATAAACAACCAGGAAACTGCAGCACAGTGGCTCAAGTGATAGTGCGCTAGCCTTGAGCTGAAGAGCTGAGAGACAGCACTCAGGCCCAGAGTTCAAACCCCACCATCGACAAAAAAAAAAAATGCAGTCCAATCTTACTGGATTTTCTTGAAAGACATTTAGTGGATGATTGACCGTACCTTGTACCTTTCACGATATGTGATTCCCTCCTTTGTTTTCAGAGAAATATCACACCGAAGTTCTTCAATTTCTTTGAATTCATCACATCTTTGCTGGCTTCAAAGGCTTCCATGTCTTTGCACAGGTTTGTTTTTCTTTTTTGGGGGGAGGGGTTGTGGTTTTTTTTAACCTCTGTTCTTTCTTCAATCTCTCACCCCATCCCTCTCCCTGAACAATTCATCATTGTTTTCCAGACATTTGTTCGAAAGTAGGTGCTCACATGTTGGACTCTTGTCTCTGGATACTAACTCTGTCCTTTCTAACTGTGTAAATTAAGATATTGCCAAAACTTTCTAATCTGCAGGTTCCTCCTCTCTAAAATCAGGATAAGCAAAGTGTGCATGTGTTGACATGGAATGAGATCATGCTTGTGGGTTTTTGGCTCACCACCTGGTACAAAATAAGTGTTGCTACTCAACTGCTGCTGGGAAGGCTCCATTATCTGAGGAAATGTCTTTTGTCAGTATATTAACTTTCCTCCTTCCTTCCTTCCTTCCTTCCTTCCTTCCTTTCTTCCTTCCTTCCTTCCCTCCTTTCTTCCTTCCTTCCTTCCTTCCTTCCTTCCTTCCTTCCTTCCTTCCTTCGTTTTTTAATTATTTTATTGCTCTCAATCTTCCATAGTACTAAAACTCCTCAGGTCAACATGATGTCTATTTTATTTACTAGTAAATTCCTGACATCTAGCACAGAAATGAGTCCTTAATAGCACTAGTTAAATACTAATGTGATAAAAGAGCAAAGATTTCAGAATTTTAAGATTCTATTCCAACTGCATAGGTAATGCACTTTACAAGACAGTGCAAAGTTTCTGAAATGGACTATAAACATAGTAGATTAGACATAACATGATTATAACTACATGTAAGTTTAACCATTCAGATATAATCTTCTTAAGATTACTTTCTTAAATTGAGATGATGCTGGTAATAATGTTGGAAATTCAATGTAAATGCAATAAGATAAACATTTTAAAGTCAAATTAATAATATCTATTCCACATCTGAGAAGCATGCTGCAAATGCATGCATACAGAAACACTCATGCAGACACATGTACACACCCAGATCTCTGCTCATGGTGTGTTATACTGGCTTTGCAACAGCTGACACCATGATTTTAAGAAATATCATGATTTTAAGACTAAAGAATAAATTAATTCATGGAAAAACATCGTGAGAAATAATGTAGCATATAAAAACAAATAGCAAAATTTAATATGAAGAAGAATCTTTATATTTGGAAATACTGGTGTCCTATCAGTAATTCCCACGGGAACATACAATGCACATTTTGCTTTGTAGAAGCTGTAGACTTGTAAATCTAATGTCCAAACAGTGCAAATTTTAGCTTTCAATCCACCCTAACCATCAGGTAAATCCCTTTCTGTCGATCTCTCACTCAAATCACCTTCCAAATAACATTCTGTGTATTTGGCTAAAAGATCCTGACTTTTTGAAACCTAAGGATTAAATTAAATAGCAAAGTGTGGTTTAGATGGAAATTTTTCATGTTGAAATACTGTGTAGGTAAATGGTTTGAAAAACAAAATGTCTTTTTCTACGATGAAGTGCAGAGCAGTATTACCTAACCGGTGATGCTCCTTCAAGAAAGCAAATAAGATATTTGTCCTTTAGAAGACAATTTGTGAAAAAAAAGTGTTTGCACCATTTGATCCTGTAATCATTCCTCTGGAAACTCAGTTTAAGAAAAATGTTGAAAGAAGAAAGTCACAGCAAAAGATATCTATTGTAGCTAGCATTCCCAAATTATAATGGAATTAAAAATCTACCTAGATTAAAATGTGGAAAGAATTTGATGTATTATGATAGATAATATAAAACTCTTGAACATTACAAACAGAATGCTCAGTAGCAGGTGCTTACATCTACAGTTTTAGCTACTTGAAAATCTAAGGGTTGAGAGAATCTCAATTCCAAGTCATCCCTGGCAGAAAAGTACAGGAGATTCCATCCCCAGGGAAGGAAACTGGATACATTCACATGAACCTGTAACCCTAGCAGTGACAGAAAGCCTAAGATAGACAAATCAACTCCAGCATTCCTGAGCAGAAAGCTAGATACTAATCTCAAAATAATTGAACAAATAAGTGGATGAATTAAATAAAACTCAACTGGAAATTGGCCTACACTTGTAATCCTACCTACTTAAGAGACAGACCTGGGGGATCTCAGTTCCAAACAAGCCCAGACAAAAATAGTCCTCAACACTTCATCTTCATTTTCATACCTGAAAAAGCCAGGTACGGCTCTAGTGGTAGACTGCCAGCCATGAACAAGAAAGTCAAGCAACTTTAAGTCTCAGTACTACCACAGAAAAAAACTAAATTAATAATCAATGAAAAAAATAGAGCTGAAAACATGGCAAAGCCGTTGGGGGAAATAAAACAGAAGAACACATTATTTTCTATATTCAATTTAATATCTCCTAAAGTTACAATGGCCTGACATATCTAAATTTGTAGATTGTGTAAGAATAGTAACTGTTAAAAGTGTGTAACTGCACAAAAATTATTCTTCAGTATATGTCACTTTAATTTAAAAAATAACCTCAACAAGTCAAACATATAAAGTTGTCATTATCCTTTATATATTAAATACCCAAGAAAGCCAGAGTGAAAATATCATTTGTATAAAAAAAAAATCCCGAGTGGAGAGAAAGGACTGTGATCATTATCTGATTTAAATCAAACTTGCAGAAAACAACTAACCCTCAAAATCCAAAGGTCCTGAAAATTAGAAGTAATTCAAACTCTCAGCAATAACAATGCCTTGCCGCTATCTTGCAGTGAGTGTAAGTTTCTTCCAGAGCCATGTGTGAAATCTCCAAGAATGCTGTGGAAATGTGTTAAATTAGAAAAGATAAAAATAGACACACTTCATGCAGAACATCATCCAAGAGAAGGGTGGCAAACACTAAACTTACCAACAAAAGATGTAGGCACCTGGAAATACTCATTCATAAGCTTGTCTACATTAAAATTCTCAATGAGGAGCTAGAAGAAAGTAGGACAAATTGAAACATTTTTGAAAAGACTGCTTAGGGAATAAGGCTTGCCAGGGAACAACAATAATTTCTTACACTAGTATCTTACCACCACATTTGAGTTTTCTCAGAACAACATCATACTATCCAACACTATGAATCCCCCAACACTGAAAAACTCCTAAAACAAACGTACCCACCTGAAGATTCAACTTTGGATTTAAGCAAAAAAAGAGATAACATTGTTGATATTATTCTTTAAAAGCACCAACTAAGCATAAGTGGAAAGAAAATACAATAATATAGATTCTAATAGTGTCTTTGGTGAATGCAAATGACGGAGCCTCCTCTGGTTGGTTTCTAGGTTTGAATTAATCTTCAGAGTATATTCAACTAAGACTGTTGCAAGCCTAGGGATAATTACCTCAATGGAAAACAGCATGAATAAATTCTGTGTATATGAATAAACCCTACAACTTCAAGTGATCACAAATGCTGAGTTCTTACACTGAGCTCAATAGCATTAAGTATATTATACGTGTTTTGCCTTTTCAATGTACAAAACAGTTCCATGAAACTTTGTATTATATTCATACTTTATAAATTAGGATACAGGGCCTCTGAACACAAACCAAGATCACCCAGCTGTCCAGAGTTACAAACAAATATAGTCAGGTAGAGTAAGTCCCAAGCTTCTAACTAACACAATCAGATGCAAATTTTATTGGTGATTAAGATGCCTTCAGTCAAGAAGTTAGTATAAAAAATTTTAATTTCATTGATAAACTAATTCAACTTTAGCAGAAAGTTATATAAAATAACTAACCTTGACATAAATATGAATAAAAATTAGTTTTGAGAGTCCAAAATGACTTTTAATTAATTAGAAATATATTTTTATATCTAACATTTTAAATTAAGAGACAACTCAATTTTCTAATGCTTGTTTCTTTAAATACAGGAAAAACAAAATAAGAAAAAGCCCAAGTGGCTCACACCTGTAAACCTAGGTACTCAGGAGGCTGAGATCTGATTGAAGATAGAAAAGTTGGAAATGTAGCTGTGGCTCAAGTGGTAGAGTGCTAGTCTTGAGCAAGAATCTCAGATTTGAAACCCCAGGGCTGGCATGAGGGGGTAGGGGAAGGTGAGGGAGAGAGAATGAATTAACTTGAAGAAAAATATATATCATTATCTTTTTATGGCTGAGTTACTTTTAAAGGGCTGGAATTAACCATAATGGTAAATGATTTTTTTCTTAGAAACAATATCTTCATTGAAGACTTAAGAAAAATAATTTTGAGGGTTAAAAATTACCAAGGAAGTGAACTTTATGTATTAAGAAATCCAATGTTTCTAAACTGTAAATATATGTAGCTCTGCACCAGTACACACATTGCTATTAATAAGTTCTTGAGTCATAGATTGTAGAGGATAAAAAAATATTTTGTGCTTTGGTTTTCTGACACATGAAGGAGATGTAGAATTCCAGGTAAAGAACATACTGTTCTTGAATTCTTCACCCAAACATTATTAAGTCCAAGTTAAATGAAACATTTTAAAAGGGACTTTATTGTCAACACACCAAAAAAAAGCTGAATTCAAGGACAGCTTAAATAGGACATTACATGAAATATAAGCCAGTGCATAGACACCACCAAATACTTATCCAAATTTGGACCGAAAAACAGTTTTAGACAGTGCAAAGGGTCAGCTTTCAGTTGTGTTATACAGAACCCTAAGTGTTGGCCAGGTTCCTTGACATTGCTCAGTCTCCACACTGGTGTTGGCCAACCACATGAATAGATTAAATGTCTCTGTGGTCATGAAGGGGATGAGATGACATAATTCTACTGATTTGTTTACTGACATCTTTATCATCATCACTCTTGATCAAATCCTGCCAGGCTTTGAAAATGTGACTATTCATTTCATAGTTTAAAATCGAGTAAAAGTAAACAAAAAGAAAACAACCTGCTTCAGCACTGCCTAACCCAATGAGTTTACCAGAAGCCCCTGATATCCAGAATCTGAAAAACTAAACCAGATTAGTGTTCATAAGTCTGAGGACAATCTCAGAATATGCCTGTGTGTATGAATGTGGATACAGACACATTGTTGTTTTTGTCCCAGCACTGGAGCTTGAACTCAGGGCCTAGGTGATGTCTGTTACCTTTTTCATTCAAGATTAGCACTCTACCACTAGAGCTGCAGCTCTATTTCTGTTTTCTTGCTGGCTAATAGATTAAAATTCTTATAGATTTTCTTGTCTGAGCTGGCTCCAAACCCCAATCCTCAGATCTCAGCCTTCTGAGTAGCTAAGATTACAGACATGAGCCACCAGCAAATAATAATAACAACAATAATAATAACAATCCATTTTTCAGTCAAAGTCTTAAAATGAGTTGTAGTGAGGGGTCCGAGAGAACTGGAAGGAAGATGATAAATTAGAAATGTGTTTTGCTATGAGAATGTAGCATATAATAATAATAATATTTAGCATGAATCTAGCACTTGAAACCAAATTTTCTCTCCATGTGTAGTTAAAGATGGCACAGAGTCCAATGCCAACCATCATCAAATGTCTTCCATGTGTGAAGCTCTTTGGTACCTGGAATTCTCAGTGCTAGGAGAACCAATCACAGAACTTTCCAGCTGATGCACTCCCAGCTGAATTCCTCCCAACTCTGCACAGTTATTACAGCTAAATTCCAAGGCAATCCTGATCTCTTCTCCCACACCCCTGATCTAGTCTAGTAGGTAATTCTGCTGCCTCATTGAAAATACATTGTGAATCTTTGCACCATTTCCTACCTTAATGCAAATCATATCTTTCTGATTAACCATGACAAATGCACTCTAGCAAGCCTTCGCAATCTGATTTCAATCCTTTGCATTCTATTATACATCAAAGAAATCTGAGTACTGCTTTCAGTGACAGAGAATCCCACAATTCTGCTCACGTGATGCTACTCAGAATAGATGCTAACATATATACAATGGTCATCAAGGCTTCTGGGATTGGTACTCTCTGATCTTATTGTGTTCTATCACTTTCTCCTGTTCTGTAGAGTTTCTTCGTTAACCTTGATCATACCAGTTACAATCCTACCCCAGAATTGTGAAAGTCAGAATGTGTGTGTGTGTGTGTGTGTGTGTGTGTGTGTGTGTGTGTGTGAGTTTATGCACTGATAGATATAGATGTAAATATGCCATTTCATCCCATGGGTTCAAATGAGAATGGCTACTTACATCTTTTGAAGCTGTTCCTAAATTTTAAAAGTGATGAAAAGAATGTATGCTTTAGGTAATTTGTCTCCCAACATGCATCTTTCTTCCATGTACTTCATGCTCTGATCTAGCCTGGCCTGCATACAACCAATCCCAGTACTTTTCCTTGACTTTCTCCACTCTGAGTTAATCTGAGATGGTATTTTTGCTTCTATCCAAGAAATTAATTCTTTTTCATTTTACAATAACGTGTGGTCTCCAGTCCACTTCATCTTTCACATCAAATCACTGTAAGCTGAATTCCAATCACAACTGCATTGTAATTCCTCTAGGTAATTTCTATAGATTTTGAAAGTAAATAATATTTTTGTTACTCTTCTGTTTAGGACATGTATGACATGGCATGTTATATATTGCTCTGGGTTCTTGTATCTTTCCCATTCAACTCCTATCACGTTAACTACTGCTTCTTAGAATCCTTCAAGGACATCTCCTTCAACACTAATGCTTCAAAATATCCCTACAACTTCAAAATGTAACTTTATTCACAGTATAGACATTCTCTTTGGACAGCCTCTTATCTGTAGAGCCTGAACTTCTAAATACTCATTCTTGACTCTTCCGTTCTTAGCTACTTGAGAAAAAGGGCTACGTCACTAGCTTTAACCACAAAACTCAGTACAGAAGGGAATGTAAATGATCACTTTATAAGCAATCTGTAACCTAAGTAATCCCTCTCTCCGCTCTCTAGGGTGAAAGCTCCCTCTACCTAATTCCTAGGCATGCTGACTTGATATGGAGGGTCTTCAAAGTTTAGGATATAGTATGTTCAAAACACATTATCTATTATTCCATCCCTCTACCTCTCACTTGAAATAATATACAGGTTCTATGTTCACATAAAAAATTAATGGTAAATAGTCCTCATATCGTATGTTTTACATTTTGAAAAATGAAATCTATGTGAAGCCAAGCATGGTATGAGTAAATTTGCCCTCAGTAAGCATTAACAAAATTATATCAATTTATGGCCTTATTATCTCTTACCAGATTTACATCAATGACTTCTTAATTGTTCTCCTAGCCTACAGGTTTACACTACTAAGTCTTCCCTCTATGACATTGTAATTGTTGCTGTTAAAACAAACCATATTGGATTATTTTCTAGAAAGCTTTGAAGGCCTTCCTATATGGTTATAGAATGCTCATAAACCAGGATTTTACCATACCCTATAATGCCCAAAGGAAGGAGCTATCTATCTCTTCACTGGACATCTTTCCCTGCCTTTTTAATTCTGGTACTTTCATCTCTTATAGTCTTCCAAGATTCAGAAAGCCTGAATTACTGCAAACGCATCCATCTGTGTGGAATATATCTGTTCCTGTCTCAATACTTCTGATGAACTTATGAAGATTCACTCAGATCTCCCTTCTGGGTTGGTTCCATATCTTAGCTATGGTGACTAATGTTGCAATAAACAGTTGTGCTGGTAGCTTTAGTATGGCCTTGTTTGTGTTCATTTAGGTAAGTGCCCAGAAGTGGGATTGCTGGGTCATAGGGGACCTCTATGTGGAATCTTTTAAGGAACCTCCTTACTGCTTTCCAAAGTGGCTGAACAATTTTATACTCCCACCACAATGCAGTAAGATTCCCTTCTGGCCACATCCCCTCCAGCATCTGTTGTTATTACATTTCTTGATTATATCCATTCTAACTGGGGTGAAGTGGACTCTCAATGTTGTTTAGATTTTCATTTTGTTCATCTCTTGAGAAGTTGAGCATTTCTTCATATGCCCATTGTCCATTCTTATTTCTTCTTCAGAGAAGTTTCTCTTTAAGTCTTTAGCCTACTGTTTAATGCAGTGGTTGTTTCTTTAAGGATTTGTTTTGGGAGATTTAATTTTTTGAGTTCGAAGTATATTTTAGATATGAGGCCCTTGTCTGTTGTATGGCTAGTGAAGATATTCTCCAAGTCTGTGGGCTTTCTATTGATCTTACTAGGTATGTCATTTGCCATGCAGAAGCTTTGAAGTTTTAAGACTTTTTTTTTGTCAGTGGTGGGGATTGAACTCTGGGCCCGGGTGTTGTCCCTCAGCTCTTCAGTTCAAGGCTAGTGCTCTACCACTTGAGCCACAACACCATTTCCAGTTCTAAGAATTTTCCTTTCCTTGGTGCTATGTCCAGTCTTTCCTTGCACATTTCATGTATATTCACATCATGAACTCAGCAAAGGAAGGAACACCAATTCTCTGCTTTACAACCACATAGAGAGAACTTAGTATGACAAATATTTCCAACATTTCTTAAAAAGAGATAAATTTGCAAGTGTTTGTCCTTGTTGTCCTGTTCTCTAATTCAAGTAACTCTTCAAAGGCAAGAAGGAATATCCATGTCATTCACAACAAATAAAACTTATAGCAGGCATTCAAATCCCTTTAGTATTAGTGTTAAAAAATAGGGACTGGAGATATAGCTCAAGTGCTGAAGTATCTGCCTAACAAACACAAGGCCCATAGTTCAAATCTAAGTACACTGTCTACCCCCATCAAAACATCAAAACATCTACAGCCAGAAGCTAGTAACTCCTGCCCATAATCCTAGCTAATCAGGAGGCTGAGCGATGGAGGTTCAATTTTTGAAGCCAGCCTAAGTATAGAAGTCCAAGACACTCTATTTGCTGATCCAAAGTAATCAGCAAAAAGCTGGTCTGGAAACATAGCTAAAGTAGTAAGAGAGCAGCTATAAGCAACCAAACAGAAGCCCTGAGTTCAAGCCCTGGTGAGGAAAGAAAAGAAAGGAAGAGAAAAAGAGGGAGGGAGGGAGGGAGAAAGGAAAAAAAGAAAGGGAGGAAGGGATGGAGGGAGGGAGGAATGGAGGAAGGAAGGAAGGAAGGAAAGAAAGAAGGAAGGAAGGAAGGAAGGAAGGAAGGAAGGAAGGAAGGAAGGAAGAAGGGAAGATGGAGAAAGGGAGAAAATGAAGGAAGAAAAAAAGAATATACACATATACCTACATATATGATCACACATAATGTATGATAAAGTTGTCTAAACCTGATAATTGAGGTCAAGAAAAGAAATCTATGGTCTAACCTTGACTCTTTAATTACCAAAGTATTATAAAAAATACTTGGCTAAGTATTTGCTAATCTGATTCCAAAGCATAATCACTCATTTCTCACCAAGTACTACTTCTGTCCACTCCTGAAAGTTCCAATCACTAATGCTATGAGTACTTCTGGATTCTTATCACCTGTTTATTCTAACTGAAAATGTGACTATAAAGGTAGACAAATTAAAATGCATCAGAGGCCAAATATTGTACAAAATGAAAAAGGAGAAAGAAAAGCAGTTGGGGAAAGTAGTTAGTACTCAAATAGGAGTTGAATGATGATTAAGAGTTAAAAATATCCAGACCAAAGTCAATGAGATCAATAGAAAGATTGATTCTAATAAGCTGTTATTTGTTGTCATAAGGAAATAAACCTCTAGGAATACATTGTAGGTTGAACATTTGTGAAGACATTACAATTTGATATTAAACAATTACAACATTTTACTGTAATAGTTCATCTACAAGTTGTCAGGTTCTCCATACCAAATGCAATTTAGAAGTATGTAAATTCATTTATCAGCCCATTAGTCCATTGAACTTAGAAGAGGAGGGGAAGGCACTGGAGAGAGGAGAGAGGAGGAAATAATCTCAGTAAAATTGTGGGAACAAGCTAAAACCCAAGTAATGAAGAATGGGAGAGGGTAGGGTGATCTCGTGCTTAATTACTCCTTTCAATGTAAAAGGAATATAGAAAAATAAAGGTAAATTGGGCTAAAATCAGGAAGGATATACCCTCTCTCCCAAGTAGAACTTGTCCTCACAGATTTGAACTACTAACTTACACAGAGAGTAAATATTGGCAACAGATTTCCTATTGAATCCTAGGTCTGTCACATATATTGGGAAGCTTTCTCATTTCTCAAAACTCAGCTCCCTCACCAAAACATGGAGATTATTTTCAAACTTATCTCACTGGATTGTCGCAAAGCATAAAATGAACCAAGGCAAGGCCAGTTGAACACATACACCTGTAGGTGTTAAATAACCACATAGGTGTTGTAACATAATAAACACTCTCAAAGTGTGACTGTCCAGAAGAGGAGAAATAAACATAGATGTAGCATGCCAAAGGCAGGTTCAGAGAGTTTTATCCCCCACACAATTTGCATCTCATACAATGTCATTTAAAATATGACACTGGGGCTGGGAAAGTGGCTCAGTGGTAGACTGCTTGCCTTGCATGCATGAGGCCCTGGGTTGAATTCCTCAGCACCACATAAGCAGAAAAAGCCAGAAGCGGTGCTATGTCTTAAATGGCAGAGTATTACCCTTGAGCTGAGGAGCTCAGGGACAGTGCCCAGGCCCAGAGCTTAGGCCCACGACTGACAAAAATAAATAAATAAAATGAAATATGACATTTTCAGCTGGGCCCTGGTGGCTCACACCTACAATCCTAGCTACTCAGGAGGCTGAGAACTGAGAATCATGGTTTGAAGCCAGCCTGGACAGAAAAGTCCGTGAGACACGTATCTCCAAGTAAAATTACTCAGAAAAGGCCAGAATTGGTGCTGTGGCTCAAGTGGTAGAGCATAAGCCTTGTGCACAAAGAGGCCCAGAGACAGGGCTCAGTTCAAGTCCTAGGAATGTCAAAAAAAAAAAGAGAAAAGAAAAGACGTTTTTCTCAAGCACATATTGCTAAGCAATCACAACCTTATATCCTTCCAAACCATATTCCTATGCCACATCCGTCAAAGGCCCCGGCCCCCAAGGCCTCAATGCAAATATTTACACTATATCCTAAGTGGTGTAAATGCCATATCTCAACTTGTGTTAACCAAAAAGACCAATGTTGTAAATTTATTCTCCCAAAGATTTGTAGAGCTAATTATCTGCATCTTCACCAAAGTTAATAATATTTTGTAAATCTAGTATGATTTATTTTGTTATGAGCTTAGATTCTGGAAGTAGACTGGTTTCACATTCCAGTGAATGACATTATAGGATTTGAATTTAATCTCCTCTTTTATGTTATTAGTCTCATGTGTCATGTGAGAATATGAAAGCCCATGTATGTATACATGTATGCAAATATGTGTGTTTCTAAGCCACTTAAAATGCTATCAAATGATAGGCAGTGCAAGCAATTGCTCTTATTAGTGTTGTTGTAATACATGTAAAGAACAATCATCATAATCCTACCTTAGGCTGATGAGGTGTATACTGCATAATGGAATGGCCAAATACATAATGGACTCTGTACATTTTCACTCATTTGAAATTCTGCCCATAAAGCAAAAAATTAAAGAATAGAAAAATCTTTCAAAGTATTACATTATAGCACTTTAATAAAATGTCTCCCAGAAGTTAAAAGATTTTTTAATGTGCAAACTATTTTAGCCTCTCTAGTACTTCCTGCCAATCACACTTAAAATGATGAAAAAATCACTAATATTCACCATTTTCGAATAAGTAGATGTAAATTGTCATTTCTCCAAGTTCACAAAGTTGTAAGAATATTACTGAAATTAATAACAAACAGCAACTTCTTGCCAATAGTTTCTTAATATTCATCTCTTAGAAGTAATTGATTATACTACAGAATACTAGTTACAGAAATTAAACCTTGTATCTTTTTGTCACCAGTGGTTCAAATGTAAGAAGGCAAGCAGCAGCCAACTGTTAACCTACCTGACAGAAAATTAATTTCTCCGTAAATGTTCTGTTATGTATATAAAAGTATCAGGAATTCATCATTTGACTGACATTATCTTTACATAATAATAATCTTTTGATTGAATAATGAAAATGTTTTGTGCTCATTTTAATTCACAAAGATAAACATGGGAACAGCCAGTTCTAAAATAAAGTTGCAATAATTTGTATATCTGCTCTTCTGTATTGTAATAGGGAAAATGTGTTTGTGAGGGTAGCTGACTAAATCAGTTTTTAAAAATACAGTAATAGCACTGAGATCTCTCCTTGTTGGTTATAATGTACATACTGCAAAGGAAGAAATAAGCCATTAAAAGAACCCTTAATGATCAGAGCGTACTGCAGATAATTTTTTCACAGTTAATTTTAAATTACTTTATGTAATGGCATCTATGGTTGGCATAAAGATAAAGATAAATTTTTATAGGGGAAAAAACATTTTACTGGAATCTGAGTTGAGGCTTGCTAAAGAAGGGTCAAAAATGTCCACCTCCTAACACCTGAAAGCTATGATTATGTTGGTTCATTTGGCAAAAAAGGAATTGTTGAGAGATAAAACTAAATGTTATAGTTGGAGATGTGACTATTGTGGATCATTCAGGCAGGTTCCATGAAACCACAGGATTATTATAAGACGTGGGAGAGGAGTTTCAAAATGGGAGAAAGATATGAAAACACTGTCTGAAAGATAGGGGAAAAAATGAAGCTTTCAATAGCTTCAGATAAAAGTAATAATAACCCACAATTAAGACATGAACAAAATCTTTCTCAGTTCTATCACCTTGAACAGAAAAACTGACTTATTTCCTTATTGGAATATGCTGACCATTAACATATCAAGAGCTTCTTTTTCACTTCCTAAAAATGTATCCAGATTAATAAACTACAGTTTTCATAGCAAACCTCAGGAACCTCTACACTTTATTACTATTATTATTATTATTATTGTTATTATTATTGCCTTTAAGTGTGCAAAGGAGTTGACATTCAACGTAGTAATTTACTTCTACATTTTCTTCTTTTTTTTTTTGTAGGTCTTGGGGCCTGAACTCTGGGCCTGGGTGCTGTCCCTGAGTTCTTCAGCTCAAAGCTAGCACTCTACCACTTGATATTTGAGCCATAGCTCCACTTCTGGCTTTTTCTGCTTATGTGGTGCTGAGGAATCAAACCCAGGGCCTCATGCATGCAAGGCAAGCACTCTACCACTGAGCCACCTTCCCAGCCCTACTTCTTTTCTTAAACAAAGTCCAGGGAACATAGCCTGAGTTTGGAATAACAAAGCAAATAATAATGACTCTTCAAAGTTATTTTTCTGGGGTCTGGATCCTTTGTCTGCCTATTAGCTAGGTGAACTTATAAGTCATTTATCCTCCCTCTGTGGGGAATCTTAATATTGAAAATGGATGTAACATAACTGTTTAGGGCTACAAGTGACAATGCAAATGAAGTACTTGCCCAAACACAAGTTATTGTACTATTATTGTGTTATTAAGGGTTTTATTACCTGTTATTTCATGTCTTACAGTCTTTCAGCACAAAGTCTGCCACGTGCTCAATAAATATAAAGTGACACTTTGATTTTCAGGATGAATTTGATTAATAGAGAGATTTTATGTAAAATGAGCCTGTGAATCTGAAATCTGAGCTTGAGTTTGACTAACTTTGTAAGGTATGTCGATAGAGATATGCATATTTGAATTTTTAGCATCCACTGACAACTTTTTTTGACTAGTACCAGCATTTGAACTCAGAGCCTCACACAGACCCAGCTTGCTTGCTCATTGCTGGTATTCTACCACTTGAGCCATGCTGATAGACTAGTTGATTATTCTGGTGATGAGTCCTGCATATATTTCTGCCTAGGCTGGCTTCAAATATCAGTCTGCTAGACCTCAAACTCCCAAGTAACAAACATTACAAATGTGAACCACTGGTGCTCCACTGGACCATCACATTGGGCATTATACTGCATTGTGAATGAAAGGAGACTGTCCAAGCACTAGGTGACACATTGTCCTTTCATGGAAAGTCTGGTGATCTTTCATAAATATTCCTTCTAATCTCTAGCTAAGATGTCACATATTCTAATCTTTTGAATGAAACTGTAATTCCTTTACCAGAATACATGGCAATCATTTAAAAATAAATTTCTCTCTCTTTTCTTTAAATTTTCTTTCTTCTTTTTGTTGTTTTATGGTTTGGGTTTTCTTGTTGTTATGTTTTATTCTGAATGATAAGCAATGAAGCCAAGTTTTCATCTTATAATTTTTAATTTTTAAGGGTATTCTTGTAAATATAAATAAATCTTAAAGCCTCATTTTAGAAAATTTGTGTTAAAGGTTTTCTATTAACTGAGCTGTGCTATATTGTGATCAGTAACATACACAGGATATTTCAAATTAATTATTCATTTTATTGTCCCACATGAATCTTTGTAATGGAATTTTGGAGATAATTTTCTCTATAACAATATGAGTTAACAGTAAATACAAGACAATAAGGTAAAAATGACATATATAATCCTTCATAATAAAATTCTACTTCACCATTTGGTTCAGGGAATAGATGTCATAAAATTTCTCATTTTAGGTGATTAAGGCCTAAATGGAGAAACAAACTGTAACTTCTATAAACTTCAGTGATCTGTGAGCAAAAGTAACCACATTACCTGTGTTCTCATTTAATTCATCTATTCCATATGGTAAAGTAAGCCTGAGGTAGTAGGCATACAGGGGTGATAGCACTTGACTCTTTCCTCCTACAACAAAATTACAATGAAATGTAATATCTCTATGCTCAAAATATATATTTTATAGCTGTGCAAATGCTTTTAGAACACTAAACATGAAATATGAACTGCAGAGTTAAATGTAAGCATTGTAGACTCTTCATCATTATTTGTATTTTCTATTCTATAAAATAATGATTATGATTATTATTATCATCATAGGAATAACAATAGCCCATAAAACAACAATAACATAAATCAAGTCTGACCCACCACTTCAACTTGTGTCTTCAAATATCCACTCATATGCCAATAGCCTAATACTATATTCCCTGTGCATCCACTCATTGCTATCTGTATCATGATATGCTGCATTCTATGAAAGTCTGTATTTATATACAAATTGTGCTTACACATTTCTGCCTTTTAATCTGGGCTTTCACATTTATTAGCATCATAACTTTTCACAAGTTATGCAATGTGTCTGAGACTCAGCTACATCATCTGAGTTTTGGGATACGGTTAAGGGAGTATCTTGGAGAATTTATGAAAGCAAGTGTCAGCTACATAGTACACTTGCAGTAAATGGCAATATTGTGAGCATGATTCTGAATTGTCTTGTATTTTCAATGACAGCATATGTTATGTGAAGTTAAATTCCTTGAATGTTTTCATAGGTGTCTAGAAACTGCCATGATATATACATAATGCCTAATAATGCTTTCTCTCAGTGAACAATTGTCACCAATAGTAAATAGAGAGTAATTAAGAAATAAACCAAACAATGCTAAAATCCAAGCTCAAGCAAGGCTCAACTTCAAAGAATAAACTATGATTGGACTGAGTGGCCAGGTAAAGATCAATGACAGACAAAAGATTGGAACTAGGAAGTAAAGTATTTTCTAAATGGAGCAAGACTGAATAAATACATAAAATCGCACAGTAGTCCCAGCAGAATACATTGCCAAAGTCTATTTTGATCTTATTGAAGTGAGCATAGAATTCGTAAAAGCACTTAATTTTGCAATTTCTTCATGTGTGCTCAACACCTCATATAAGATATCTGTATACTCATTGAATAATTTAATCATTATTTCCAGAGTCATGATCATTTCAACTGATTCTCCTGGAAACTGCTACAGAACAATTTACTCTTTTTGGAAGGTGAAGAAAATAGCAACTTAAGATGAGAAACTTTCTTTCTGTCCTATGCCTATGATGTTGAGGTACTAAAGACTGTTCCTTAGATTTCTGTCTATATCAATCTGGGTAATGGGGGTGGGGAGGAGAAAGGAGGAAAGACAATGAAGTGTTTGTTTACTTAATGATGCATGTCTATAATTCAAGCTACTAGTGAAGCTAAGGTGTGAAAGAGAATTTCAAATTTTATGCCAACCAGACAACTTGTTGAGACTCCCACCTCAAAATAAAATAAAAACAGGCTGGGAGATGTAGCTTAGCACGATGTGTGAGAAGCATTACAGTGAAGACTCAGCACAACCCAAAGAAAATTAAGAAATTTACAGACAAACTTAAAAAGTGAAAATTAATGCGTTGTAAGCACATGTGCTGAATGAGTCAGAGTAGTCCATCCAATTTAGTGGGGGGAGAAACAAATCTTTTCATAGATGCAAAAGAAAAATCTGTGGTAAGAACTGAGTGGTAAAATATAAAATAAGATGACAGTCTTAACCATGGATTTAAGTGGAAAGGGGCTGCTAATGGGAGGATATGTGTTATTTTTTTTTGTCGGTCATGGGGTTTGAAATCTGGGCCTGGGCGCTGTCCCTCAGCTCTTCAGCTCAAGGTGACCACTCTACCACTTGAGCCACAGCGCCACTTCCAGGCTTCTGAGTGGTTTTTTGGAGATAAGAGTCTCATGGACTTTCCTGCCCTGGCTGGCTGTGAACCATGATCCTCAGATCTCAGCCTCCTAAATAGCCGAGATTACAGGCATGAGCCACCGGCACCCAGAGACATGCTTTTTTAAATGGGTAATTGTTAAGACCAAGATGAATTTGACTGAAAAGTCTGGTAGAGGAAAAGGGAATGTGTTTGTTAATTTTTATGTGTAAAGCTCCCTGGGTTGCACAGGTGCCCAGATATTTGGTCAAACTTTATGCTAAGAGTTTCTGTAAGGATGATTTTTGGATGAGTTTGACATTTGTATCACAAGCCTGAGTGAAGCAAATGAATTATATGATATGCATAAGCCTGGTTCAATCAGGTAAAGGCCTGAGGAGAACAAAAGATTGATTTTTCTCACAAATTAATGAGATAGTACCACATGCCTAACTGTCTGTAAGTGGAGACTTTTTGTTACATGTCATCTCTTCCTGGGTTCTGTAACACACCATTCTTCTGACTGGCACTATACCACGGGTCTCTCAGGTCTCTAACTCAGAGTGATGGACAGGCATACATAAAACTGCAGTGCAAGAAAGAGTTTGAAGCTTTTATGGATGAGTCAAAAACCAATGACTCTGCACACCAATGTTTATACAAGTTACAAGATAGAAGTGGATCACTAGTTTCATATCTATTGTCCACATATTGAGAAACTGCTGAATAATTTCCAAAAGCTGGTGCATGATATAATCTAGATTTTGTGTAGGTTATGGGTGCTTAATGTATGCAGAGAGTTACTCACAGAAGAGCTGGAGATGATTACATTCACAGTGACAAAATATATAAATGGCATGGATTAAGGTAGTGGTAGTGGTACATATGAAGCTCTTTTGCATGCAAAGCTGACAGGACAAATGATAGACTTGTTTTAGGAACATTAAATAAAAGCTCCTGTAAAGCAGGACTTCCAGGTGGATGATGGACCAATATGAAGACCAACATGAGACCAGTGCTTATGAAAAACTGAAGAATGAAGAGAATGATTTCGGTGAAAAACCAAGACTCTCGTTTTAGCATATTAATTTTGATACCTTTGGAGCACAAACTAGAAATGTGAAAGGGGCAGCCTAATATATTCATCCAGAACTCAGAACAAAGACATGATACGGAGTGTAACATTGAACAGCATCAGAGAGAAATGGCATTTACATTGCATAAGGTAAGATGGTGTACAGGGGCCAAAATAGGAGGGACAAGGACAAAGCTCTGAGGCTTAAGTGTCTGGTGATTAAAGAAATGAAGAACTAACAAGGGATCTAGACACACATCATCAAGAAGCATCTTAGAAGGCATTATTGTTTTCTTTTACCATAAGGTACAATGGGAACATCTTATTCTTTTGGAACAAAGAATGATATTTGCAGAAAGCTTCAATATGACCAAAATTTCTCTCATCTATTATTCCTGAGAACAAATTTTATATAGACCCTATAAAATATTTACAGAGAAACCTGAACTTCTATTACACATACATAACAAGCAATAAAAGTATCAGCTAACATGTGAATGTTCTTAAATTTCCTACAAATGAGACTAAACCCAATGGTAGAAAAATCAATTTTCCTTTTGTCTGGAAACACTAATCTATTCAGCATTAATAATATTTACATGCTCTTACACAGAATGAAACTTCGATCAGAATGTAAGAAACCCATAGAAATGACATTATAGTTGTTTCAGGATTGTATAGCTATCCTGAGGTAAATAAGATATATAAATAAAACAGGTTATAAAACACCAGCAGACCAAGTAAATAGATGTTAGGTGAGAAAATAGTGCCTTATAATTCTTTCAACTATTTTTTAAATTGCAAAGATCTCTTTAATACTATGCATATATGCATTTATGCAGCACACTGATATAGAAATAAAAGTATATGTGTATATACATATAATTTCTCCAATAATTAATCATTATTTCTAGTAGAAAGAAAATAATCACTTTTAAGTTCTTAAAAAAAGGTGAGCGATTGAATTAAAGACTACAATTCAAGACTCAGAAGTCAGATCTCAAAGTCCTTAGAGTTTGCATATGTGCTCTAGATTACTGTCACACTTCAGAGAGGTAACAAAGTCTGAGCTCCTCTCAGGCTGCAGAGAAAAAAATACTCACTTACAGGTGTTCTTTCTATTGTCATTCCCCCAAGCTTCCAGAAGCCATGGATCTTAGCTGAAGAGAAAGCAATCCTAACAGTAAGAAGATCTGAAATTGCCACAGTTAAGGTTCTACAAAATGTAATAACCAATTTTCTGTGGAACACAAGCAAGTTTAAGAAATAAGAACAAGGCAGCAGCAACGAATTCCCCAAGAAAGTAGAAAGAATGAACTAGGGAATACTGTGGAAGCAACAGTTGTTTGCTGAGATTTTTACTGTGACCTGTTATCTATGACTGAGACAGTTTATGTTTCATGTCACATTCAATGTCCTCTATGGGTGAATTGGTATGATACACCAAAGTCCTAGGTGTTTGAGAGGATGACAGATGTAATCATTACAAGATCACAAAATGACATGGCGATTTCTGGAGGTGACCCATATATCTGAGAGAGACACTGGAAATCTGAAATCAGTTCATTCATGGGGGAAGCAGAATGATGCTCAACAAACCCCTCCTAAAAACAATGTACGCGTCCTAATCCCTGGAAACTGAGAGTATGTTACTTTACATGGCAAAGGGAAATTAAAGTTGCCGGTATAATTAAGGCTTCTAATCTGCGGACTTTAAAATACACAGAAGGATTATCAAGTGTGCCCAAGGGTCTTTGAAAGTGGGAGAAATAACAGAAAGAGTCAGACTGGGTATTTATCAAATAATATCAAAATAACAAATGTTATCAAAAATAACAGAAGAGTCAGACTGGGTATTTATCAACAGATAAATAGCTAGAGCAGAGCAAAGGTATATGTGTGTATTCACACACTGAAGTATTACTTGGCTCTAAAGAAGAAAATTATGTAGTTTATAGAAAAGTGGGTGGTGCTGGAAATAAGGATGCCAAGTAAAGTAAGCCATACTCTGAAAGACAAACATCGGAAATCATGTCTCATATATGTAAGCTAAAACCTAAGGAAAACGCTTACTAAGCGAGATAGTAGTGTCACAAATACACGAAATAGAAAGGAGACTGAAAAACAGAATTTGTTTTATTGCTGTAAGGAGGATAGATTTCTGATATTATTTTCTCCAGAATTGGTCTGCTAATATTGCTATAACAAAATACCAGGGAGTGGGTGACTTTAACAGAATTTTGTTTTCTCATAATTCTGGAGATTAAAAGTCCCAGATCAAGATGTCAGTACAATTGGCTCCTTTGAAGGTCTTTGTCAATTGGCTGCCTACCCAATTGTCCCCTGACACCAGTCCCATTGGATTAGAGACAAACTTTACTTCTTCTCCTAATATTACATACTTCCTTTAAGGCATTATCTCCTAATACAGTATAGCCTGGAGGTGATGTAGCTTTACCTCATAAACTTCAGAGGGATAAAAGTCAGTTCATAATAATAACCACTTTGAAAACCAGTCATGATTGTTGAACAAGTATAGAAACAGTGTATAACAACTGATAATTTTCTAATATTTCTAAGGCAACTGGGAGAGAGGAAGAGTTTAAATGTTTTATCATGAATATCATGCTCGCTAGAAAATGGAGTTAACTGTATCAAATAATATGTTAGAATCACTGAGTGACCAATTACATTGTCCCATCTTAAAAACAACCAACTGAAAGTTATATTGCCTTCTAGGTACTAATGGGTGATATTAGCACCACCCTTAAAGACTCAAAGAAGGTCTGAGTTGTAATGGCTTTAAAGTCTCTACTTTTCTCCAGGGTTATGGATACAGGTCCAGATGGTGCTGACAGTGAAGTCTGGACTAACAAAATAAGAAACTCAAAGTCCCAAACTAACAAAGTAGGAATCCCACTTGCAGGTGCTCAGGAAGTTATGGCATCATTACATAATACTGCAGATTCCTGTGACTTTGGATCACGGTATTTGCAATGACTTGTTAAGTCACTCTTGTCCCTATCAAGTCACGTCTCAGCCATTTGCAATAATAGTACATGTGTAGGACAGGCAGAAAAGGCCAAAAGCTATGTACAAATGACCATATAAGATGATGTTAAACTAAATGAACCCCAAGATAGGGACACAAATATCTTTTATTTCTTTCTTGCTATTGTTTCCAACGTATTTATAATGTACCATGTGATTTTTTTTGTTGTTTTGTATGTTCCTCCCCCACGGTATAACCTCTATTTTTGCATCTTGTATATACATTTCTCTAATTCGGGGAAGGGGAAGGGAAAAAACAAAGTGCTTGACCCATTGTAACAATGAGATGTACAAGACACTATGTTGAAAATGAACTTTACAACTTTGACAGCGGGTGGTGGGGGAGGGTATTTGTGGAGGTGGGAGGGAAAGGATTGTAGGGGAAAAACAAATGAGGAGACAACAATGCTCAATAGGAAATGTACTCATTAGCTTGCTCATGTAACTGTAACCCCTCTGTACAGCATTTTTACGAAAAAAAAATTTTTTAAAGAAAGGAAGAAAAGCCAGTCTGGATCACAATATAATAATAATAAAAATGATAATAATAAAAGAAACAGACATAGTAATTCCTTGCTCTCTAAAGCTAAATCAATTTGTAGAAAAAAAGGAATAGATGGCATTGTCAATCTCATTAAACTATCGCTATTTTTTTAGAATATAAACTGCATTGTTAAATTATAAGCATTATTTGATGCATTATTTTCCATTTGAGGAAGTAATGGGAGTTTTGAATGTACATGTTTGCACAGTCATCAAGTAGGTATCTTGAAGCAGAAAGAACTTTGCCTTACATGAGTGAAGTCAGACTTGCCCTCACTCCTATATGGAATCCACCATAATGGAATGCAAAGTATGCAGACAGAATTCATCTTCTTCCAAGGCCACCTCAGATATACATCCCGACCCCCACCTTTCCTGCGAATCTCATGCAAGAGCCTCTTAACACTGAGATGTCCCTGTGGCATTTGCCTGAAATGCAAAGATCAAAAAGGGACAGCCTGTCTTCCTGCCATAGCACTAGAAAGAAGATGGCCGCCTGTGTTTGGAAGAGACCAAGAAGCAGGTTCAACTCTGCTGTCCTCAAAACAAAGCCTGGCAGGAAGAGGTCCTCTGCATCTCCTCCCTACCAATATAAGCTGCTCTGTTGTCAGGCTGCATTCCAGGATGCAAAAACTCCACCTTCATGCTCTAAAGACCAACAAGAGATTTAGATTCCTTTTCCAGAAGTCCTGAGGTTGGTGTGAACAATGCTATGTCTTGCTTCTTTAAGGGTAGCACGTAAAAACAACAAACTAGCAGGACAGGGTATGTGACAAAAAAAAAAAAGGCCAGGTGTCAAGTACCATTGATGTTAAGAAGTCAAATATTGATATGGGGTGAGAAACTGTGGCATTTACTAGTTCAAAAAAAAAAAAAGAAAAGAAGTGAAAGAAAGAAAAGAAAAGAAAGGAAAGGAAAAGAAAGAAATCAGAATAAAAATGGTTTGCATTCACACAAGGAAAACGGGTGAACACATCTCCCACCCTTATCCAAAGCTTAAGTAATTTTACTGCCCCAATATAGTGCAAAAGAGTCTGTGCTTCCCAGATATTATCCATTATATCAAGGATGTCCTAAAGATAACCATACCAGCAAAAAGGGGAAAGTACTTTGAGAGCCATGGAAAGATACAAGTGCTTGGGGTTTGGAAAATAAACACCTTATGGTGAATGTTTTAAGAGTGTAAGGCCTAATATATGACTCTTTCAAATGAAATGACAGAATATTGTATCTCATATTACCTATCAAATATCCAGCAATCTTCATTTGATTGAAGACAGAAGATACATACTCCATTCTAGGACCTATAACAAAGTGCCGTATAGAAGGATATTGGCAATAATGAGACCTATGGTAACCAAAGCATTTGAAGAAGGGACATATTCCACCAAGAAAATAAGTCTGCAACTTGCATCACATGACTCCAAACTCTATAATACTGTAAGTATCCTTAAGAGACCAGATCCACGTAGAGTTTACAATAAGCCCCAGCAAGAAAATCACAATGTATCTGTTTGTAAGCAAGCCCAAGACTTTTTTGAGCAGCAAATTACAACTTGAAAAGCAGTCTATGGTGTATGATCAAACCTTGTTTAGGTGGAGTACCTGAAAATGGGCTATTAAGAGACCATGTGGCCAAAAGGATTCATTCTACACTATAGTCTCTCAGCTAATTCATAAGATTGAGCAAGTTCCATACAAAGCCATTAAAAGATGAAAACTGTACATGTGAAACTGAGTAAAGTGGAAAAAGAAAGCTTCTGCAGAAGTGGCCCAGACTCCTATATCTACCCTGCTGCACTGAGTCACTCTACTCATATTCATGGTTTGCTGGTAAGTCCCTTCTAAACACCAAGCGCCAGCTGAGTTCCCACATGGGATGTCTCCATCCAGGAGTGAATGAAAGTGGTATGGTACCTTTCCTAAAGCCCAACTAAAGGGTAAGAGGTAAGAATGATGAAAAATCTACTGGATGAGCAGAATATTACAGACCACAGATATAGCAGGAAAGGAGAGGTAACAGACGGTGTGTGTGTGTGTGTGTGTGTGTGTGTGTGTGTGTGTGTGTGTGTGTGTGTGTTTCTATCCTCAATAACAGCAATTCAGACCACAGATATAGCAGGAAAGGAGAGGTAACAGACGGTGTGTGTGTGTGTGTGTGTGTGTGTGTGTATGTGTGTGTGTGTGTGTGTGTGTGTGTGTGTGTGTGTGTGTTTCTATCCTCAATAACAGCAATTCAGACCTGGTTTTAGTTAGAGTCCTGGCAAAAAAGAAAAAGAAAAAAATGACAGAGGATCAGTAACAATAACTTAGAGGCAGAAGCAAGCAGTATCTCTTATGCAAGTGGGTAAGTTCACCAAACCATGCATGCTGCATTTTTGTCCGCAAGAGTTATCTACCTTGAAACATGTGTTGCAGATTGTATTTTGAAAAGAAGGCTGAAACAATTTTACAAATTCCACAAGCTCTTTTTTAACAGTAGAATTTACACCATTTCCACGAAATGATGAACTCCACATGACCTTACCTTTTACCTCGGTGCATCTATGTCTCTGCTTCAAATAAAATACCAGAGATGATTCATGTGACTTCTAAGGAAAGATCCCAAGAAAATACCAGTCTCTCAGCCCATGTGATCTTCAAATCCTGCAACCAAATAAGGAAACCCAAACCACAAGAAGACCCCATGAGGAGAAGCCACACCCTAGTGTAGGTGCTGGATATTAGATGGAGTCTTCACCACCATGGAAGTGAGTGAAGAGGTGAATAGATGTGAAGTCACCCTCTACTCCCTCACTTCCAAAGTAAGAGGGTCTCAAATAACTATGGAACAAAAATATGCTATTCATGGGCTTGGAAGTTGGCTCAGTGGTAACAGGGCTTGCCTCGCATGCATGCAGCCTTGGGTTTGATTCCGCAGCACCATATAAGCAGAAAAAAGCTGGAAGTGACGCTGTGGCTCAAGTGGTAGGGCACTAGCCTTGAGCTGAAGAGCTGAGGGACAGTGCCCAGGTCCAGAGTTCAGCCCCCACAGCCGAAAAAAAATGCCATTCTGACCATTCTGTGTATAAAGTCATTTATTACAGCTCAAGAGGAAATAAAGAATAAACATCCAGCAGCATACAAAATAACTGGTTCCAATGACCTGAGTCAGCCTGCCACCAACAACTTTGATATTAGCTCCAGAAGTACAAGAAGGAAGAAGCCTTATTGAAAAGTCTGAACATTGCACATACACTGAATAGTCAAGCTCCCATTCATCAAGGTTGACTTATCTCATTCTGATGCTAAATGCCCAACCCACCAGCAAAAGGAGACCTGATACATACCATTCCTGAAAGAGAGTAGATAGTCATTACTGGCAGCCAAGTCCACTGAACTCCATTCACATATGAAGGGTGTGACCTCCTTTCATTTTTATTGCAATATATTTGAAGTATAGGCTTATCTTTCCTGCCTGCAGAGCCTCAAACACTTCAATTCAAGGGCCCTCAAAATAGGTGGTCCAACAAAATGGAATCTTGCATAACAATGCATTAAAAAGACCACTGGAAGAGAACACAAAATGTACAACCATGAATGTGTGATTACAGAATTGATTGGTCCTCTCAGGACAGGTAAAACTCAAAGCCTCAAAGCCTGCCGATATGATGAATGCTGAAACAATCATTTGAAGGAGCAGCTGATAGAGAAGCTTAGAAATGCTACCCTGGGTGGACTGAACACCTCTCTTACAAGATATGGTATATCGCTAATTCGTGACAATTTTGTGGAGCCTGTGACCACAGCGGGTAAAATATGCAAGCCTAAGAGCTAAGAGTTGGAAATACATAACAACCTTTGTGCGTCACATGGTAACAGAACCACTTTTAAGTAAGGTGAGCAGAAGAAAAGACATCTAAGATAACATCAAGATAACACATTTAAATATCTGTCAGTGTTCCCTTACCCAATTCTGACCAAAATAGTATGTTTCAAATCTGCTTTCCCATTATTTGCTTTATCAATAACCTCCTGCATGGAGGACAGATAAGTCTTTCACTAACAATGTGAAAACTTCTACAATGTCATAATCATTGTTGAAAAGATGGCAGATATACATATATGCATATATATAAATGAATGAATGAGAAGCGGTCAGTAATGAAGCCATTAAGAAAACATTCTTAAACCAAATTCAGAATAATCTTCATGAAAACTTAAGACATTATCTTTTGTCACAAAAGCATGTTCAGATTCCCAAGATATTTCATAATGTATTTTGTTTTCTTAAAACTGTCTATTCCATCTTTTATAAACAATCGGTGAAATTCTTGTAATAATTAATGCTACATAATATTTGCTTCCATTATAAACTGTTACAAATATATGCTTAAATGACAGGTATATAATTTTATACCTCAATGATTAAGTCATTATTCGCCATCACCCAAAATAGGCTATGCAACTAAAGTATCATAAAATGAAAATAGAACAAGACATAAAAGCATGTGTACTATTCTGTAAGTATTCCCAAAAATAGCACTAAACGTGTTAAGTTGTAAAAATACAAAATCTATTAAACTCTTCTGAACTTGGATTTGATTCATCTTTTACTATATGCCATTACAAAGGCTTGTAGTTCAGTTTTAAATATCTGGCTAGAAAATACACATTAACACATACCACTAGACAACAACATCACAATTTCTAGTGTGTAAAAAGTCATATCCCATTAGTTTCAATTATGTGGTTCGGGTAGTTAAAAATCACTGTTCAGAGAAAGCTTTTAGAAAAGAGATTCCTGTCCATATTTTTAATGAAGAGATCAGGCTTTGAAACACAAGATCAACACAGTTATACTACAGAATTAATAAATTCCCCAGTGTGAAATGTGAATGTATAACGTATTCCAAGCTGAACTTGCAGCCCGGCTGAATTAAGAGTTAAAATTCTAAAGACTCAATTGCCTCTGAAAATTTAGGGGGTAGTTATCAGTAAAAGAAAACATCAGCTGCTTAGAAATGCATGGCACTACAGCTGAATATAATACCTTTCCTGTTCTCTCTTGAAACGGTTTCCTATCCAAGCAGTTTCTGTATCAATCACACAATAGCCAGAATGGTGCAGGGTTATACGATATGACACAATAACAGCATTCAAAAAGCACAGGAAAAAATGACTTTTATAGTAACAAATGCTGTCGCTAAATGCCTTACACAAATCACTAAACTGCACTAATTTGTAAGCTTTGAGGTCTGAGGAATTCACTGGAAGCTAAGAGAAGGGCAGAGCTTGCAATCAACTGTCATCTTGAAGACATTTTCAAGAAAATAAATGCACTGATACCTTCTTCTCAATTAACTCTGTGAGAAAAATGCTCAAGTAATACCCAGAGGGCTCTCAAGGCAAAATAAGGCCAAATATGATGTTTAGCTATCAATCGTTCCAAGGCTAGTGACTGTTAATCAGCCTGGAGAGGAAATAAAGTCATACACTTGACACTGGTTATTATTTCTTATAACCACATGCCTACCATTTCATATGGAGAAAAAGAACCACTTCTCTAAAAATATGCAGTCAAGCCACTTCTTCATCTTTACAGGTTACTAATTATGCATAAGCTTAAAATAGCCTACCAATCCAAAAATAAATTATACCAGAGTCCTCTGGTATATTATATCAGAGTCTTCTGTCTGGCCATTCTAATGATAGAGAGAAGTACATAAACTATATATTTATATTTCAAAACATAAAACTGTGTATTATAAAATGCTGACATTAGCTACACATATACACATGTACACATACACAGAGACTTTGCAGGAAAAATGCTAAACTTTTCCATTGATAATAAACAACAATATCTGAGGTAAGTTTTATGTATACCACAGCATGTTCTAACTAAGTAACATGTCTTTATGAAAATGTATATAAGCAGTCACATATCTGAATAAAATGTTAATATATGTAAAATATTTACAGAATTTATTTTTATCTGTACATTATATTTGAATCTACATTTAGCCACTATAAACTATATAGTAAGCTATTTAAACATTGTAAGTTTCAGGTTTTGAATATATTTCTTCCAAACATCAGAATAGGGTATAATGTACATAAAACTGCTAAGACAAGTCATGGAAAATAACTGGCACTTGCTAAATGGCAATTAATTGATAATACAGTTTCTAAGGCTAAGTTAGTTTTCTGTGAGAGATGGACAGGGGTGGAAAATAACTCAAGCTACTTAAGTTTGGTTTGAACACATCTTATTCTATCTACATGTGAATACAAATATGCTTGATATAAATATATACAAACTCACTTAAAAAGAAAAATCCACTATAAAGGCTTGACTCACAGAACAGAACAGCAGAGATGATCTAATTTTAAATGCAATGCTGGGTTTGAGTGTCTACATCACAATTACATCACTATAATATTGATAAAATAAATGCATTTGCACTGTTGTTGGCAGCTAAGAAACATTTCTCCTTTGTCAACAAGCCATAAAAGTAAAAGGAACAGGGAGTAATATGAGTTTCTACTGGTAGAATAAAAGGAACAAAAGGAATGCATTGCAAAAGATATTTAAAACAAGGTGAGGACAGAGATTGTATATCCCATTGACAACATTGTCAGACATTCTTTGTAAGAATCTAACAAGTTCCTTGAACTTAACCCAAATTCAGTTCCTCCATGATTCCGGGCAACCACTCTGAAAACAAACATATTTCCACACTTACCCAAAAGTATATTTCATAAACTCTAAATACAAATATGCTTATTTGTATTGTAAATGTGCAATATTTCTCTGTCTGTGTGTCTTTACCCCTTTCTAAAACTAGGTGAAGATCAAGTTTTCCAAGTATTAGTTTCTGTAAACTCAGAGAATTAAGGCATTCACAAGCCAGTTTCAATTATGGTAGAAAAAAAAAGTGAAGTTTGTAACATAAACCCAAACAACACAATGATAGCAGAGTTCTACAGCAACATCACAGGAGCAGGAACCAGTTTACTTTTCATACCAGTAGCTACTACTAGAAAAAATGTGATACTGAAACATACAAAATAATCAGAAAATAAGCAAACTGAGTCACAAGGCAGATTATTTCAGTCTTCAGTTCACTGGATTTAATGCTTTAGAGGAGGTCTAGGAATTTTCATCATTTCTTCACTATGTTGAGGTCTTCATTTAGTTGACAACCTTTGTGGGCATGGTCATAATGGAAAATGGTTGCACCTCTTTTGACGAGTATATCTAAGGTAATCAATGAAAAGAAAGAACTGTATTAACCAAAGCTTGAGCTTGGATGGATTGAGGACCAGGAATAAAGTTCCTTAAAAGGAACAATGAAAGGTAACAGGTGATAAAGTGCAGTGAGCCAAATGGGAAATGCAACTCAAAAAGATGAATGATAGTGGCATGGGACAGGCAAGGTAGTTCAGGACTTTAATCCCAGCTGTATGTGTTGAAGGCTGAGACAGGAAGATCAGATCCGTTGTAGGCCAGCCCTAGGCAAAACTCTCATGATGCTAGCTAAAAACTACACTAAATCCAAAAGAGCTGGGAATGTGGTTCAAGTAGTAGAGTACTTACTTAGCAAATGCAACACCCTTATTTCAAATAGCCAGTTCAAAGAGAAGGGAGAAAAAAAGGATGAGGGAGAATCGCAATAGTTGATGTAAGATAAACCATAGAAAAGAATTAACAAGTTCAGAAACTAGATAAAAACCACTGATCCTTGCTAATAACCTCACTGATTCCTAGGAACTAAGGTAAAATTGACAATGAACTACAAAACTAGTTGGTAGTTCCACATGTTCGCCTTGCAGAGCCTGTGTAAATGCTCGACACAAATTGTGTAAGTATCAATCCCATTCACTCCACATGATGGATCTCATCTAGTAATTGTGTTATCTGTGTATAGCCCTTAGTCAAGATCCTTCTTCTGCTTTGTTTAATGATTTACCAAGCCACAATTTACAGGATATATTCTGATATCCAGAAATGGAACCTAATTAATTAATCAAACCCATCTAGTTACTTTTATAAAATTTAAAAAAATGGATTGTAGAAGTGATCTCTTTCAATTCCAAGAACTAAACAGCAAGTGTTTTCCAAGGATAACTAAAATTTGTTATGATTTATATTCTTGATGTGTATGGCTGTTGTGGTGATTGAACACTGACTTAGTTCTCAGCATTTTCAGTTAACTCGAAATCTAAAGTGTTAGGGTATTTTTGTTTGTATGTTTGTTTTTGGCACACAAGACCTTGAACTTAGGATTCATATACACAACCACTTTTCTTCCTCTTCACGTGTATTATGCCGACTCAATTTCAAAGCTTACCTCCTGCTCTATCATCAGCTTATGTCCTGTAACACAACAGCAACTGTCATTGGTCTCTTTTGGTTAATCCAGGTTACTTAGGAGGATAAAATCAAGACAATTACAGTTTATCAAAGTTCTCATGCCCTATGTGGGTGCTGCAGCATGTTCCTGAAATCATAGACTTACATAGTCAGCTAGCATTAGAAGGATCATGAATCTAGGCTATGAAACAGAAAATCCCTCAAGAGTCCATCTCTAAGCAAGGAAGCCTGACAAGGTTGCTCAATCCTCTGATTCCAATTACAGGAAGCCTAAAGTAAAGCACATGCCCAAGTAAGACATCTATCTAAAAAAATTCCAATGATAAACTAGATAAACAGATATGGCTCAATTGGTAGTGCTCCCAACAAGCAAGGGTAAGGACTAGAATTCAAACCCCCAACACTCTGAGGAAACAAAAAGAGGGGGAACAAAGAAGAAGGGAGAGAGAAAAAGACGAAGGAAGGGACAAAAGGAAGGGAAGAGAGAAAGGAGAGATAAACAGAGACAAACAGATCCACTTCAAACTAGGCCTTGACCCATTTCAGCTCAGAGATACAAACTCAAGTAAAACACACAGGTTGGTTACTCTGTGCCAACCTTTCCCAACATTTTCATATCACCCAACAGGAAAATAATCTCTGCAACAAGCCACAGGATTGGATTTAAGAGTCTTATTCCCTCCTCTTTCCCTTCAGAAAACCAGAAAAATCTCCATAAACATGTCCTTAACCACACAGCAGGCTTTTTTGTTTGTTTTAACTCAGATTCACTTGAGCAAAGTTCTAGTTATTTCAGAAAATAAATAATGATTTTGCTGTTTGGGCTATTAAATGGCAGCTACATTTTTCTAGAAACTTCCCTTTTTATTCATTTTGGTCAACTATTCACTGCCCTATGACTGGCTGTCCATGAGAACTCTAGGATGCCTAGCTGTGAACCAACCCTTTCTTGTTCAAATAGGATAGTACCCCAGTCACAAAGCCACTAGTTAATTTTTTATTCCTTTTGTCTTCACTACAATAAAAGTAAGACAGGTAATATACTTCCTGAAGATATGGTAGCATGTTAGATACTTCACTTTAATATTCTTTCATGTAGATTTGACCAAAAACAGCAAACACCTGATGTCTCCTTGTTTTATGCAAAAAACTGTAGAGATAGTAAACAAACAACCAAAAAAATGATACCTTTTTTAAATATTTCATCCTACTAATATCTATTTAAATGATAAATTTATAGTACATGTATGATAGCCAAAATATTCCTAACAGCTAAAATTCTCGTCATGTTGGGAAACTCCTAGAAAATACATTATTTGTATTGTAAAATAGAGAAAATTCTTACTTCAATCAGTGGTATCACCATGAAAAGAAATTATTAAAAATAGCATGGTACATTGGAAAAGTAAGAAGAAACTTGATTGTAAAAAAAAAAAAAAAAAAAAACTATTTACATAGGATCAGTACAAGGTAGCATACATACTTAGGAAAGAGAACAGAATTGCACTGGATAAAACAGAAAAGAGTTAAGTGTATGCCCCAATCATAAGAACTTGAGAGGCTTAAGTAACTGGAAAAATGTCTATACAATGCACATGTCTGGGCTCTGGGGGGAAAAGGAAAACAAATTTTACAAACAGTATAAGGCCTGAGACCACCTGATAAAAGAGCAAAACCATCAGATCAGTGGCATAATTTAATGATATCTTAACACCTTTGCTCATGACATTTCCCAGTGCATGGTCAAAAGTGGATTTGGAAATAAAAATAGGTTACAGTTTCCTACAAATGTACTCATTTATTCAGTTTGCTGGAAGATATATATTTATATGACAGTCATGAACACAAGGAAATAAAAATTGTGGTGACAATTCAGTTAATAAAAATCACAATGAAGCTAAAAATGTTCACCTAATTTTACTTGAAATGCACTCAATATAATACTTCACACAGTCTTCTAAAATGCTCAGCAAGGTGAGTTTAACCTGAGATTGAGAGCACCATGTTAGCTATCGAAGACCCACGTGTTCTAGAGTTCAATCCCCATTCTGAGATTCGCCTCTTATGTATGGCTATTTACCAGTTACCTTTGTGAATTATCAGCCTCAAGCCCAACTCTTTTTTTCTTATTGTGAAAATACTGTATAGAGGGGTTACAATTACATGAGCAAGATAATGAGTACATTTCTTATCAAGCCCAACTTTTGCAAGATTCTTTCCATAGCACGAGGAAGAAGGCAGCAAAGATGAAAGGTAAATCACATTCCTTACTTGGAATGCGACCCAAGACCAAGTTTCCATCATTGTCTTAGTAAGACCTATACTAAAGTCATAAGGTTCCTGCTCTGATGCAGGAATTGCTTACCCATGAGCCCTACCAAAAGAGGAAAACAATTGTAAAAGAATTCAAAGCATACTACTTCTAGATTGTTTGTCATATTCTTCCTCAAGAGAAGTTTAAGATGATCCACCACTATAAAACAATAAGCATCATGTATGAAATCAGTATAAGTCAAGATCAGAGACAATACAATTAAGCAAAGAATAATGAAAAGCACCTTCCTAGAAATCCTTTTGTGCTGTGTACCAGAATTACAAATCTCTGAACCTTTACCTGTGACTCCTAATTGTCTAAACACTATCACTACATCAACTCACTCTTTTAAAAAAATTTATTTAAAAAAAATCCTTCACCTTGATGTATAATCTGTCCAATCTGAAATGTATATTAGTCAATTAAGTACTGGCTCATGTACTTCTAAGACAAGAGTAAGCAAAGTAACACCGTATAAATAATCTATCCATTTAGTTTGTGAAATCTCAGTAACACAACCAGTGGAAACCAATTTGCCTGAATAAAAAATAATCCCCAAATACAATGGGTAGCCCTAGCACAGACATTTTTCTTTATTGATGGTGCTGATGTAGCAATACAAGAGTGTAAAACAGAAGGCTCATGTGTCCACAGGGAGAGAAAGGTGAGCATTGGGAAGAGAGGTTACAGCTGCATGTATGGAAAAGAGCTTCAGATTACTTTTAGCAACACTTACTGAAGTTATCTTTTCTTCTTTTTACAGGCTGACAACCTGAATACAGTTCAGTCTAAAGCAGTATTTCATAAAGCCTCCCTAAACCCAAACTGGGCAAAACTCCAATCGATCTGCCCTGAGATCACTTTGCTATGAAGATGTAATATCCTGGGTTTGTCTCTTATGGTGGCTAACCTTCAATATCAATATCAGCCTTGTCCTTTTGGATCAATCTGTCTATAAGATGCAACCACTGACAGTCTAAAATTTCTTCCAGAAACTTCATGTCTCAGTTATCTCCTTGTTCTCAATTCTACCAAGTCATTTCTGTTTGGCTCCTGCCTAGGGTGTCATGTTCCAAGTGGATGAGATTTACTGATATTACTTGAATTGAGTTAACATAGCTTGCTAATGTGTGAAATACGTGTGTTTGATGAACTTACTCTATTTATTGCTCCTTACACATCCCGGAAGCTCTTTGGGGGCAGTGCATTAACTATTTCAGGACACAAAGTGACTCTCTGAATTCCACTAAAACTATCCAGACTTTAAGTTTTACTTCGTTTTTCACCTGGCCTGTTAATGAATTTTGGGTTTTTACCAGTACTTAAGGAAAAGTCAAATAAAACACTGAAGAACTACGAGGGGAATAAATTTATGCAAACACTAAAATTTTAAGAAGATAGACTCTATTGCTTAACAAAATGACACATTAAAAATATACAAAAATCCACTAAAATACTGACAAGTCCATAATATTTCATGCTACTGTAGTACGAAAAAAATGTTTTCAAATGACTTGTAGTACTGTACTATCAAATGAGATATGAAATATGCAAGTAATATAAGAATAAGTTCCACTTAAAATGATTTTTAAGGACATCAGAATTATTAGGAAAGGGTAGGTAGGCAGTTAAGGGCCAATCTCCTGTCATATAATATAAATATTAGCCACTAAAGAGTTCTTTTCCTAAGCAATATCTAAAATAAATGACAACTGCTTCCTAGGCATGTAAAAGAAACATTTACCTTTAAGTGAGGTTCAGAGTTGTCAAGCTGATGTAATACAAATAAGATTATATGATCCAAGGCAAAGTTATCCATGAATTAAAACAAGTACCCTACAACTTACCAAAAATTAAAATCTGAATTTTATGCTAAAATAGTATTTTTGATCCAGGAACTAGAAGAGAAAACAGATTGCTTGAATTACCTTATTTTCCCTTGGACCCAGTTAATAGAAGATAAATGGTTAATAAATCACAGTTTGTAGAACGAATGGGTTTACATCTAGCAAACAAAGGGATATAGCAATATAAACTTTCATATTAGGCAAATTATGACAACTCTGTTTAAAATTCCCTTGCCTTCTAAGTTAATACTTTCAAATTTTCTCATGTAAAACGTTCAAAATATGCTTCCAAACATTACACTAAATACAGTTAATCTGGGGCTGGGAAGGTGGCTCAGTGGTAGAGCGCTTGCCTTTCATGCCTGAGGCCCTGGGTTCAATTCCTCAGCACCCCATAAGCAAAAAGAAAAAAGCCGGAAGTGGCACTGTGGCTCAAGTGGTAGAGCGCTAGCCTTGAGCTGAAGAGCTGAGGGACAACGCCCAGGCCCAGAGTTCAGGCCCCATGACCGGACCCAAAAAAGAAAATAAATAAAATAAAAAATAAATACAGTTAATCAATATTTTAATTAAATAAAAATACACTGTTATCTTCTGTATAAATTCTTCAAGAAACAAAAATAAAACTGCTGTAGGTTAAAAAATGCCATAATTTACAAAGCAAAGGCAATAAACTTTGTAAATGGTTCCCACACTTTAGCCTGTATCACAATAATCATCACTGAGGTGATGGTGAGGGACTATTGAATTCCATACTCCTGAGTTTCTGATATACAAACTCTAGAAGAGGCCCCAGGGCCGGCACTGCAAACAAGTTCTACCCTAGTACCGAGCTGAAGACTGGAGGCACACTTTGACAACCTAACTCCTGCAATGTAAAACAGGTTTGAAAATATATAAATATTTTATTTTCACCCACCTAATACCTGTGACATCTGCTAGGGCCAGAAATGCTGATTAATATTTTCACAGAAAAGCCAATATCCTAAGCCACTTACTAACAGCCACATCTAGATGAAACCAAAACAAAGCCCACCAACTGCATCATCAGTAGTAGAATGGCCTTCTTCTTCATTGATGAGGGACAAGAGCATAGGGCTATGTTAATTACTGTAATTGATTCCTGCTAATCTTCCATGCTAACCCTTACCTTATTCTCACTGCTCAACAGGAGAATTGCTCAGACAAATCATCTGAATGACCAAAAGCAATAGGAGCTATTCCTTTCCTAATCCTATAGTTCCAGCATTCCACGGACCTGCCACTCGGTCTTACTTCTCATAATCTTCTCGCTTCTCATTACACACACACACACACACACACACACACACACACACACACACACACACACACACACACACACACACAATTTTATAAAACATGAACTTATTTTTAGCTGGGATAATCTGAACCAGTTAGAAAGAAGCACTAACATAGACATGCAATGAGAGGAATCCAGACTGCCCCAGCCTGAGAAACAGCCCTCTGAGAAAGCTTTATCTCCAGCAGTCTTCATGCCTGGAATCCTCTCAGCTGCTCAGGAACAAGCTAGTCCAGCAGAGTCACAAGAGCACTCATTTCTGCTCTCCTCAGCCCCCACCTCCTGCTGCCAGTCAAGCTTTCTAAAAACCCAGCATCTGTCTCCTGCACCACCCAACCCACACCCACCACCTTTGGTGCCCTGGTATTGAAGTCTCAGCTGCCACCAACCAAGTTGCTTTCATTGGGATAGGAAGATATGATGCAGAGATGGGGAGGGGGGGGAGTGAAGGTTTCCTGACCCAAGATAAACATATAAGATAGGAGAGAGGGGAGTGGCAGGCAGAGAACTGGAGGGACCTGAGATCTCTGCTTTTGGTTCCCAGCACTGTTCAGCCCTGGGCAGAACCCACAGTAGACCAAAGGCTAGATCAAACATTCATCCTCAAACATCTGCCCGCTATGTGCTACACTTTCTCAAGAGAGTTTGAGGACTCAAGATCCACTGCTACCCATGAGCACTGTAAAGTCCGTTGTAGGTTTGCAAGGACTGATGCTTGGAGACCTCCAAATTACTCATGCTCCCAGTCTCAGAGCAGCCACGGATCCTGCCCTGCGGGTCCTAATCACAGAGTGAGCCTAAAGACAATGTGGATTGGATTTCTGGCACACATTTCATGAAGAGTAAGGGAAAGGGTTCAGGAAAGAGTCAGGGTGCTGTTGGGTGAGTGTTTGCATGCTATCCCCTCTGTGGTGCCCCATAACCTTCACCTCCAAACACATCTTGAGAACACAGAAGTTGGTTTTTTGTTTTTGTTTTGGGGTTGTTTTTTTTTTGTTGGTGGCAATGCCTGCTCACCCCAGGAAGGACAGGTCGTGATGGGCTTCCATTCCAACCCCACTATTACTCTATTACTCTGTGTGTGTGTGTGTGTGTGTGTGTGTGTGTGTGTGTGTGTAAATGCCTAACACCAAGAGTGCCAACTGCAGACAGGCAAGGGAACATGGATTTGCTTGTGAGGACTTCCAAAAAAAAAAAAATCTTTCAATTAATAAGCTCACTCCTTTCTGGCGCCCGAGTCTCACGGATCTGGGTTTTCCAGTAAGAGCAGGGATTGCGTTCCCTTTGCAGCGAGTGGTGTCCTGCCCCGGAGCCCACACACGGATTTGGCCGTCCGTTCATTCATGCATTTGCTCATCCATTCACACAAACACGTCCCTTAATTGTGTCTGGCACGGAGGGAGAATCTTTGCCTGTTATTCCCCTCCCCAAGTCAGTGCTCATGGCAACGGCTGGTGCAAAACGCAACTCAACTGTCACCCCACTTCCTGAACCAGAAAATCAAGTCATGTAAGCATTCACAGTGGAGGAAAAAGGGGGTTGAAAGGAGGAGGATTGGGGGGGGATAGAGGAGACTGACTGGGGAGGGGGGTGTCACATTCCTGGCTTCCCAAACAGGGATACCGCGGCACCGACACCGCGGCACGAAAGGAGCCCAGACTGCTAAGAGCTCGTGTTCCCCCGCGAGGAGAAATCAAGTGCAAAGCCACTCGGTTCGCAAGAGTGAGATGCTGTGGGCTAAACCCCAACTCTACGGAGCCCCCAGCCGAGGCTCCTCCGGAGCCGCTCGCAGCCCAATCCGCAGCGCGCTCCCTGCCTCCTTATCGCTCCCAATAACGTGATCAAGTGTAAATCAAAATGCCACGCCGGGAGGGCCCCCCCCCAGCCCCGGAATGGCGCGACTCGTTCATTTTTAGCTCACCCAGCCTATCTTGCCTAAGAATCACAAGGTCACGATAGCGATCGCGATTGCACTCACCGTACACTCCTTGGCCAGAGATCCCCTCCAGCAGGACTGTCAGCAGCCACACGAGACCGTACACTAAATCCATCTTCACGTGAACATGAACATATCCAGCCCAGGGGGGGACGCAGTGGGACCTTCCGGAGGCCAGCGGCCAGCCAGGCGCGCTCCACTCGCGCCCGGGCCGAGCCGAGATGCCCAAAGAACCGCTGGCCGGAGGCAGAAACGCCGTCTGTCCGTCCTTCCCCGGTGGCGGCCGCGAGCGGAGCGCAGGAGCTCCACACACACCCCACACTCATGCACACACGCACACACACACTACACAATACCCTGACACACACACACACACGCTCGCCACACTCACAACTGGGCGCCTGGGAGAATCGCAGACGCCGGGGAGGAGCAAGGGGGTGGAGGGGGGGTGGGGTGGGGAGCGGTGATGGGCAAAGCCAGCGGCCAGGCGAAGTGTTCTTCAGGAAAAAGCCAGCCAGCGGGGCTCGGGGCTCCGCAGCGCCGGCAGCGGCGGGGCGCGGGGCTGGCAGCGGGCAAGGGGGCCGGAGGGGGTGGCAGCGCGCGCGCTGGCTTGGGAGCCTGGCTTGGGCCAGCCGAGGAGCAGGAAGTGGCCTCTTGACCCTGAGGCACCGAGCAGGGCTCGCTCTCCTGGGTTCGCCTTTTACAAAGTAACTCGCGAAGGTCCCCAGAGGAGCGTCAAGCGGCGGCAGCGGCCCGCCCGCCCGCAGTCCGGAGCCCCCAGCCCGGCTGTCTTGCCTTCCCCCATTCCATCAGTTGCCATTGCAACGCCAATCCTGGTTACACGACACAGACTCTCATCGCCGAGCCGGGAGAGGAGGAAGAGAGAAGGAGTGGGGCCGCGGGGGGTGGGGGGGGGAGAAAAGGGGTGGAGGGGGGGAACGGGGGGTGGGGAGAAGGGGAAGGGAGGAAGGGAGAAGAGGAAGAGGAGGAGAGGGAGGTGGAGAGGGGTCCAACCGGGAGCGGAGTGTGCGTCTGGAGCTCGCCCAGGCGACCAGCCTCAGCCGCTGCCAACACCTCCACGGGTCTCCAAAACAGCCTTCAGCCGCCCCGCCAGCCAAGAGGGTGCCTCTAGTCCAGTCGCCCCGATTCCGGGAGCCCCAAGCGGAATCCGGGCACTGTCACTCGCCAGAGAAGGGGGGCAAAAAAAATGCCCAGCCGAGAAGCGATCCGCACACACGTCCGTCCACGCGTGCCCACCGGCCCCGCGCGCGCTCCCCGGGCTTCCGCGCCGCCCCCGCCAGGTGGAAAGGGGTGGGGGCGGCCGGGACAGGCGGGAGTTTATAGAGGAGGGAGCCGCCGCAGAAGGGGTTCCCCGCCTGGGTTAACGAAGTGCTGGCATCCAGAGGTGAACGGAAGATCAGTCTCCCGGCGCGAGGGCACCCAGCTGGGCGGCCTCCTGCTCGGGGGCCGGGAGGAGGGAGCGGGGTGGGGGGGGGGGAAGGCCCGGAGCTGCTGCGGCAGAGATGATGCTGGGACCGGGCGGCTAAAGCGCCCTGGGGCCCGTTGATGGTGGCCGGAATCCCTGGGTTTGCGCGGGGGGTGCGCACCGCGGAGGCGTAAGGAAGGGAGGAACAGAGAGGGAGGAGGAGGAGGAGGAGGAGGAGGAGAAGGAGGAAAAGCGGAGGGCGAAGCGGCGAACGCCGAGCGCAGGCGGACGCGCTGCCGGAGAGGAAGGCTGTGTGTGGTCACGTTGTGCGCTACGTGCCGAGAGCGCGAGCTGGGGCTAGCCGCAGCCGGGCGACGTCAAAGCCGGGTGCGCGGCTCGGCTGCCTGGCCTCCGCGCCTCTCCCGCCCGCTCCGCTCCTCCTCGGCTCGGATTTTCCGGGGTCCGCGAGGAGCTCCTCTGTATTAAGGACGGCGCCCAGGAGCCTCCGGCAGGCAGCAGCATCCGGCCTCTAGCCCACCCCTGCCCAAGGCCCTGGCTTCCCCGGCTCTCCCGGAGTTCCGCCGGGGCGAGCGCGCGCTATTTCTGCTCTTTCCTTCTGCTGCCACTGTGCTGTGGGCGTCCACACGCCCTCCGAAGGGCCAGCTACCACCTTACACTCGCGGTAATTACAGGACACGCTAGCCACCCCCTTCCCCGCCGTCCAAGGTCCTCCACCATCTATTCTGCTTGGCCAGTAGGGCAGAACAGGCCACAGCACTTGGAACCAGATTCGATTCTTCTCCATCTCTCTCTCTCTCTCTCTCTCTCTCTCTCTCTCTCTCTCTCTCTCTCTCTCTCTCTCTCTCTCTCTCTCTCTCTCTCTTCTTTTTTTTTTTGGTCATCCCTACAGATCCATCCACACATTGAAGGCTCTGACATGGGAAGGCGGCCAGGAGTGCAGAGATCAGTTGATTTTTTTTTTCTTCTATTTTAACGTGTAATGCTTTGTAAAGTTAACTGCTTGGAAAAACCTTTCGTTTTTGTGAGAGACGGGTCTTTCATTAGGGCAGAGCTAGCTCCCAGGAGCTTAAAAAAATTCATGGCTACAAAAGCATTACAAAATCTTTCTCTCCCCCCCCAAAAAACATCTTTAATTTACATGACAACGGGCCTGAAACTACTTCACCAAAAGTTCATAGGGGAAATCTGGGAGCACAGGATAGGGGAGGCTTGTGATTTGTTGCTGTAATCAAAATTAATTGTTCGCCGTCCTCAGCCCACTGTATATTCTTTACTTTCTTTACCCATTTTTTCTTGACTGTTCAAACACAGCAGGAAAGTGATTGAAGTAGTTAAGTTAAAGACATGTGTGTGTGTGTGTGTGTGTGTGTGTGTGTGTGTGTGTGTGTGTGTGTATGCATTGCAAGAGTAATTGCTATGGAAAATCTGGAACACAGTATTGCTTTATCTGCCCCCATAATGGACTGGTATAACACACTGCAGTTCCTCTTCCTACTGTGCAGTAGCACAGTATTTTCACCAAGTCCCTTTCCTCCCTTAAGTGAATTGTGCATTACAAATTTGTAAAAATAGAGTGTGAGCTAGTAGGGTAAGCTAGCCCTTACCCTCTATTTAGAAGACACAGAAACCAAAAATTTCAAGAGAATCCCAAAAGATGGGTCATACAGTGTGGAGGACCCCTCATTTCTGAGATCCCACATTCCCTGGATGGAATGAAGTATGACCCTAGAAGCCAAATTCAGTTGGGTGGCATTTCTGAAAGGTTGTTCCTGGTCACCTGTGTGTGGGGGGAGGGGGGAATTATCTCATGATTGTGCCTTTTCTAAGTCGATTGGTCTTCACACTGCAGCACAGCTCTGTATAGGACAGGGAAACTGCAACAATGTTCTTGGATGGAAAGGGCTCAGTATATATCTTGAGTAGTACCCTTTGGGATTTCATCTTATCATGTACTGAAGTTGCACTTCGCCTCCATATTGCTATAACCTTTTTAAAAACTCTTAACTATGGAATCATAGTCTGTTTGAGTGTTGAAGTACTCTAAATTAGAATATTTCATCATCCTAATAAGTCAGACAGACCTAAGTCTATACTAAATTCAGATTAGAATGCATACATTTAATGTGTATGGCTCTTCTTCATCTTCAACATCAACCTGTTTCAGAAGCACAGCGACTTTCTTTTCATCATAAGAAACCTCTCTGAATAAGTCCTTTCTGGGAACACCCATAGAGTCCTCTGCAATTTCTGAGTGAAAGATTTGTAGCCTGGAGAAAACTTAGAGGACCTGGTCATTTTACTACTTATTATTTCACTGTCATTGAAATAAAAATGGGGAAAGTGGCCATGTATTTCTGCTCTCTCAATAGTGGACACTTAAGGACTCACAAGACAGAGTTCCTTCCTTCATGAAACACTCATTCTCATGTCTAGGACGAGCAGAAAAGCTCAAAAGCTATGTACATATGACCGTATAAGATGATGTTAAGCGAAATGAATCCCAACATAGGGACACAAATTTTTTTTCTTCTTGCTTGCTATTGCTTTTAATGTATTTATAATGTACTATGTGATTTTTTTGTTTCTTTGTATATTTTTCCCCCACAGTATAACCCCTATTCTCACTGTATTTGATTCCAGTGCCCTGCATCTTGTATATACATTTTTCTAATTTGGGGAGGGGAAGGGAAAAAACAAAATGCTTAAATAGGGATAAAGGTTGACCCATTGTAACAATGAGATGTACAAAACACTATGTTGAAAATGAACTTTACAACTTTGGCCTAGGGGGAGAGGGGAAGGGATAGTAAGGGAAAAACAAAGGAGGAGGCAATAATGCTCCATAGGAAAGGTACTCATTACCTTACTCATGTAACTATAACTCCTATATACAATATTTCTACAATAAACGTGTATAAAAATTTTAAAAAAACCTCATTCTAATGGGCAGTATGTATTGACTAACAAAAATACCATTACTTCTATTAACCCCATAAATAAGTGAAGTTCTAGGGCAGAGGAAGGGACGCATTTTACACACCATCCATTATACAATAGTGAAAAAGAAAATAGTACTAGAGTTAATATGGGTTACTTTTACTTCCATGAAAATAATGCATAGATTACTTACAGAACTGACAATGAACATACTGTTTTTTCAATTCAACATGAAGAGGCTGAACTTGCCAAACAGGCTTGATTATCTGTGTCCATTCTTTAGCAGTGGCTACCTCCAGGTGGTGAGCCTGAGCTGAATCTTAACAGCAGATAGGCAAGAGATGGCTTATCAGAAAGAAGCCCAAGAGCTCTAAATGGTAACCCCAGAGACTGATAAAGGAGTCATTCACAGAATGGCCTAATTAGAGCAGCTTCCTACAGAAGTAGTGCAAATAACTTAGAGATCACCAAGTTCTTGGATTTTTACACTACATGTGGATGTAAAATGGGGTATAGCACCTTAAGAATACAACATATATGACTAGGAAGATCCATCAAGAGTTTTTACGAGCCATGCATAGTGGTTCCTGCATATAATCCCAGCTTCTCAGGGGGCAGAGTCAAGAGGATCACGAATTTCAGCCCAGCCTGAGCAAAAGTAGCCATACCTGTCTAAAAAATTAAACCTGCCTAGCAGGTACATGAGCCTGGGTTTAATAACCAATCCTTGTTTGTAACATTTTTTAAGCTGCATTTCTTATTCCTTTTGTTCTGGGTTTAAAACCCAGGTATTTACAGAACCTGCTAAGGGAAACTTGTTCTCTGGCCCAGATCTGCAACCGAGGCCCCAACTATTGTTCTTTTTTAATTTTTGTCAAAGGTCTAGATCTTTCCTTAGCTAACTCAGATCACAATAAAGTTGGGTGAAATTCCAACCTCACAGCTATGTCTGTGAGCACAAACTCTTCTGTTCTGATAAATATATTCTCTAGCTATGTCTTCCTTCATGTAGTTGTAATTCTTTTCACTTAGTAGGAGCTTTTAATATGTAAACTTAAAAGTCTGAGCAGCATCACAGAACTGACTGAGATGAGCAGGAAAGCAGGGAGCACCACATTGCTTTGGGATCCCAGATCCTCCCATATGCAAAAAGCAGGCAAGTGAACAGTTGCTCTTAAACACCGGAACACAGATGATGGTATTAGACATGAGATAATAAATTAGTTTGGTGAAACAGAATTGATATCCACAAGTCTATGGTGGGAATGGCTAGGGAAATGAGATAGTAGCTGCTAAGGTTAGAAATAGGAAGCAAGTCAAATCCTCATTGTATTGACTGAGAGAGCTCAATGTGAGGCAGCAACAAAATACATAAGGAATAACCCTTGTATAGCAAATTTAGGGACCAGATGAAAAGGCGATGTCCTTTTGAGGCTGGAAGTAAAGATTCAGTTCTGAGAGGATGCCAAGGTAATCTGCAACCAGATGATGGGGCTAAGGTCTCAGATATATTGTTGCTTGCCACTGAGAATATCCAACAAGCTTGAGAAAAGGGATCCACAAAGGCAGAAAACATAAGACATGAGCCTTGGCTTTCTTGATAGACTATCATCAGATAAAAAGTAATAGGAGCATAGTCTAAGAGTCTTCACTCATTTGGTAAAGGGAATTCATGCTCTTAAGCTGTACTTCTTTAAATCTCAGTAATAAACTTCCAGGATTTTGTGAGCCACTCAGTATTTCTATGCTAAGTTTTAAAATTGAACCAATAACACTTTTAGATATTATGGCCTTGTTAATTTTAGTAGCTTGACCTAGATTTATTCAATTATGGCATGGTTCCTTTGAACTCTTATAATTATGACACTATTTTATGGAAAAAAAAAAACACAAGGTTGACTTGTTCCAGAGTAGAAGATACTCAGGGTAGAGCCAAGTAACACAGTAGGTAAATGCTTAGTTTCATAAGTATGATGAAGCATTATTTCACTTGCTTTTATTCAAAGTTCATCTGTCCTATTTCTGTCCAGTCACATTGAATTCTGAAATCTTTCTATGACTTATCTGAAAGAGCTTGGTAGGTTAGTATTTAGGAAAAGTTATGAAAATTGGACAGCTCTGTTCTGCTTGAACATTACTTTAAAAGTTGCTCCATTTCTGGTTATATGCTCAGAGAAGTGCACAGCTTAAATATTAATTCAGAGAAGTTCTTGCTTGTCATCCTGCTTGGTTTACTAGCTGCAAAAATTAGTAGGAAGAGATACAGTTAGGCCCAATAGTCTAGATTGAGGCTAGATTAAAGATCAACATTAAAGTTAGATTCGAAATTTTGTATTGAAAATATAAAGAAATCCAGTGTTTCTGATGAACAAGAGATTTGATTAGTCCATACATATGCTGTAAAGGACTAAAAGAGAGTTGAACCAAAATCTCCCACTGGATTCTGCATGTAGAGCAATTTACAGATGTGCAAGGAATGAAGAATAAAGGAAAGGAAATTTGCGTGCTAACCAGGTGATGGGTTTGAAATTTGCCAACACAACACATATTTATAGAAATGTAATTTTTAACATTCTCTATAATTAAACTCAACCTGCTAACGAGCTATTCATCTGAGCTAGTGGTTGGAAAAGGTGAAAGAGAAGCTCAGTATCTTTGCGTTTAATCACTTACGTAATTGCCAAGTGGTTTCTGATTTCTCCCACACAGATTGCTCCTTGCCACTCCCCAACCTCCATCCAGAGAGTTGGTTCATGTTTTGACCTTAAAAGGCCAGGGGTATTCTCTTTCACAGGATGTGGTTGGCCAACATTTCCCTTGGTGAGTTTACCACCAACCTTGCTGCAAAGCACAACTCATATATTCACTCACCCACTGCTTTCCTGCCAGAAGAACTGTGCAGAAGAACTCTTCCCAACCTCCTGTTTTCCCAGTCCTCTAGCACCAAAGCATTTCTTTTTCTTCTCTGGGGTCACCATGGAGTTTTGGATCTCCCCATAGGACACACATTGGGATTCCAAAGGACATTAGTGCTCCTGTTCTTTTTACTTGAATACCCCATGCTGACATTTTTTTAATTTTATTTTATTTTATTTGTGAACATACTGTACAGAGGAGTTACAATTACATGGGCAGGATAATGCGTACATTTCTTACCAAGCATTGCAGCCTCCTCCTTTGTTTACCCTTCACATCCCTTCCCAGCCTCCCCCTCCCCCCCAATCCCAATCCTTCTCCTTTCCCCCCCTTCCCCCCCCAACTTGTACTTCTCATTGTTGCAACAGGTCCACCTGTATCCTTAAACAACTGGTTTTTCCCCATCTCCTCCACAAGTTATACTGACATCAAATATAGTGAAAGCAGGGGTTATACTGTGGGGGAGGGACATACAAAGCAACAAAGAGATAATCTTATAAATGCGTTAGAAACACATGCATAAAAGAAAAAAACATTAAAATACATATCTAAGGGTTCATTTTCCTGACATCACATTATCTGACCTTTTCCACTTGACTCATACATATACTAGATATTACAAATAAGGGAAACCATGGGACCTATGTTTCTTTGGGCCTGGGTTACTTCACTTAATAAAATTTTTTCCAAGTTTTTCCATTTCCTAACAAATGGTGCAATGTCATTCTTTCTGATGGAGGCATAGAATTCCATTGTGTATATATACCACATTTTCTTGATCCATTCATCTACTGAGGGGCATCTGGGTTGGTTCCATATCTTAGCTATGGTAAATAATGCTGCAATAAACATAGTTGTGCTGGTAGCTTTAGTGTGGTCTTGTTTATAATCATTTGGGTAGATGCCCAAAAGTGGGATTCCTGGGTCATAGGGGAGATCTATGTGAAATCTTTTGAGGAACCTCCATACTGCTTTCCAAAGTAGTTGAACAAGTTTACATTCCCACCAACAATGAAGTAAGGTTCCTTTCTGTCCACATCCCCTCAAGCATCTGTTGTTGTTAGAGTTCTTGATTTTTGCCATTCTAACTGGAGTGAGGTGATATCTCAATGTTGTTTTGATTTGCATTTCTTTTATGGCTAGGGATGTTGAACATTTCTTCATGTGTCTATTGGCCATCCTTCTTTCTTCTTCAGAGAAGTTTCTCTTTAAGTCTTTCGCCCACTTATTTATTGGGCAGTTGTTTCTTTGAGGATTTGTTGTTGGGGAATTTAATTTTTTGAGTTCCAAGTATATTTTAGATATGAGACCCTTGTCCGTTGTATGGCTATTAAAGATCTTCTCCCAATCCGTGGGCTTTCTATTGATCATGCTAGCTATGTCATTTGCCCTGCAGAAGCTCTGCAACTTTATGCAATCCCATTTGTCCAACCTTTCTTTGATTTGTTGTGTTTCCGGGTCTTTATTCAGAAAATTTCTGCCTGAGCCAAGGAGACCTAGGGTTTCTCCTATTCCATCCTGTAATGTTTTCAGAGTGTCTGCTTTGACTTCAAGGTCTTTGATCCATTTGGAGTTGATTCTGGTGCAGGGTGATATATAAGGATCTAGCTTTAGTTTTCTACATGTAGTTAACCAATTTTGCCAGCATCATTTACTGAAGAGGTTGTCTTTCTTCCATTCTATTGTTTTAGCTCCCTTATCGAAGATTAGATGGCTATAGGTCTGTAGGTTCATTTCTGGGTTTTCAATTCTATTCCATTGGTCCTGAGGTCTGTTCTTATGCCAATACCAAGCTGTTTTGATTACTATGGCTTTATAGTAGAGTTTGAAGTTTGGTATTGATATTCCTCCAGCAGTGTTCTTTCCATTGAGGAGCGTTTTTGCTATTCGGGGTCTTTTATTGTTCCATATGAATTTTTGGATTGCCTCTTCTATTTCCTTGAAGAATGAGGTTGGAATTTTGATAGGTATTGCGTTGAATTTGTAGATAGCCTTGGGAAGTATTGCCATTTTCACAATGTTAATCTTTCCAATCCAGGAGCATGGGAGGTTTTGCCATTTTTTAAGTTCTGTGTTGATTTCCTTTTTTAAGATTTTAAAGTTTTCATCATAGAGGTCCTTCACTTCTTTAGTTAATTCCTAGGTATTTTATTTTTTGTGGGGCTATTACAAATGAAGTTGCTTTCCTAATTTCAGCCACACTTTTCTCATTGTTGGTATACAGAAAAGCCATTGATTTTGGGGGGTTAATTTTATAACCTGCTGCTTTGCCAAAGTTTTGAATCAGCTTGAGTAATTTGGGAGTGGAGTCTATGGGATTCTTTAAATACAAGATCATGTCATCTGCAAAGAGGGAGAGTTTTATTTCTTCTTTCCCTATTTGGATCCCCTTTATGTCTGCATCTTGTCTTATTGCTGTAGCTAGGCATTCTAATACTAGATTGAAGAGAAATGGAGAGAGTGGGCATCCTTGTTTTGTTCCTGAGTTAAGAGGAAATGGCTTTAGTTTTTCACCATTGAGTATAATGCTGGCTGTAGGTTTGTCATATACAGCCTTTATTGTATTGAGGAATGTTCCATGGATTCCTATTTTTTCCAAAACCTTCATCATAAAGGGGTGTTGGATCTTGTCAAATGCTTTTTTTTCATCTATTGAGATAACCATGTGGTTCTTCTTCTTGTTCCTATTGATGTCCATGCTGACATTTTTATTCCCTTGGAGAGTTCTTCTTTTGTTCTCTTTGAGGAAATTTTTAAAAAATCAAGCTTAAAGCAAGATGAAAGAAAAATATTTATACAATGGAATTCTTAGTGTAAGGAACACATACAAGTCTGTTTTTAAATTCTCTGTGTGCTCATTTCCCTCCATCTTTCTCGTTTTCTCTCTCCCTCCTCTTCCTCTGCCTTCTGTCTGTCCTTTTCTTTGTAAGTACCTCCATCCCTTTTCTCTCTGTCTCTTGCCCCCTTCATTCTCTTTCTCCTCCCCCAATCATTTTCCTTACTCCATCAGTTTTTCCTCTTCTCTTGAAGTTTTCCTCCTCGAAGTTTCTCACTCCAAGCCTCTTAGAGCACCACAGGTGTGTTCACCTTACTTTTAAACAGACAAAAAGACATGGACCTTAATTCAATCTCTCTGGAAGACTGTTACAGTTTGAATTCACCGAGCTAGAGCTTAGTGATTTTGAAGCTTTGCCTAGGAGAGTTCATCTCCCCCAAACCTTTTCCTTTCATATGCCTGATATTTCTTTGTTCCTGTTTTCTGCTCTTTTCTTGAAGGAATGCTTGATGTCAATAAACGTACAACCCTAGTGTAGCAAGGGTCTTGGGGAATCAGAAGTAAATTGAATACAAAATAAAGTTTTAAATTATTAGGTATAACTGCTTGTCTCAACGCTATGTAAATAAGTCAGTAGACGGTAGTAAAACCAGGATCTGTGTGGGATGGGCTAAGTTGGCAAAACTCTGTTGTGGAAGGCCAAAAACAGATTTAAAGGCCCGAAAGGCTGGGCATGGGAGAATGTTGAAGGAAATGGGTGAAATGAAATAACTACAAAACAGGGGCAAAATCTATAGGCAGAAAAAATGATCTTAGGAGGTGAAGAGAATAAGACCAGACAAATAAATATACAACTCAGTCAATCAATGTAGATAAAAAAGCAAGAGTACAAGATACATGGAAGAATCATGGAAGAGGGACCTGTACTAAGTTGGGTAGTGTCTCCCCAAATTTACATCCTTCCTAAGAACCTTGAAAGTGACCACATTTGGAAATAATTTTGGCACAGTTATAATTACTTATGATGAGATAATACTACAAGCAGAGACCCGTCATCTAATGTAACTGTTATCTTTGCAAGAAACAGGCCAGGGAAGCTAGAAGTGGAGTTCCGTGGTACAGTGTTTGTCTAGCATGCATGAGGTCCTAAGATTTGGTCCCCAGCACTGTGAAAACAAACAGAAAAACACAGAAGAAAATGCTATTTGACAACAGCAACGATGGAATTGGACAAGCTTTCATGTTAAGGGACATAAAAGATTACCAGCAAAACCAGAGGTCAGTAAAGGACATTGTACAGTTCTCTCTAGAGCCTCCAGAGAGAGCATAGCTCTGTCAATACCTTGATTTCAAATATCTAGCCTCCAGAAGGCTGAGAGGGTCAATGCTCTTGTTTAAATCACATCATTTGAAGTAATTTGTTACTGCAATCCCAGGAAACTAATATAGATGCCAGTTCTTAGCCCTCCACTGAAAGTCTACATAGGTATTTGGCCATGACCTCTATCATCCTTGCTTCTGGGAAATTTTCTTTTACATCATTGTTGAATCATACGTTCCTAGTTTGTGCAAATCAGACAACAGGAGTTTTTGCAGTTCTACAGCTTCCATTCAATTTTGAGATCGACTTCTTGTATGTGGTAAGAGAATAGAAACTTTTTCCAATCTTCTCCATAATATCTATTTTTTATGTACCATATTTTGTAACCTGTCTCGTTTAATTTATAGTCTTGCTACTTTTGTTAATAAATCAATTGGCTTTAAATATATCTATTTTTAGATTTTCTGATCTTATTTATAGTTCTGTCTTTTTTTCTTTGTTCTTTCTTTTTATTTTTCTTTTTGCCACACCACTCTTTTTTTTACTTACTGTAGTTTTGTGGTACATTTTAAAGTCATGCAGTGTGTCTTTGTTTTTATTTTTTTATTTTTTATTTTATTTTTTTACTGAGGATTATTTTGTCATTTTGGTTTTGTTTTTCCTTCTGTTATTTCACACTAATTTTAGCAGTTTTGTTTCTGTTTCTATGAACAATGATATTTTTGTTTTAGGTCATACTAAATTTGGAGATTACACACATTTTCACAATATTAATTCTTCTACTCAATGAGTGTGAATGTCTTCCCACTTCTGTGTGTGTGTGTGTGTATTTCCTTCCATTTCTTTCATCCATGTTTTATCATTTTTGTTGTAGTGCTCTCTTTCACTCCTTGGCTAGACTTATTCCTTGGTATTTTATTTTTTTGTAGCTATTTTTAAAAGATATTGCTTCTTAGTAGCTGGTTCATTTTTAATTCATAGAAATGGTACTGAATTTAGTATGTAGATCTTGTTTCCTACAAATGTATTGAATTATTTTATGATAAAAATGTTTGGTGGAGTCTTTCAAGTCTTTATGTGAACAAGATCATGTCATATAAGCACAAAGATAGCTTGAGTTTTTCTTTTTAATGTGCATGATTTTTATCTGTCTCTTCTAACAATTCTGGCAAGTATAATATACTGCATTGCATTTAGTAGTAAAAGGGGCATATTTCTTTTGCTCCAGGTTTTAGAAGCAATGCTTTTATCTTTTCCCTATTTAGGATATTAACTGTGGGCTTGTTATGTTTGTCATATAGAGGTTTGTCATATGTTGTGGTGAATCTGTTCCTTCCGTAGAGAATGTGTGGAGAGTTTTTATGATAAAATGATGTTAAATGTTTTTAAATATATTTTTTATTGTAAGGATACTGCACAGAGGGATGACAGTTAAATGAGCAAGGTAATGAGTCCATTTATTGTGAGCATTGTTACCCCATCCTTTGTTATCAAATACTTTCCTTGTGTCTGTGGTTTTTGTTCCTCATTCTGATTCATCCCATTTATTCACACACACACACACACACACACACACACAGATATCTCATCTTTGACTCCTGCTTATAGATAAACCTTCTTGTAGATGGTATGCAATTTTTAGTGTCTAGTTAGATTAGCTTTTCTAGTATTTTGTTGAGAATTTTACATATTTATTCATCAAGGTTAGTTATCTATCATTTTTTCTTTTGGGATTGAGTTTGGAATCAGTAAATGATGGTCTCACTGAATGAATTCAAAAGAATTTCATTCATTTAAATTTTTAAAAATAGTTTGAGAACAAGTGATATGAATTTGTCTTTAAAAGTGGAATTCAGCTGTGAAGCCACCCATTCCTATGCTTCTCCCTGTTTGTGATGTGTTCTTATTTACTACATTGTCTTTTCCATCATTTGATTTTTTAAAGGGACTTTTTTTTTTGGTCTTGGACTGGGTGCTGTCCTTCAGCTCAAGGCTAGCGCCATACCAGTTGAGCCACAGAACCACTTCTGGCATTTTTTTTTTTTTTTTTTTTTGCTTATGTGGTGCTGAGGAATTGAACCCAGGGATTCATGTATGCGAGGCAAGCTCTCTACCACTGAGCCACCTTCCCAGCCTCATTTGATTTTTTAAAAGGGTTGAAACATATTAATGTATTATATAACTCCTTAATGTGTAATGAATTAGATTGAGTGAAAAATTTTGCTTTTTATACCAAGCATTGCTTTAAAATTTACAGTATCTCACTGTATCCAAAACACCAAAAGATAAAAGAGACATTGGTGGTCTTTACTGTAAGAATAGACATTTTAGGTGGACCTTCAGGAAAATATGTCTACTAAAATTTTATATCAAATAAATTTATTCTTTACCTTTTACATTCAATTTTCTTCATTCAGTACAGCATAACATCTTTCCATTGCAATAACTGAGTATTTCCAATGTTTTCAATGATTGGATTACATTCCAATGTTTAGGTGGAAGGCAGTAATTTGGTCAAACTCCTTTCGTGGAACACTTGGTTTTGTTTCAAAGTCTTACCTCTAGTAGGAACAAACAATAAGAAATTGAAAGTAATCAAAAAATAAAAATATGCAAGAATGTCATAAATTCTATTGAAAACATTGCTTTGGTAAGGTATAGAACAGTTGGGAATTAGAAGAGGTGATCTCAACTAGAAAAAAATTTTAAGTCTGAATGGTGCAACATATACAAAGAAGAAAAAACACTGTGTGGGAAGGACGCAAGCAAGGGTTTTATAGTTCCATGAATTGAAGGGAGAGAAACTTGGCTTTCTGAAAAATAATTAGGGGTCAAGTCATAAAGAATTCAAAGGTAAAGGAAAAACTTTATTCTTGGTGTAAATGAAAACCCCTTCATAATTTGGAGCAATGGAAAAAGAGACTAGAGCTAGAAAAGGGAAAAAAATAGAAAGAAAGAATTCCAGTAAAGGAGAATGCCTATAAGTAGAAGGCATAGAGCATATGATTGTGAAGGAATTGATTTGCAAACTGATCACATGACCAATTTAAATTTTCAGGGAATCCATTTCCTTACATCTAGGAAAGTGCATTATTTCTATATTCATCTATGTTTCCTAAGGTTCTTCAGTAATAGCTTATTGTTTTCATTATATTTACATAGTGCACATATAAAAATGCTAAAATTCCATTTTCAACTGATTATTGTTTATATGTAAGTGTTCTGTCATCTTCAGTTGACATAACAAAGTACCATTTACTGACTATTTTAAGCAATAGAACTTTTTGTTCTCTTTATTTTAGAGGGCAGAAATCTAATAGCAAGAAGCCGGCAGGTTTGTTTTCTCATTTGGACTGTCTTCCTTACTGTGCAGAGCCGCCTACTTGCCAGGCCTTCATGTATAAAAGAGATAAAGCATAAATACCTTTTTTCTGTCTTTTCTAATAAAGCACTAATTCTATCACAAGGGCATCATCCTTATGACTTCATCTAACCAACTCATCTTCCAAAAGTCTCTGCTTCCAAATACTCTAATGTTGAAATTGCCTAAAATTTTAGACAATATAATACAGTCTAGGAGAGTTATCTAACTTTTGTTATCTAACATCTATTAACCAGATGAAATGATTTGATATGCCTATTGTTCTTTTTCCATTTATTGTTTTGAGTTTATCTCTCAGTGAGACAAAGATATAATCTGCTAATAATGACAATTTTGTTTGTTTCTTTTCAGTAGTAATGAGTGTACATTCTCTCTTCTTGTAGGATTTAATTGTTGGGAATTTCTATTTTAAAACTGAAAAATGGTAATAATAACATGTTCCAGATCCTAATTTGAAATTTTTTCAAGTATTTCGCTGTTTGGAATAGCATTTTCGTGTTAGTTCCAATTGTGTGTGTGTGTGTGTGTGTGTGTGTGTGTGTGTGTGTGTGTGTGTGTGTGTGAATAAACTTCGTAGATTAATAAAAGATTTATGTTGTTTTGTTGTTGTTGTTGTTGTTATACTTTCGAGCATGTAAGGTCTGCTCCTGGATGGCAAGCAGACTCCACCCTCCTCGCAGCAAAATTTCCTCTCAGTACCTGTATTACCTAGGCAACTGGCACACCTGGAAGAGGTCACATCTGCATCCGCTGAGGTCACATCTGAATCTGATGTGGCCACACCTTTCCCTGCCCATACCCTAGATCAGGCCTAGGCCAGGCCCAGACGCCCTATTTCCCAGGTCTTTCCCAGCACCATGGAGTGACAACATGGCCTGGTGCCAACGAGAACAATGAATAAACCTACCCCTTACCTGAATACCACATGTGTGGTATGGTTCTTACTCGGCAATCTCTTTTTAAAAACCTAACAGAGCAAATGACAACATAATTTTGATAGCTGTTCTTTTTTTCAGTGCTCATCCAGAGTAATAATACTTTCCAGACATTTGCTTTGTGTGGTTCCTTTGCAACCTGCACCTGAGAGGAGAAGAGGGCTGGCTGCCTAACACTCAGGGCACAAAAAGGTTATCCTCTTTGAAAATGAGAGTTTTTGTGTACAAATCTGGGAGAAGCACTTAGAATTGTCTCTCTATAACTAACCCTTGCACTCCTTTTTGTATTTTATCTACTATCTATTTCAAATGAATGAAGAATAAGCTAAGGCCCTGAAGATGCTACTCTCTTAAGTCTACCCTGGAGCTCATCTGTAAAGAATATGCATGCAAATCCATGGCTTTCTCCCAAACATGCCCTCAGGCTGAGAAGCTTTCTATCCTAGAGAAAACCTCTAGGATAGAAAGCACTTAGGTCTTCTTAGAGAGCAGTCCCCTGATGGTGCGAGAAAATGAATGCTCATTGGGATAAATTTCAAGCAATCAGGGGCAGTGTTTAGTCCCTTTACCTCAACTCATTTACTCCTTGTTGAAAATTCTCTCAGCAGTCAGCCAGAATGAGTCTCACTTGCCCACAAATTATTGACTTCCTCCTTCCTTCACTAACAGTGTTTCTTTAGACATGGCTTTGCTTGTGGGAGAGCTACACCTCAGAAGGTAGGAAATGCCAAGTTAGACTATGTATAATTTATCTCCAAGCTTTGCATGTGTGATACCAAATGAATGCTGGAGGAATCATGTAGTGCAAATAAGTGCAAGTGATCATTGCTTAGAAATGTGTTATGTTAAATTAAATGTCCTCAAAATGTTTGTTCTAAGACATTGCTTTAAATAATTGTAATTTTGGTAGTTATCCATGTAAAACTTTTATGTCCTAGGTCAACAAGAGTGTACAGATGAGGTGTCATGTGTCAATTTTATTTTAATTTTTTATTTCTAATGTTTCAAATTTCAAAATTCTAAAAGAAGAATACAAAATTCCACATATGTTGCTTTCCAATTTCAATAAATGTCAACATTGGCTTTATTGTGTATCCTATTCCACTTAGTCATTTTAAAGTATCATGGAATTTAACATATACACAGAAACATGCATATACCATAATTATATAAAAGGAATTATCCATGTTACCAGCAGGAAGATTAAACTTTTAGAAATTAGTTCCTTTACGTTCTCTTCCCAGTTCTACTACCACTGACAAAAGTAAATACGATTTTAAATGTATATAGTATTTTAAATTTACAGTGTTTAAAGCAAACAACATAGATTCTATCTTTTTCTCATCCTTTAATCTCTATGGTTTGGAGAAAGGGTGATTTTTGTTTAGTGCGCATTTTGTTTTAGCAACGTACTACCTTGTTTTGTGTGGATATAGTTTCTTTGTTTACTTCTAAACTTTATATCACTGTCAAGATTTTAAAATTCTAGTGATACTAACTAGACACTATGTTGAAAATGAACTATACCACTTTTGGGGGAGAGTGGAGAAAAACTGAAAAATAAGAGAATGGTGACACTGTTCAAATAGAATTACCTGACTTATTAACTCTAACCCATCTGTACATCACCTTTACGACAAAACAAGACAAATTCACTCCTCACTGTTTTACATACAAGCATTTTTCACAAAATTTCCTTAATAAGTGCTTTCTTCAAGTAGAAATGAACTCAAGTCTGGATTGGGTTAATTAAAGCAAGGTTTGAAATGATGGAGTAAGAGGCATGCTTTTCTACTGTTTTAGACTTAAGTGGGGAATTAGTGTTCTATGTTCAAAGGTAGTAAAATAAACAGGTGTTTTGACAGTACTCCCTGCAATCAGAAATTGGTTTATAATGCAAATTATTAGTAATACCCTTATAACATTGTATCCTGCCTCTATGTCAGCATTTCATTGTTTTATTCAGGCATACAGCATTATATGTATTTAAAAGCTTTATTTTAGAATGATAGGGCATTTCAGAATGATACTTTTTTTGTTGGAATATAACTTACGTTAAAATCTAGTTCTGGATTTGTAAGATGATCAAAATTACTTTTGATGATTTCATGAGCATGTACTGTAATTCAGTACTGTATTGCACTGTAACGTTCAGTAATCCAGATCTACTGTATGATGAGATGCACCTTATTTGACAAACTGATATCCAAAGGAGGTAATGGCTGCTGTCTGACTCAATGTACTGTCATTTATTATGAAAATGTTACTTTCCTGTTGTCAGTGAAAAAACTAAGTTCATAAGGAACTCACCAACTTATTTCTTGAAAATTCAAAATGATTTATATTCATTTTCCATATAGATATAACATTATACAATAATTCTAAACAAGATATTGTTTAGCAATTTATTAGAAAGTCTAGGTTTCTGATAAAATGTTGGTAGTTTTCCATCTTCAGTAGCATGGAACAAATTCATAGTCTCAGTTTTCAACTAATATCATTTTAGATACTAGACAATCCAGTATACCCAAAATACTGAATACTGAAAGCTC